>NC_088994.1:14176492-14501635 GCF_963932015.1 Anas acuta
TCTGGCTTGCAAGTGTAGCAGCAAGGTAATGCAATTTGGGGTGATAACGCTCGGTTTTCTGTTCAGATTTAGCGAGGGGCACTAAGGCTGCAGCACCTGCCTCCAGGTGTTCCCAGAGCATGGCAATCCCAGAGGGTTTCTGCCTTAGCACCTCTGTCTTCTGGCACATCTAATGCGGAGCCAAAAACTGCAGCGTAAGTAAGAAACAGTGAATTTTGGTATTGCTTAGGGCTTTGGTGTTTGTAGGCAAATCTTAACCACTGGGTGGGCAAGAGGAGGTCATTGATCTTGATAAAGACACGTTTCTCTCTCTGCCTTCAATACAGTGCCAATTTTATTCTGTTTTGATAGGTTGTGTCCATTCTCACCCTCCTCCTCCTCCTTGGAGATTTTCTGGATTAAAGAATAAAGCACAGAATTGATTTCCTAAACGTGCATTAGAGAGGATTATTGCAGGAGATTCATCCGTGTTCGGTGGATTAATATTTCCAGGGAAGGACGTCCCCAGTCTCGGGCAATACTTCGCTGACATTTCCTGAAACATTTCTTTGCTTTTGCAGACACAGGGAGCACCTGTACCGGAGAGCACAAGTCCACAACCCGGGTGTTTGATCTTCAGCAACTTTTGCAACACCAACATTTCCCATACAACTGTATGAAGAGTGTTTTGTGTGAGTTCTGGCTCTTTTCTCTGTTGAACACTACCAGCACCAGGGAAGTCAGGATGAATCCATCACTTGCAGCCTCTGAGAGTGGCATAGCATTCAAACTAAACAGGAGCCTGTCCAATTAATTAATCTGCCCTCCGTACCCTACACAAATGCAGCAGATCGAGGGCCTATTACATTATAAGAGCAATCCGTGAAGGCTTTATGGTGATGTGTGGCTCCAAATTATGTGTCAGAGGTTAACAACTGATGCAGGAGTACAGCTCCCTGCCTCCTGGTCTGTCCTGGGCATGGGAAAGCCCCTGGGTGTCATTGAGTGAAACCAGGCAAGGATGCTGCCCAGGGGAGGTGGAGGGAGGCGAATCAGTGCTGAGCCCAAACTGAGACCTCAGAGACCAGTTTTCTGGGTGTCAACCAGCAAAAAGGACAAAAAGCCATCATTCTCCAGCTGTGGCCAGACAGATTGACTGGGCTGCCCTTATGTTTGCTTTCGAGCAGTCAGTCTGCAATAACAGCAAGGGAAAAGAGGAAAGGAATATAAGAACAGATTTTATGGGGGGCCAAAGGAAGCATTCAGGAGTGCTGCTTACCCATCCTGGGACATTTTCTCCCAGGTATTGACCTCTTCCTCTGCCCGTACTCTTGCAAGATTCATGTTTTGCAAGCAAAACTGCTGCAAGGCAGAATGAGTACGGTAAGGACAGCTGGGGTCTAGTGCTGCGTTCGCAGCAGGTGAAATTGTCCTGCCTTATGGTCAGCACACCTGGCAGCTGCTTCTGATAAGGAAAATGCTTCATATTGCCCTCCAGGAAGGCACTGGTATTTGTTTGCAAGTGCTGGTTTGTTTTTTTGCTTCCTGTCTCAGGCTAGGAGCTGAGCAGGAAATCCTGAAGTGCTGAAGAAAATCTGCATTTGTTCAGGGACTGGGAAAAATGTCTTTTTTGTTTGTTTGTTTGTTTGTTTGTTTGTTTTTCGTGGTGGGGGTGTTAAGTTGCAGAGGCTATTTATGTAACCACCTTTGGGACTATTCCTAAACATTGAATTAATGTCCTTGCTCCAATTTCCCATTATTTTTGCATGAATGTCACTCATTTAACTCCTGTGAGTTTCTCCTGCCTTGCATCACCATGGCTGAGAGCACTGCCTGCCCCTGAGCCTTGCAGTGCATTGATCTCCCTGCCTTCACCTGCTCTCACCAACGATGTTTATCGGGCAGAGCTTTCTGCCCGAGGTTTTTCCGCAAAAGCATGGTCCCTCCACCCTCTTCATTGCCATTGCCAAACCCCAAGCACAACAAATGCCTTTCCCTGGAGCCACCAGGAATCTGGTGTCCCCCCCCAGCCCATGCCTCCCGTCTTCGTGGCCGCGGTACCTGCATGCCAGCTCCCAAATTCCTGCTTTCTGCAGCAAACCACACAATAAGGATGGTTGGACAATATTTTACTGTTCTCCCAGTTTCTTTTTTTCCTGCAAATGATAATTTCTCCCTTCAATTTTCTCCCCCCGTTAAGGTCTGCCTGAAAACGAGAGCTGTTAAAATAAACCACTGAGGGTTCAACGTGGGCATCCTCCGTGGAAACCTCTCTCGCGGCCAGAAGACCGCTTTCTTTTCCAAGTGTTTCGACTGAAAATCTTCAAGCAGATGGCGCCCGAGCATCCCCAGCAGGGCGAGCACACCTCGATGGCAAGGAGCTTCCATCCCACTGCTCCTCGAGCAGCAGCCCCTGGGTGGCACAGCTCAGAAGCTGGAACCTGCCCTTGGGGATGCCCTTTACCTGCGGAAAATAAACGCGGCTCCTGAGCTCTCCAACACCAGCACGGGGCTGGGAAACCCTGGGGGACCTGTGCCCACTGCAGTGGAAATGCAGGGAAGTGGAGAAAATGGGATGGCGATGCGACACTCGGTCCTAGGACAAAAAACATCTGCCTGTGAGCACGTTGTGCTTGAAACACAGCCTGGGCATGTAGTAAATCTTCACCTTGTGCAGCCTGATAAATCATGCTCCAGCCTGAGGTGTCAAAGGAGAAAAAAAAAAAACAACAAAAAACACCTTTTTTTTTTTTCCTCCTTCTTCCCAGTTATTTTTGACAAGCTGGAGGAGAACAGGGGGAGAGGGAAAGGCTGGCGCGTGTTTGATATCCACTTTTGACGGAGCTTTTACTTTATTATGTTTAATTGAAAAGTGTTAACGCCGTCCGACATGAATATTCAGCTGACGCCTTTTGGTGCCGTTCCAGGAGTTACGATCGCCTGTGATTCCTCCACGGCTTCTCAGCACGGAGCCCTGTCAAAGCCAGAGTGACAGTGGGGAAGCTATTAATTGAAATAGCTTCATTAATAGTAATTAACAGCAGGGTAATGACTATGTCACACATCGTATTTCAATGAATGCCCTTCATGTGTTATGGGGCCTTTAATTAAAGAATATGCATTTTAATTAAAGGCAAGTTTGGCCCTTTGGCCTCTGGAATACAAAAGACGTTTCTAACTTTGAGGACTTGGAGGAGGAGAGGTTGGCTCGGGGGAAAAAGGCCGAGCACAGGTCCCTGGCTGAACCCGAGCAGTGTTTCAGTGGACCAAGTGGCATAAATTAAGGCAAATTTCTGCTTTTTTTCATATTCTGCTGGCTAGCGCTTACTCCTTGGCACCTCGGTGGGCACAGTTTGGGTTTCTGTTGGCTGGAAGCAGAGCTTTTTCTTCAGGGATCCCAAGGTTATGCTTGGAAAGGCAATTGGGAACAGAGGAACCAGGCACTGAGCATCGGGGGGAAAGTTCAGGAGAAGGGAACCGAGGTGCCAGAGGAGTACTTAAAATCCCAAGAAAAAACAAACAAATGAACAAACCCGCAAAACAAACAGAAGATCCCAACCCAACCAGAAACAACCACCAAATGTGTTACTTTACGCTTTTATCAAATAAATAAATAAATAACATTTACGCTTGAAAACAAAAACTTCAAAATGACCCCTCTTAAAAATAAACTCTGCTCCCCCGACATCCCCATGATCGGAAAGCCTGAAAAGAAGCCTCCCAAATGCGGTGAGGATTAGAGGAGCGAGCCATTGCATTTCAAAGGGAAGGCGGCACATCAAACGGGGCTGCGGGGAGATGCTGAAGTCCCCACCCAGGAGGGCTCCTGCCTGGAGAATTGGACCAGGCGGAGGCGGCCGATGCTCTTAAAAGCGCTGGAAAAGAAGGTGGGAAGGGCAGGAGGCAGCTCCACGTCTTTCTGCAGGCAGCTGGGGTCTGGATCAGGCCGGGGGACCCCACCTGCCTCTCCCGGCTAATGATGCCCCGGGTGAGGTGTCCCCAGAAGGGACCCCTGCTCCGTGCCCCGAGGCTTTCCCCTTGCTCGGGGGTGACATGTGGTGTGTCCTGCCCTGTTCCACCTGCCTCTGTGCTCTGTCCCCACCGGGATGTGGGCAGCAGAGCTGGTCAGAAAGGCACCACGTCACCCTGCACTGCCAGAGCGGACAGACAAATCATGTCAACCAGCTCCAGAAATTAATTTAATAACAAACTAAGCAGCTAAAGAGCATCTCCTTCCTCCCCACATGGCCATTTCCAGAAGGTTTGGGATGAGGCTCCCACAGTGGCCAACCCCACCAGGCACAGACTGAGCCCCCTGTCCATCACCCAGTGAGAATACTTTCCCTCAAGCAGACTGGATGTCGTCTCAGTTTATGGGCTACAGAAGAAAATATGTTAAAAGTTAGCCATAAAAGCCAACAGTTTCACTCGGTGACACGAAAGTATACTATTATTTATATTAAATGATGATACTCTTATTGCACTGGAGTGCTGAACTCTCCCATATCCTTTTAACCTCATCAGAGAGGGTGCAGAGGAATCTTTGTACCCCCCAGCCCTATATATGTTGTGTTACCTCCGTAACAAAACACTGCTCGAGGGACAGAATGAGGACCATAAGGGCCAGGTGCCTCCAGCTCCATGGCACAAACCCATCGTGGGGCTTGTCCTGGGCCAAACCTCGCAAGATGCCACTGAGAGCCCCATGGGGGTGACAGCTGGAGGCTGGGACACACACATGTGTACCCCAGTAAGTTTTGGTGGTGCAGAAAATGGAGAAAGACAGGGAATGAGGCTTGGCAAAAGGGGTGTGGAGCCCCAAAAGGAGAGATGAGCAATGGGTGGCTGCCCCTGGGTCTTGGCACAGGCTGCCAAATGCCTTCTGCTGCTCCAAGGAAGCTGGAGACAACAAGGCGAAGTCGAAATTCAGAGTTAAACTTTGCAAACCGAGCTGGGGGAGGGAAGTCGTGTGAATCACTCAGGGTATCCGAGCCTGGTAATTAATGTTAATAACATTAAATAATTTAAATGGACAAGCAATATTTTATGTGATATTTCTCTGGCATTTTTACTGGTGTCACACAGGGTTTGTCCTTGTGTCCTGGATCAGGGCGATCCTGCCCCCTGCAAATAAAACAAGAGCGAGAGGATTTAAAGGTCATCTTTCATTTTCTCTTTTCCAAGGCAAAACTCCGGGTGTGAGATTCCCACTCAGGTGGGAATGTAGATTGCACACACACCAAGGATTTATTTATTTTCTAACAGCAGGTATTTGGGCAATCCTGGGAAGCTGAACCATGCTGCTGTTCACCACCAAGGCTTATGTGCATGCAGTGTGCTGCTGCACTTGCTCGACACTATAAATAGTACTTTGGAAGCATATTTCCACCTTGAGGCCTTACTTCCATTTGAGTCCCCCTGGGTTTGGTTTCACAACCCGTGCTAAAGTTGCGACCAAGCTGGAGGGGAGCGTGTCATCCCAGCCCCCGTCAGAAAGCGCCCTTGGTTCTGCCACGCTGCTTGTTCATACGACTGCTAAAAGGCTGCTGGAGTGCTCAGCTGTGCACAAAGCACGGATTTCAGGTCTGCCTCCCGAACAAGGCTGCTTGGAAAATCACACAGGGATTGTTAAAAGGGAAACGGCTCCTTGGGTGAGTAAATGTTGGTGGCACGTAGAACAGCAGAAGCTGCTGTGGCTTGGGTAAAAACAAAAACCGAAACCTCTTGTTTGCCAGTTATCCAATCTGTAATGCTGGCAGGTTTCACCTTATTGGGGAAAAATAAATAAAAAATCTTCATTTTCTTCGACAATTCTCATAAAACTTAATCCTGATTTAGGGTCAGTCTTGACAGACTACACCTAAATACTCTGCGCACGAAATGCCTGGATTATCCCAGCCTTATCCCACTTCTTGCTGCAGGGCAGAGAGATTATCGAGGCATTTTTAGACGCAGCTCTTTGCAACTCCGCAGTTGGAAAAATCAGCAAAATGCAGTCAAATCCCTGTTCAGGTGCAGCACAGGCTGGGGAATAGGAGCAGGGTTGAGCATCGTGGGACATTTAGGTCATAATTTTCCATTTTTTGGGGGTGCCCACCCAGACAAAAAGTCCCTACCTGGATGTGCCCCACTCTATGTAGAGCAGGGTTTGGCCCCAAATGACGGTGAGCGGTGACTGTGCTCCAGGCCTGGTGATGCTCCTGAGGTTTCCTGGAGAGAAGGGTCTGCTCATTAGGTGAGATTCGTTAACGGGGCTGCCGGGGGATGCCAACAGCCTGGCCCCTGGCCAATGCTCCAGCCAACTCCGTGCCTGAACCCCACCTGGGAAGAGCATCGTGGCTGCAGACAGACAGACAGACAGACAGGCAGATGCATCCTTGTCACAGGTTTAGGTGAGACACAAACGATCCCTGTGCCACATGCCAAAAACCTGTGTAAATGCTTGACCTTGCTCTGCCTTCCTCTGCTGTGCTGCTCCGGGAGGGAGCCACCTCGTCCCTTTTTTTTTTCCTCCTTTTTTTTTTTTTTTTTCCCATCCCTTGTTTGTTGTGTACCGAACGTCGCCTCATCCCTTTCAAATCAAACGTCGTCTTTCTGCCTTTCTGCTCCCAGAAATTAAAATGTGGTGAGGTCTTTTTTTTTTTTTTCTGTTGTTTTGTTTTCGTTTTGAACAGCAAGATTAAAAGTTGTTTGAAGAATAATGTTTTCCTAAGTTTTAGCTGACATTCAATTTTAATGACTTTTTAAACAAAGTAACTATTAACTGTGCATCGTTTTATAGTTTCCTGATGTCTGACAGGTGTTTTTGCCCATGTGGGAAACAGATGCTAATAACATTTTCCCTAATAGCTCATAAATAATAAGCATTTAGCATTTTCCTTTGTATACTGCTCTGTCAATAGCCAATTTACTTTTCAGAAGCCACAACGTTTTCCTGTCAATCAGTTTTAGCCTCGGGCACTTTTTGGTGATTAGAAACCCCTTGGAGAGAGAGAACTCCAAATTAGTTTTAAATAAAAAATAAGAATATTCATGCTGTTGAACATCTAAAGGTAAAAAAAAAGAAAAAAAAAAAAAGATCTGGGCACATAAATATCACTGGTGGGGTATTAATACTTCATAGAAATAGAGTGACCAAGTGCTCTCGGGAGAAATGCAGCAAAGACAAGCACATGACACAAAGAAAGTAATGTATGCAGGAGAAAAATAACTTTTTATTAAAAAAAAAAAGAAAAAAAAATGTAATTTATGAGGGTGCTAAAAAGCTTGAACTCTAGGAGAGCTGGATCACCTTCTCGTTCAGAAAATCAGCGGTAAATGCAGCACAGCACTTGATGCTTACTGCTGTGCCTCATTCTCTCTCCATAAGCCTTGGGTCTGCTCCTGACATTTTGTCTCCTTCCAGAAGAGAAAAGGGGGAGAAGCAGGGATGGTTCCTGCCGGGGGGAGAGCAGATGCAGAGCCAGGAGGTGCCGGGGGGGCACCCAGCAGAGCTTTCAGCGTTCGCTGCAATATCTGGGCACCTCCTTTTAGAAAACCTCCATTTCAATCATTTTATTTCCCACAGAGATCACAACAAATGGCACTTTGGAAGAGAGAAGAACCGTGTGCTGCAGGATTCAGCCTGGTTCTAGGCTTGGCATGTCCTGATTTCCCACCAGCCTTGCAGGGGCTGGCTTATCAGCTCAGCATTTTGGGGTTTGGTGGGTCTTCAGCAGAGCAACTGGTTCTGGTCCCCACTGGAGGTGGGATACTGGTGTGGATGGAGCTTGGCTCCTGCATTTTTGTCCCTTTCTGCAGAAACAAGATGAAATTCACTGATTTCACTGCCCATTAGCCTTACAGCATCACCTTGCATTGCAACATGCAGCTCTTCCACCAGACATATTTTTTTCATCCATTTTGCAAGAAAAATGGAGGGATGCGACCCTCCAGCCGGTACAAAAGGCAGCGTTTTTTGATGAGAAAGGGGCCTCGTCCATTCTAATGTATTGACTTGGAACTCCGTGGCATGCTGACATGTCTGCAGCTGCACTGCATGCCATGAAACCCCAAGGGGCCTGAGTTAATCAGATGTAAACATGAATAATGCAGTGACATAAAACGCAGGTATCACTGGTACACCAGACAAAGGGTCGGAGCGTGGGGCGGTTCCTCTGGTTGGTTGTTTTCCTTGAATGAAGGAAAAGGAAACTTTTGCCCTCAAATGAAGCGGTTCTGTGGTTCCTACCTTCAGACATGACAACAGTTTTGCAGCAGCTGCAGTGCCACATCCACTCCTCTTGAAAGGACAGCAATGATGTGGTTAAGGGCACCGTTAAGTGGCTGCCCTTAAATTTAGCATTAGCATTAGGAAGTCTGGGTTTCTCTAAGCAGTTCAGGCTGCCTGGCTGCCCATGCAGAAGGCAAACATGCCTAGGATTTCAATTCACATGCGGTGACTTTCTAATAATAGGGGTGTTAATTGAGAGTAGAATAACGCTAGCAGGTGAGCAACAATTAGCTGACACTCCTGCTTCTACAGTGTACCACAGCACATCCGTGCACAGGAGGTGGAAATCACTTCTGCATATCAAATTTTAAAGCTAAAACATGTCTGTGTTGGAAGGAAAAGGGCTCCTGGCACCACACTGGGCTATACTCCATGAGCACCCACCACCCCGGAAGAGTCCTAGAAAAAAACACAGCATCATTTATGTAGGGTGCTGGTTTGTGTTCAGTGCCTTCAGTGCAATTCCCAACGTGACAGTCTCTTTGAAGGGTGTTTGCCAGGAAGAGTTGGACCAAAGAAAAATCAGTGCTCAATATTTCTGGGATTATATCTCTTTTTCACGGGCTGGGTAGTGATAAACACCCAAGCCTGTGGGAAGAAGCGAGACCGCCCTCGACATGGTGCTGCGTGGGGATTCTCACCACCGAGTAATTCAACATTAAGTGCGAGAGGTTTGAAGGAAACCTGAGAGACCTGTGCCACTTTTCTGTCTGCTATTCTTCATTCACTTTCTTCTTGGTAATATTCTCCCACCTATGTTTCTGCCACCCCCACCAGTCCCAAACCCCGTACCGCAGCTGCTCGGGGTCCCACATGGGAATAGCTCAAGGCAGCCTCCTTAGCCAGCCTGAAAATCAGGGGGAAGCTCTCAGAAGCCTCACACGTTGTTACGAGACTTTCTCTTGCCCGTCAGAGTGATGGCGAGGAAGCACAATAATCCCGATAAGCTATTTTGGTGTACTTAACCCTCATCCTCCTTGCCCCTGCATTAGGCATTAATAACACCTGGTTTCAATCCTCTCCATTCCCTTTTTTTTTTGGCTTCCTACAGTCCAAATGGTAAACTGCCCCAAACAGCTACCTTGTTAGTTGTTCCTCTCTGAGCAGTTGGGTTGGAACATATGCCACCGGACCTGCTGTCCCCAGTTAAAACCCCTGTCACATCACTAAATATTTTAGCAAATAAAAAATTTTTTAAACACGCGGCCAGATGTCCACACTGACACAGTGCTTAAGGCGTTCGACTGATAAAAAGCCAGGGCCCTTGGTAAGTGGGGATTTAAAAACATGTCCTGAGGCAAGTGTGTGATATTAAAAACATCCTGGGCTCTTTTGTATGGAGATTTGCATACGTTGAGGTTTTAAAGAGAGTGTCCATCTGTCACTGAGCATTCTCCCAATACAACAAAGCATTGATAAATATTTTGAACCGCAGTCACTTTTCAGCAGGCACCAGCGAGGAAGCAGAATGGTTTCAGCTGGGATATCCACTGCTTTGTGCAATAAAAGGAGCTGCAGTTTCACTTGGAAGCGGTGTTTAATATTTATGAGGATGACAGCCCCGTACAATTACAGAACTACAACCTGGCCCTCGAGTTATTCCATAAAAAGTATCAGCCAGCCAGTGCAAAAAAATTAAAAAAAATAAAATAAAGCTTTTGTTCTGGAAAGTCTGGCTGCTGGGTTTAGCGATGTGCAGCGATCGCACTTCAGCAGTGGAGGCAACGAGGCAATGGGAAGAATCCCGGCAATTTAATGAGCTCTGGACCAGCTTGGGTGCATCTGAATAGGCACACGAGTGGAGAAACTCTTTGTCCTTGTACATGTTGGAAAGGAAGAGCCCAAAACTCAACTGGCTGCAGTCCCGTTCAGATCTGTTGTATCGGTGTTGGGTTTGGACACTTGGATTGAAGACAATAATCCTGTTTTAAGGCTAAGTCTGGGATGCGAGGAGGCATACAGCACTGGCTGGGAAGGGATCGGGATGTTCTCACTATAATACAGGGCCTGGTGGTATTTTAGAAAAGGAAAAAGCAAACAAGTGTACATCTCTCTGTGTCTTGTGGGGCTGGCAGTCTTGTTTCAGACAGGACAGAGTGAAAGGCCAGCTCTCCAAATTCAACATTTCTATTTATTTCTTTGGGTTGACATTTTTCAAGGAGGTGACATATTCCCCAAGCATGCCAAAGATCTGAAGTGTCTAATTGAGACAAGACAAAGTCACGGTACAAAGTACGCTTGCAGCAACTATTTTAGCTAATTAGACAATTACAGTTTGGGCACGTGTGCATCTGAACAGACTGATTATTGCGGTAGATTTCCAGCTTGTCCTACTCACGTTGTTTCCTTCCTTTAATCTGAAGCCAGTTCTGAACCCCTCCTGCCTAACCAGTGGCCTTTCCAAAGAGCTGCCCACAGATGGTCCCATACAGCGTACGGGCAGGTGACTGGACGAGCTCTGTGGCTGTGAAGGATGAATTTCTTTATAGGCAAAAGTATACACTTTGGGATGAATCCCCTGTCTGGATGTTTGAATGGCTGCATCAGGTGTGTCAGCAACTGTGGTGTGAAATGGGTGACGGCTTGGGAGGACAGGAGTGGCATCTCATTTTCCTGGAGGGCAAGGAAAGAGCTCGCATCCATCCCAGGGGCTCAGCACCTCTCGGGGGCTGGCAGCAGACCGAGTGGTGCCGACCTTCCATCGACTGCTGGAAAGGTTGCTGGGTCCCTCCTCGATGCAGCGTGTGCACCGTGCTCATGTCAGCCTTTTCCTTGCCTTGGCACACCAGAATATCCAAGCCAGGCTACCCTGGTGCTGGCTCTTGCCGGATGGGCATGCCATAAAATTAAATACTGGATCCTTTTCTTGTTATGCAGCCAGTTAAAGTCCATCAGGGTACTGGTGGGAGCTGGGCACACCAGCACTGGGTTAAAGACCAGAGCTGAGTGCCTTCAACAAGCAGAGCTGAGATACTCCCTGGTTTTCTTCCACAATGATTCAAGCTGCAGGAAGAGGCAATAGCCTGGGTAGAAACATTTGAGAGAAAAAAAAAAAGAAAAAGAAAATCTTACTAAATCCATATCCCATCTCCTCAAAGCTTGCTTACTGCCAGCTCCCTAATTTATGTAAACTGGTCGTCAGAGCTGAATTAAAACCTACAATTAGCAATCCAGGAGGGCACGGCTGTAATTCAGACAGATGTGCCACTTACAAATATTTACATAAAGCTTGCAGGATAAGCAGCGCTCCCGCAGGGAGCTGGCACACAAGCCCAGCAGCATCCTCCCTGCCACGGGGCAGCGAGAGCCCAAGTGGGACTGGGGTGATGTCCCCCTGGGTCGGATCCTCTTGGGACTGTTCCTGCAGCCCTCAGGATCAAAAAGGGTCAAGAACTGAAGATGTTTTCAAGAACCTTAATGTTTTCTCATTTTTTTTTTGGTGGGGGAAATGGGAGAAATCAAATTCTGCTCCTCCTGCTCCAGCCTCTGTGCCAAGGTGCTCCCCATGTCCTGTTCTCCTTCCCAAATGTTAAACTCACCAAGTCCTAATCGCTGTGTGTGGGGTGGGCACCTGCCAACAGGCTCATCCTACATGCAAAGGGCTGGCATCTGGATTGGTATTTACCTCTGTTTCCATGGGTTGCTTCTAGCAGCCCATTAGACCTAGTAATTTCTTATTGGAAAAGACCTCAGAGATTAATTTGCACTTTTTAAAACCTGTTTTTTTTTTTTTTTTTTTTTTTAACAAAAATAAAATAAATAAAATAAAATAAAATAAAATAAAATAAAATAAAATAAAATAAAATAAAATAAAATAAAATAAATCACTGATATCTGTCCGTGAGCACGGCTTCCATCCTTATTTTAACCAGCTTGTGCCAGCAACATGCTTGTGTTCAAAAGCCTGGAGAAACTTAGGAAAAAAGTTTTAATCTGAAAAAACCCATTGCTGTTACAGTGTGAAACTTCAACCTGTTTATACCCAGCCTTGGGCATTTCCAGCACAATTAGGACGTGAAGAAAACCTTTGGGAACAGAGGGCGGATGGGGACAAGCAGCTCCGAGCCTCATGCCCCGTTTGCTGACCTCTCCCTCTGGTGCCCCCTTTTTCATGTCCCCAACCAAGGGGCTGGCAGCCACATGAGCCAGCTCTGGAAGGTGGCACTTCCTCAATTTCAAGAAGCCTCAATTTAGGCTTTATCTCCAATTTCAGAAGCACATTGTGATCCTTGGAAGGAATCATTTAGGTGGCACTGGGATGCCAGGAAGGGTCTTAGGCTTTCTCAGGAGGGTTTAAGGGAAACACATCTGCCTGAGTGTTTTAAAGCTGGAAAAGTACATTTGTAACAGTCAGTTATAAAGTGGGGCCAGGTCCCACAGATGGTGAGGACAGTCAGGCTGCCTTAAATCTTCAGAAACAACAACTAAAATTGGCTCAGATACAGCTCTGGTAAAAACAGTAAAAACTATTCACAGATGTCAGATTGTGGAGGTAAACTTTGTTTCCCCACCCCTGTCCTGGCTATTGATAATTATAATTTTCCACCTTTCCAGCTGCAGAAATTCCCATTTAATGTGAAGAAATTTCAGACTGGAAAATGCAAATGAAGTTCTGAAGATATTCCACTGACATTTGCTTGCTACTGGAATCACACACAGTTTTTCCTGCCCTCTTACTGGTAGCCAACACCGTGGCACTGACACATATTCCAAAATGACTGCAAAAGCCCATTAATTTCTTCCAAATATTTATGGAAATATGCAGAATATTTACAGCAACAGATGAAAGAGGACTGAGTAGCAGATTCCCTTGCTTACTAGCAAAATACCAAAGAAAATACCAAAGAGAGAAGAGAAGAGAAGAGAAGAGAAGAGAAGAGAAGAGAAGAGAAGAGAAGAGAAGAGAAGAGAAGAGAAGAGAAGAGAAGAGAAGAGAAGAGAAGAGAAGAGAAGAGAAGAGAAGAGAGAAGAGAAGAGAAGAGAAGAGAAGAGAAGAGAAGAGAAGAGAAGAGAAGAGAAGAGAAGAGAAGAGAAGAGAAGAGAAGAGAAGAGAAGAGAAGAGAAGAGAAGAGAAGAGAAGAGAAGAGAAGAGAAGAGAAGAGAAGAGAAGAGAAAACTGGTTGCCCAGTTTTGTTTCCATTTTATCAGTGGTTTGCTCAAAACTTTCCAATTTCCAAATACACTTTAGTTTCAGAATGGAAGTGTTGTGCACAAAACTCGATTCATCTGCTGGCCTTGACATGTGGAATATTCCAGCAGTGGCTTTGCTTTGTCTCAGCACAATGAAAGTTAAAAAAAAAAATACTGCAGACGAATTTTATTATTGCAGCTTTTATATGGGACATGAAAGCACAGTAGTTTAATACAAAGTCATTACTGCAGTTAAAACCATTAAGTTAATTAATATGGACATTTATTACTGCCGATAAAAGATAATATCAGGGGATTTATAGAAACAATATATCTGTGTACTCTTCCTCCTGAGGTCTCCATGAAGACAGGACTCTCTGTGGGGTGGGATATGGGGCGGTGGCACCTGTTATGGGGTTTGCACTGATGGTAGGTCAGGGGGAACTTTTTTGGGGGTGCCTGAGGGTAACCTCAACCCTGAGAGCAGCAGGGCTCGCAGAATGAATCCTTCCACCTTTGTAGTTATAAAGCCTTGAAGGAAGAAGAAACCTCTTGGCCCTACCAAGTGGTAGAGAATGAGTTATTAGTGGAAATAATTCCTTTTATTTTGGTCCTAAATGGGATGTCTGGTGCTGGATGCCCCAGTCCAGTGAGGCTCAGCAGGGTGAGGGTGGAAGAGGACAGAGCTCCTGGCCCAAACTCATCCCTGTACTCACTAACGTGGGGAGAAAAAGCAAGAACCATGGGGACTTGGCAGGACACTGGGTGTGACGGGTTTGTTGTAAAGGTGCCAATGAGATGGACCCAATCATGGTGAGAAGGGGAGATGAGGGTGGGAAACAGAGCTGCAGGGACCAGTTGTGAACAACCCCTCTGCTGCTGAATTTGGGGATAGTGTTAGCTCTTGTCCATGAACACAGAGATAAAGGTGGTGATTCTGCACTTGGTTTTCTAGCCCACAAAAAAAAAAAAAAAAAAAAAAAAAGCCAGCAAAGCTCTCAGCCCCTCCACCTCCCCGATCTCCAGAGCTGAAAAACCTCAAGTTGTCCCTGACTCCTCTTGGCCATTGCCTTGTACTGATGCCGGATAACAGTTGGGAGACGCTGTAATTTAATAAAGCTTTGCAAATGTGGACAACTGCAGGGTGTGATAGAGGGGCTGTATCAATCACGGTAATGACAGACATTAGCAGGATGCCAAGTGTTTGGGGCTCAGCAGATCTGTCACCGGTTTGCAGCCGGCGGTTTGTAAGCACAGGTCTGCGCGGTGGCCGCTCTCGTCCGGTGCTGTCTGCAAAGCTGTCATCTCCGGAGAAGATTTATTGGGCTGGTACGTGTGATTTATGTCAGACGGCTTCAGCTTTGCTAACTTGCGTGTGACAATAGGAGTTAACAAGCAATTAAAATCTGTGGTCCATTGTGCTGGAAGCGACGGGATGGTTCCCTGGAGCCACGGTTTCAGCATCGTCCCCTCTGAAAGCCCTCAGGTTGGAGGCTGGGGGGAGTCTCAGTGCCCTCCCTGCTGTGGATGGTTTCTTCCTCTTTTTAAATATGGGGTGGATGGGCGCATGGTTAATTCTGATTTTCTTTAGCTCCGCTTTCTCCATGGTTATGCTGCGAAAGTCTCTAGGTGATGGGAGGCATCTACATCCACTTGTATGTGCCTGTGCTCATGTGTGGCCATGGTCTGCTTGCACTACTCATCAGCCAGTGGGAAGCACCTTTAGAGATAATGACACAAATATTCAAATATTGCTTTGTCCCATGGCTAACCCAGCACACCGATTCTCTGCCAGGGAAGCTCCCCAGGACCCTTCTCCTGGCTGCTTCCCACCCCACAACTGGTGAGCTGGTGATCCCTGGAGTGACATCCCAAACCCAAACCGATGCGGCCATGGGAGCAACTGGACAAAAAGCTGGTGCAAAAGGTGGTGTGAGAAATCCCCATCCAGGAGCTGGAAGGGATTCAGGGCAATCACTTCAGGCAGCATCTCCTCCACCTGCACACCCCTGCTTCGACCTTCCTGTGGCTGTGGCTGTCACGAGCTGCAGATGCTGATGAGCACCAACAATACTCCGAACCCCTCTGAACCCTTCTGGACCCTTCCAAGCCCTTCCAAGCCCCTCCAAACCCCTCCATCAGGGCGAGGAGCTGCAGTCACACTGCTCCGACTGAAGTGCAGCCAGCCCGGCTGGGTGGGAGCGTGTTGAGCCTGTCTGCGTGTTGGCGTGAACCAAACTCTTTTAAATCAGCCAGTACTTTGGAGATAATTAGCCTCGTTGCCTATACACAGCGGCTTTGCCATGAATGATGTAGGCTTAATTACTAATGGCAGGGTTGTTTTTTATTTATTTATTTTTGTCCTTCTGTTAGCACCGTGAGTGAGCGTCCATCTTAGTGGGTGTTTTCACCTGCTGAGCGCTGTAGTCCTTTTCCTCTCTTTATTTTTGGAGATGGCATTTGAGACATCTGATTTTGTTCTCATTGTGCAATGGGTACGGGAGGCTGCTCACAGCCAGAGATCTCTGAGTGTAGACGATACACTTTTTAATTACTAGTGTTTACTTAAATCTTTTTTTTTTCCCCTAGTTTTATGTACACATTTGGGGTCTACACTCTGTGGCCTGTTAAAATCACAGGGACATCTTACAGACGAGTGACTTCCCCATGCAGGGAGCTGCTGCTGGGAAAAGCTGCATCCCACTCCTTAACCACCCAGCAGCTTTTATACTTTTTCTCACAGTATTTTTTTTCCCTGCAGAGTCATTGTTTATAGGTCACAGGTGAATACTCTGTGTTTAAAAAACCCCAAACCCTTCCCCTAGCCCTCATGGTTGCTGCTGGGCCACATGCAGAGCCTTGGCTGGGGGAAGGTGCTATGGGAAGGCAGACTCCAGGGATGGGATTAGTACAGATTTTGGGTTCCAGCCCAACCTTGCCAGTATTCAAGCTGGGTTTTATAGTATTTATGTTTTTCTTGGTGGATTTTTTCCTTTCCCACCACCCCAGAGGTTAGATCCGTCCTGTCCCTCCCACCAGCAGGCTGGGAAAAGCCTGGGGTATCAGCACCTGAGGCATCAGGAGGGGAGCTGTGCCTTTTTGGTGTCAGGTGAGTAGCAAAGATCCACTTCTGCTTCTTGCAAACGTTGATTTGTTTTCCTCCTTTTCATGGAAAAAGCCATCTATCTCCACCCTTTTATCTATTTTATTTTTTTTAATCCCTGGGCTGAATTCTCTGATCCTTTGTATGTAGCAGTGAGCTTTTCCAAAGCAGCAGGAGGTGTGGGGACAGCAGGAACACTCTGTTGTGAGGTGTAAAAGCTCCCCTGACTGTGTCAGGATCAGGCCGTTACACCTGGGAGCTGGGTGTGAAGCCTTAAGCCAGCTCAGGATTACAGCCTGACTTTGCTTAAAGTAAAGATAAAATACCTCAGGAGCCAAACAACCCCCTGGAAAAAAACTACTGCCGAGCAGAGGTGATCCAAGCTGACATTGAGAATTGTTTGATTTACAATAACAGGGAGATAATATTTTGCTAAGCCTCCCTGTAATACAATGTGTGTCATTTTAAATTTCCCATTACACTGAGCAATCTAATAAATAAATGCTCGGGCTGCAATAAACATGAATCATTCGGTGCGCAGAAGCTCTCAGCAGTCCTGTAACGAATATCTTCTTCCTAATGGTCTTTGGAAGTCACCGATTAATTTGACTTTCAGCTGACTGGCTCTGAAGCCGCAGCCAGACGAGTGCCTGCAAGATGCTGGGTCAAACTCTGCAGAGATTTAGTGACAAATCAGATTTACAAATTAGGGATGTGCCACTCCGTAACGAATACGGCTGGAGCTGGGTGATTAGCAATCCCACGGTCAAATGGAATTGGCTCCTATTGGGTTTTCAGGTGTTTATTTATTGATTTGTTTGTCTATATTCTGGAAAACAAAAGCAGTTGTTTTACATGCTGCGACACTGAAAGACACCTTCTGAGAACAAGGAAGCGGTTCGTGGTATCTGTCCCCTAATTTCTGCAGTTAACCTTTCCCCGGATTATGTGCACGTGAAGGCATTTTAACTACCTCATGCCCTCACGCCAATATTTGTTAGAATTTGGGATTGAATTTAATATGAGTAATGTCAGGAGAAACAGGTCAGGGTTTCAGATTAACACCAATAACCATAATGAGAACAGATGCTTATATCCATCTGGAATGTAGATTTAATATGTTAAATTCATAGCTCAGCCCATGAAATGCAATCATCAGATGTTTACTGGTCCCAATTTAATGAGCGATTTTGGATTAAACAGGGGCCAAACAACAGGCCACCAATCTATATTAAATCTCTGCAAAATGAAAATTGCAAAGATTTACTTAGGGTCATTACACAAGAAAATTTAATCACAACCTCATCCATAATGTCACATCGTCATCAGACTGATAATTGAAATGCCATGTGAGGGATTATGAATAACCCTCTGTTTATGAAGATAGCTTTCTGATTATCTCTGTGTCCTGTGAGTAACATAAAATATGATTTGTATTAATGTACATAGCCCTTGCCTAAAAGAAACCCATTGGGAATCTGCAGCAGAAGTCTAATATTTTTTTTTTCCTTCACTGTTCGTGGCAGGAGATGTTGGTAAGTAACATTATTGCCACAATTTTAGAGCTGCAGGGTGAGGCGAAGCCCTGAATACAGACTTGTGCTGTGTCTGACGGCATCGCAGGGACACACAGCTTGCAATGCCCCTGCAGCTGTGTGGGTGCTGTGAAATATTCAGCACATGATTTTGGTAAGCAAACATTGATTTGTCTAGAATCAATATTAATTTTTCAGACTACGTTCTCTGGGGCAAGAAATGTATCTTCCAGTATTTACTGAACACTTAGTAACTTAGTACATTTGGGACATTAATAAGAATACACTTTTGATTTTGGTGTTACAAAATATTCAGCTCATGGATTGCTGACAGTTATATACCTCTGCATTGCTCTGGCTTGTACAACGGGACAGAGCCTACGAGTAGCCAAATTTCTGGTCTGTAAATATTTATAAAGTGTATTCTGAGAGACTGCCCCAGGCCTGAAAGTGGCTTTTCAGTTGAGATACTCAGGGAACCATACAAATGAGCAAGTGCTGATGCTGCTGACATGGACACCTGCACCTTCCCAATGGACACCTGCTCCTACTCCTGGAGGGGCTGGAGCGAGGAACCGGGCTCCTCACCTCCAAATCTGCCTCCTCCTCCTTCTGCAGGCTGCCTGAGCTTTGTCTGAACATTTCACGTGCTCTGGAGGTTCAGCCTCATGCACAGGTTCGGAGCAGGATCAGAAAGCAAGCGGGGCTGTGTCCTTTCCTGTCCTGCTTGCCGCACTGCCTCAATGTCGGTGCTGCAAAACCGATCACGTGCCGTGTGTTTTAATTGCCCTGCATATGAATTAATTAGCCCCTTTGTCAGAGAACAATTAAGTGGCAAGCTAAGGAACATGAAGAGCAAAGGCGGAACAGAAATGAGTGTCCTGTCTCCAGGTGGAAGCTGGCAGTCCCTGAGATGAGATGAGCATCCCATGTCTGAGCTGGGGAGCAGTCTCCAGTCTCCAGTGGCTCTCACCCCTCACCGAGCTTAACAGCCTCTAAAAAACTTTTCCATCTCCTGCTGAGCTGTGCTAACCTGGGGGCAACATCTGCGAATCAGCAGGTTCCAAGCAAATCTGTGCTCCTTTTTGACAGCAGGCAACCAGAAGGGGAAGGAGCCAGATTTTTCACCAACAATGACACAGGAGGTAGGAGCGGGGCGCACACTTTGGAGGTAAAGGTCCACCTGGGAAAAAAAAAAACAGCACCCAGCACTGGATGTGTAACCTGGGGGTCTGATCTGTTCATCACTTTATCATGGAAATCATGGAAAAATGTGCCATGCATTTAGAACATGTATCTACTGTAGGTAAATATAACGTATAATTGGAGAAAGCAGCAGGGCAGCCTGATGGACACGGACAGGCACCACCTCCCATGGGCAGGTTTTGCACATTGGCTGGGCTGGGGTCAGAAGATACCAGCAAAGTGTTGAAAGTGATGACAAAAAGGACGTTGCAGCTGCAGGGCCTGGGGGAAAACACAGGCTGAACTTCTTGCCCTGAGATTAACGCCAGAGTGCCAGGTCCTGCAGTCGGGATGAGTGGAGCTCAGGGGGGATGAGCACAAACAGAGGATTTTTGGGCTGGCCAGCCCAGGCCAATGACCAGAACCCAGCCTTCATTATTTATACAAGTAGCACTGATAAAGCTATTAAAAACAAGACATCCGCAGAGAATGGAGAGCCATACGGTGTGCATAATTTACATCAGAGCATGGACCAGCACTAATACATAACTGATGCAATTAGATGCAGATAAATAGGTAAGGGATATCTCTCCACCGACCGAGGGAACAGAGGATGCTGTTTTACAATTCCTTGTGCTATCTCTGGCTATCCGACCATTGGAAAACCAAGGCCCAAACCCTGCGTGGTGGGACTTCACCCAGGCAGATAACTTACTAAATCACAGGAGTGCACCAAGTGGATAATAATAGGGTGGACTCCTTTTGTCATGGATTTTGATGCCCCAGGACATGAGCATGCAGTGATTTCCATCTGTGGGTGCTGGCAGAGCACGTGAAGGGGCAGCCCCATAAGCAGCCACTTCCCAGCTATTCCCTGCTGCCACCGAGGACCAAAGTCCCTGGTGAGGGTGGTGAGAAGAGCTCTGCACATCGTCCGCCCATGGCTATGTGCAAGAAGGGGGCAGCCGTGCCTGCAAGTGGCCAATTGCCACCACTTTCTCAGGAGCTGCACATTTTAACAGGCTTAGCTGGCGTTACATCTCCCAGGCACCTTCCTCCTGGGGCTGATCCGTGTAAGAGCATCACCGTGCTGCCAGGCGATGGTGTGCTCCGCTGACAGATGTCCCCGTGCGATATTTCAACTCCGAGGCTCTAATCCCACAATTACCCATCAGGGAGGTCATTAGACATGCACCGAGGAAACAGACCTGGGTGGAGAACGACAGCTTTCATTCATCCCTTCCTCTTTTCCAAGCCCAGGGTATCTTACAGAGTTTCTCTAGACAGCAGAAGGTGCTGGAGTGCAGTCAGATTTGCGGTGATGACAGGATGCTATCTGCTACTCCTGCATTGAACAGTTGGGCTGCGTGTTGCCTGCCTTATTACCGAGGGTGGAAAAATAATGAGTCATTATTGGTGGTAGCTGGTGTGTGGGCAGAGTTCAAGGGTGTTGGGCGAGGGCCAAATCCTGCACATGCCCATGGCTCCACAGACACACATGCTCTCGTGCGGGGGTCTCCCCGTAGCTGTGGGAAATACGAAGTAAAGGCAAATACAGCAATGGGATAAACTCAGTGTGGAATGGGGCTGATAAGGCAGGATGCTTTCGCGAATCCCGTTCTGTAAAAGTCGTCATCTGAAAGTGACAGCAGCACAAGATGGAGGTGCTAAAGAGAACTGACGCATCAGATAAACTCCAGCTGTCGCCTGCAGTCAGCGCCTCTTCTTGTTCCCCTGCCTGGCCCTCTTCTTTTGGCTAATATCCCTAATGATTAAGACTGAAAACATTTTTTTTCTGCTTTTTCTTTCAGCCTCAAAGGTTGATTTTTTTTTTTTTTCCTCTCCTTCTTTAAATGTTCTTATTTCTCAAAGAAGTGGCAACTGAAACCCAGGGAACGTCAGTGGTTTGCTGTTTGACCTGATTTTATGGGAGAGCTTGAAAGACACCTTTTGGATGCTTTTGTGTTTTTTGTTTTGTGTTTTTGTATATA
Source organism: Anas acuta (assembly GCF_963932015.1). NCBI lineage: Eukaryota > Metazoa > Chordata > Aves > Anseriformes > Anatidae > Anas > Anas acuta. Next base: position 14,197,688 of record NC_088994.1, read on the forward strand.
TTATTTATATATAAAATACATAAAATTCTGTCCCAACCCCTGTCTGAAAGATCAGATTTGAAGCTTATTTTCTTGCTCTGAAAGGTCTTATATTACAGACTAGAGGACCCCAGTCTGAAGTCTAAGGTCACACGTGGGTGACATGCCCCAGCCTGAAACAAGTTACCTTGGCTGTATATTCTGGTTGAAAGTTCAGTGAGGCTGCAGAGGATGGGAACAACTGCGAGCTATTACAGTGGCCTCTTGGTCCAAATGTTAATTGGACTTAGTAGGCTCTCCCTCCCAAATTGTTTCCTAGGGTGACTTTCTCATAGCTCAGCTGTAGCTGTGGCAAAGCTGAGAGCTTGTGTGCAAAGATAATCCTCAGAGAGCCAAGGGATGCTGCAGAAGGAGAAACTGGCAGTTGAACCCACTAAGTTAGGGCTGGACTCAGTTTTCCTCAATGTTCCTCCTTTTTGAGCTGAGATGAAGAGATTTGGTTGAGATTCCCTCCCAGGTGCCCAATTTTTTCATGGGAGATATTAAAATCATCGCTGGCTCATGTAACACTGCCAGTGAGGACCTCTGCTCTCATCGCAGACCAGCCATGCCTATAGGCAATCGTGTTGTGATTCACTCAAACTGCTAAAATTAAACCCTCCCTGTGCAAAGCAAGGTATTCGGGACCTTTTGGAACACTTGATTTGGCTTCAGTAAGGCAGATACATAAAGTTAGTGTATGTTTGTATACAAGATCACAGACAAATGGACAAACATTCGTTTAATGGGCAAACATTTATTGACCTTCTGTTGACAAAGCAGCCAAATAGATGTAAATAAATCTCCATTAACAGATATATTGAGACACTGAGCAGTCATTTAACATACCTCAGGATGTTATTGTGTGCTGAGAAATAAAAATCTCTTAAATTAATTTCTATCCTTGTCTCAGAGATGCTGTGGAAAATTACCTAATACTGAAGAATGTCACTTAGTAAAGTCTTAGTCTGTCCAAGTAAAATGATCGATAAATTAATTTAAATAATACACAGTATTTTGCTTTCAATAGTCTGCTATCCATTCACAATCTCTTAAAGAAAATGAATCAATGAGAAAATGTTGTAGTATTGATCCCTTGCTGTTGTTTTTTTTTCCCCAATGAAAATATTTTGAAAATATACCCTGCTTACTTACATGAGCAACAACACAAAGAGAAGAGTTAAAAGTGGGACATTATCTTTCCAATGACATATTTAGCCAGTTATTCAGGCTATAATGAAGCTGTGTAATGAAGTCAATGTCCTTGAAAGTTCTTCATCAATTTTTTTCTCATCTGTCAGCATATCCACTTGCCGACACAATATTAATTAAACACAACATTTCCTGGAGTGTTGAAGTGAAGTCCCATCACTGATAATGAACAGGTTTAGGAGAGTCACATCCCAACAAAATTACTTTTTAAACCAGCCTTATTAAGCAGAAAATTAGACCTAAATCACCCTACAACATCCTCATTAAAAGCCACTGATCCTTGGCTGCTTCTATGTTCTAACATCTTTAATTAGCAAACTGCTAGTCTATCTGCCATGATAAATGCTATTAATCTTACCTTTCATTTGCTTTCTCTTAACCTATCATTTGCCCACTTCAGGGAGACGCACGCTTCCACCAGAATTCATTTTATTGCATCTAATGTCCTTGTAAGGATGAAAAATGCAGCATTCAGGGGTTAAACGCGACGGCTCTCCCTGCGCTCACTCCATCACTGGATTTCATGATTTGTAGATATCTCAGACGGCACAGTCGCTGTGTTTTGGGGGACATTAAGGATGCTTTCCTGTAGATATTTATGGGATACTGTTGTCAAGCCTTGATAGTGAAATACAGTGCCACCATGGATCGGTGACCTCTCTGCTGCACTATTTAAAACCAGGCAGAGTTACAGACTCCAATTAAAAACCTCCTGAGTGCCTGGGAAAGCTCCGCCCAGGGAAAAGAAATGTCTTAAAAACATGATTGCATTTTAGAACTGTAGCAACTAAATCTATAACCTTTTAGTAGCCTTTACAAAATGTGACAGCTTCACAGCTTCCTTAGTATTTGTTCGCAGAAGCTCCCGAATCTATCAGGACAAATAACATACTGCACTGGGCCGCTTTCACTTTGCATTAATCAGAAGTAAACATTTAATGCAGTGCCATACTAGGTATTTCAGAAAAGCGTTATTAATTGCTGCGTTCTCAGAATGCCACCTTGTATGTGCAGTTATTTTTTCTGGTTTATATGGAATTGGGGTTTCTCTCTGCCAGTGCTGTTATTTTTGCAGCGCGCCTGCTCATCCTTTTCTTATTGCAACCAAAATCGCTCTGTTCAGCTCACAGCTCCCGGGCAACAGAGAATTGCAAATTTAACCTCACCTAATCACATATCTGGCATCATAAATCCGGTCTGTGTTACTCAGCAGATCTTTCCAAGGGGCCTCTGAAAGGAACCCTGCCCTGGATGTGGCACGTCCCGACTGCAGCCGCCGCCTGCTGCAACCTCCAGCTTGAAGAGCTCGACTCTAAGGCTTGTTAGCATAATTTACTCATTTACCCCTACTCATTAATCTCTTTCATTGTTATTATCCCATATTATTTACTGACCACACATGCTTCCCACAGATATAAACGCTTTCTCCTGGTGGCTTTAATGAAAGCTGCTTTTAAGTTCACATTGCCTTGTGCTGTACTTGCTGTTGGTGGGCTGCTGCTGTTTGGGGGCCAGTTTGTTCTAAATGCTACGAAACCTTTCAAATCCTTACTCTAAGTCCTAATTCTAGCAGTAGGCTGTATGGCAGGGTGTCTGTCAGTGTGTTCATACGTCTGAAAAGTGGGTACTAAGCTACCTGTGCAGCTTCTGCAGTCAATGTCAAGAGAGAAGCATCCCCAGGAGGTGACTTGTCCACCCTATCTACGGTGACATGAATTACCCTTGGGAAACCGTTCTCTATTGTTCTTCAGGATGGAGACAGCCCAGGCTGAATTATTTGTCTGACTTTTAGATGTTCAGTTAGGAACCATCTGACTTCCAGTGATTTTTTTTTGGTCTGGAGTGGATGAGCCCTGCTCCGTGTGCAGGAGTCGTACTTGTCAAGCTGTGCTTTTCTAACGAAACCCTTCTCTCGACCCCAATGTGTTTCCATTATCTTTCCATCAGAAAATAGTTTTTCCTCATGCGTACGAAGACAAATGACACGCTCATTTACTTGCACACGTGCAAAACGAGAATAATTACTCCATAAATTAGTTAAAAGATTTTCCCAGGGAAAATGAAGAGGCAGAGAACGGAGAGGAAAGACATGTCACTTCCACTTCTTGACTGCCGAAAGAACGACAATACTCAGCCCACTCTGTCCGCCTTGTGAGTATCTAGACAGACACTTGAATTCAAGATCACTTTATTGTGATGGGCAGGTTCAAGGGAACCCAGTCCCTTGCAAGTGGCTGCCTTGCTTGCGAAAAGACAAGCAAGGAGATGTTCAGGCAGCAACAGCAGCTCCTGCTCCCACTGCGCATCAGTCTTGTGGCCTGGGGTCATCAGCCTCGTGCAGGACTGAGGCACAAGCCTGGGGCTTGAACAGAGACAGAGAGGCAGAGAAAGCAGCAGAGGACAGCCCGGTGATGCCACTTACTGCTACGGAGTGGTGGTTTGACGACAGGGCCAGGATCTCCCTTGGTGTCTTTGCATCTCCCCCATTTCAGGACAAGAAGCAGAGGGCATTCAGGCTGAGCTCCGCGAGAACACCACCGGGTTTTTCATGGAGAGAGGATTTCTGCAGCAAGGCATTTCATAAACCCTGGCCCAGATTCCTCCCCTGACTTGCCTGTGCTCGGTGCATGACAGGGACTGGAGAACAAAGGTGGCTTGAAGCCACTTTCTGCTTCTCCCCTCTGCAAACAGCTGGGGACTGGCTGCCCCCTGGGGCAGGCTCACCTTGCCTCAGGCTAGTGCAGCACCAGGAGATGGCTAGCAAACAGCCAGATGTGGCTACACCTCCTTCTCTGTGGGCTGCTGCTGCTCCAGCAGGAGCTAGGAGGTGACTTGGGTGACACCAGAGCCTAGGGACTGGGAGCCTGCAGGGAGCTGGTGCCAGCGTGGACATGGCTGGGGGGCAGCGCGGTGTGCGGCTCGCTTGGGGAAGCAGCGAGCTCGAGTCAGTGTGTGTCCACGGGCAAACGCCTTCATCTTCTCTGTGCCTCGGGGCAAGGCGACTGGGGGAGGGCATGAAAAGCAAGAGGATTTCACTAAAATGATCCGATGCTGCTTCCAAATTTGGTTCAGTGCTGGCGACGCAAACCAGTAAATATCTGCAGACAGGGACACAAGCGTGCAGCACGCGGTGTGGCTGAGCATCATTATTCACGTATTTGTAGCAAAAGTATTCACTTATTTATATCAAAACTATTCTGTTTGCAGGCTGGATCAGAATCCTACTGAGGGCAAAAACATTTACAGGACAGATTATTTGCAAGAATGAGGATTGGAACAAGCAGTGTGGTCCTAACTAGTGCACACAAAATCTCAAAAAGGAAAGGAAAATCTGTCCAAGAAGAGGTTTTGGTCTTGCTTTCAATGAAATATAACCTAAGGACCCCAAGCACCTGAAAAGGAGAGAAGCATTTCAAAAGGGCACCCTGTGCTGCACTGCTTACCCCCAAAAAGAGGATTTGTGCCCAAAGAAGCTCAGCACCCCTCTCTGCAAGCACCGAAAGAGGACTGGAGTCACAGAGGAACAGGTTTGCCTGCTGTGCAGTCTGCAGTACCAAGATTACCCTATACAGTGCCACATTCAATTGCGAAAAGGAGCGTTAGGAGTAATAGAGCTCCTGCAACTAAAGTGTTTTCTGTCCTCAAATCTTTCAGGAAACTGACTGAGGCAAGAGAGGGAAAAAGCCAAGGGGAGGAAACTTGTTACGAGTAAAATCGTATTTCCTTGGACACTGGGGAGGATGTAAAACTAACCCAGAGGCCTCCAAGTCAGCAGCCATTTTAACATTTTGCGAGAGATTTTCATCTTTTTCCCCTACAGCCTCAGTTCTGCCGTAAACACCGAGCACACCCACCGCGGCTGTCAGCTGCGTGGCTTGCTTTACACTGAAGCAGCCAGGAGATAAAAAATACTTAAGGTAATACAATTCTCAAACCGGTGGCATAAGGTGGCATTCATGACATCTCCGTCAATAGCGCAATTCGGGACATTTTTACCTGGCATCAAGCAGATCGATACAAATAGGATGCATGCACCTGGCATCCAGTGAAGGCAACGATAACACTGCTTCTCTGTCCTTCTGTCTGCAAAACTGCCGATGGCAGTGAGAAGCTAGCAGCCTGGCCTGCCCCCTCCCAAGGCACTGCTTTTCTTTAGCAGGTGAAATAAAAGGAGAAATATTATTCGTGGTTTGTCAGCTTGCACGGGTCACGGCAATGTTTCGGGAGTCCAGAGGTTTTTATGCAATGACATTTGCTGGGCTGCAGTCAGATGGTTGTGCACAAAGTTTCGTGAAAACATGACAAAAGCAGTAAAGTGAGCAACAATTGACGGAAAAAAAGACACACTGGCTAAATAAATTATTGGTATACTCCTTCGTGCATGCAATGCAGGGGAAGGCATCACAAATATACATTAACATGCAAGGGATGTGCATTTTACACAGGTATACACACATACACACAACCAGATATATCAACGTGATGTAATTTTAGGAGTTTATTCTTTTCATAATCAATTGCCTGCCACTTGCTGGAAGGCAAATCAAGCACAATAAATTTCCTCCCTGGTATCAGGGAAGAAGAAGCAGCAGCAGCGGTACTACAGCACGCCGAAAAGTTCAGCACTAGTAAATTCTTCGGAACACCATTACTGTGATTACTGCTTGTGCAAAGATATGCCCGCCTCATTGTCATTTCTTATACTACATCAAGCAAAGGCTGGTGGGGAACCTTGTGCTGCTGTCGCCCAGCTGACTGTGACCTTTTTTGGGTGACCGCGCGGCGGTGGTGGCGAGGGCTTCCCTGCTTCCATGCGAAAGCGTGAAGGAAAGAGCACAGACCCTGGGATGCAGTTGAAGGTTTTAATAAGTGGAGAAATTATCCAGATTAGCTTTTCTTCCCTTAAATGTCAGCGTGGCAACTTCCATGTCATTAGCAGGAGCAAATGGAAGAGGCTAAATGTCTTGGGATGCGGTGGGTTTTTAAGCCACGTAATGATGGCGATAAAAATCTGTAATGTCAGTTGCCTTGTGGCAATCAACAAACATTTCGCATTATGCTTGCATCTTAAGGTTTGCGGCCAAAACCCAGATTTGCCTCTGTCTCATTAAAATAACGAATGCAGTCCGAATGGATCTGCAATGATTCACTGTACGTCACACTAAATCACAACGCTTCTCGGAGCCAACTGACTATGGCCTCATTACTTTAGACAAAAGTGGGCTTGGAGGAAAAACTGGGGTGATGTTTTTTTGCTCGGCCATGTTTTTTCCCTTTGAAATACTTAAGGCAAAAGAGCAGATAGTTTTTTCCCATTGGTAGCTGGGGAATTTGGGTTATATTCACAGTGCAGCTCCCTATCGATACACATAAACACACAAAGCGTTAGTGCTGGCGTCGGGAAACAGGAATTAAACCCATCCAAATGGCATTAATGAGGCAGGTTCTAATGAGTATGAAATTAAATACCTAAAAATGAAAATAAGCTTTGAAATAATAAACATTATCTTTTAACTCTTCTGCTAGGGCAAGGAGTCTGAAGACCAGCACACTCGTGTTGTGTACGAGCTCACGTACTTGTGGTTTGTCTCCTGCAAGTCTTTGTTCTGCAACTTCAGTGCCTTGAATATAGCCAAAATATTAAACTTTTTTTTTTCCCCCTGAAAAATCTTGGCTAAATCTCTAAATCGTTGCTTTTCAATACTGATACTTAGTTATCTATTTGATATTAAAGAATTTTTTAGAATTATGTATGAAACCAGTTAGCATTTCAGGAATAAACATTAACTCAAACCTTACTATTCTTAATTGCGGAAAAAAACAATTTTAAAAATTGAGCTGGATACTTTAAAACCTATGTGTATTTATAAATACAAAGGCAAGATTTTGAGGTAACAGGTAGAAGAATAAATACATGAATTTTGGTTATGAAAAGATTATATAAAGGAAATTGTGAAAATCATTCAAAAACACCTCAGTGAACAGCAAAGACCTTTCAAATATATTCTTTGTTTTTATAATTGTTACCATTTTCTTTATGCACATATGCTTTATTGTAAAGAGAAAATGTCTGAAATTAAGCTATTTTTCTAAAACACTCTCTTGCAAACATATTTCTAATTTGATAGCAAAATATTTTGTTATATATGCATTAGGAATTTGTTTCATGTAGAAGGACAACTGAATAAGAAGCATTCATGGAATGATTGATTTAAATGTTATAAATCCCTGAATTTTTCATCTCCCTTTGAACGGAATGCCAAAGGGGATTAAAGACTAAAGACATATCACAAACAAATTTACATTATTAAAATTACTGTAATCAAGAGTGTTTTCTAGCCTTAATCAGGATTAGAGAAAACCAAACAAAAAAATCCCAAACTTTTCTACTGAGCAATACTAATCAAAATTCTATCAAGTGACAGATAACAGAATAAAAGCGCTTTTGAAAATTAAAAATACTGGATGGTGTATCTAGCCTTCTCTCAAAATATTTTCACTCATTTGGGATCTGAGCACCGCTTGCTCTGCTAAATCTTATGGCAGACAGCAAGCACAGAAAAAAATAATGCTGCTAAATTTCCATAACACTGCAAAGTCAGACCTCTTATTTCTGTGAGCACGTCCAGGCAACACACTTGTTTGAATATATGCCACAGAAACAGGAGGAAAAAGTGCAGCATGGAGTGCTTAGTTTTGTTCTCCTGAATTGTAAGCAAAATGATTAAAGTTGGGGAAAACTGGGCTAGAAATCTGCTGTCCAGGGTGCCGCAGGGAGAACTCAGCCTCCCGGCACGCGCTGCGACTTTCGTGATTGTGCTGGCAACAAGCAGGTTTGCTCTGACGAGCCGTGGAGGCTTTTAAGTGTCTTTATCCACCGTGCTCTGTGCTCCACAGCTATGCTACAAGGCTAATATGGTAAAGGGATCAAGCTTGCACAGATTTTTCTGGTCCTCTGGAGCCTCTTAAAGAGGGCAGCGTTACCGCGGTTTTGGAAAGCACAGGGAGCTGTGGAGCATCAGGCCCCATCTCACTTCCACTGGTGTCCCAGTTCGTAATGCTGCAGCAGGATTGGACCCCGCATCCATTTCAGCCTCGTGAAATGTCGACTCCTGCTTTACAGTGGAAATCCTAGAAATGTATATGTAAAAAATCCTGAAAATGATCAGAGAATGATGAGCTTTGTTTTGTAAAGCCTGGGAAATGAGCTGAGCAAAGCGGCAATACGCAGATATTGTGCCCGTCCTTCACAAAAAGAGCAATATGGATTAAAGAACAAGGGAAACTGCATGATTCTCATGGCTTTTGTAGAAACCACAACCGATTTAATCTTCACCAGTATCTGGAGAAGAGAGCTGCCATCCGGGCCCTCCGTCTTCAAACCTGTTGCTTTGCTGTATTTGGTTCAAGAAGATTTTACCTTGCGAGCTCAAGATTAGTAATGCCAAACCTTGACTGATACAGTGCAAACTGACAGCAGTTTCCAAATCCCTCTTAGTAAGGTTACACTGGCTGGTAAAACGTTAGTTTTAGATATTACATATCATACAAAAGCAACAGGCAGGTGAGTAGCATCTCCTCTTTGCATCTCTTCCTACTGAGACCGTATGCTGACTATTTTTTGCAATTTAAAGAAAAACTAAGGGAGGTAAGAAAACAATATATTCTTTAATTAAAAGTTGGCATTGTCTTTTCTTTGAACATACCAGGGTAACAAGTAGATTAGAACACATGATTTGTATTTCAGTTCCATCCCAGCATACATCATAAATCCTTCTTTATAAAAAACAAACAGGAAGCATAACAAGGACATTTGAGAAGAAAAAGGGAGTTTCAGCATTTTGAAGTGCTCCCTTTATATTCTCTGAAACACCAACCAAAACCAGACACTTGAAACCTTACATGGAACACATAATAGATTTTTTTTTTTCATTGGGGAAAAATAAATGACAGGTCACGGGATCTTATCCCCAGGATAACCATCCACATTTGCAAGGTTAACACTGATGCTTCACGCACACAAATGCAGTAGTCAGACGCTAGTTTATCTCCCCCCAACAAAACCATCTTTCCAGCAGTATCAGGCATTCACTTGGCAGCAGTTTTAGCAGCAGCTCAACGCAGAGCAAATCATACCGAAACAGATGCCTTCCTGTCAACAGGAAGCACGACGGGCTCGGTATGGGTTCCAGCTCTGTACAAAAAAAAGAGTTAAAATCCTGCAGGTCCACGGTGGCTTAGAAACAAGTCACGGAACTGAACTTTCAGATTATCTCAGAAGCTAGTCACCTTGTAGTTTAATATTAATTTGTCTATGGCAGAGTTATAATTGGGCTTTTTACTTTGGAATTAAAACAACTATTCTTTAAAGTAGATTTTAATAATTATTTACACGTTACTTTAGTATTGCTTTGATAAGTTCTACATTTGTTTTTAACACTTAGCCTTTTAACAGTACTTAGATACTCAAGCTTGCTATTTTTAATTCTTTAAATTTTCTTAAATAAAGGTTTTAACTTTGCATTTGAAATTCTACATTTAGCCTCCTGCAAACAATTCAATGTGGGTTCTCAAAGAACCTTCTGAATATTTCAAGGATTCTCAAAGAACCTTCTGAATATTTCAAGGACTCCCTGCAGGTGAATTTTTAGGATTCCAGGTAGATACAGTAATATGAGCAAGCCTTTTTCTCATGGAAACTGTAGGAAAACTTAATCATTGTACTAAAAATACTTGTTCCAAAAATATCTTACAGTCTGCAAGACTATGAAGACTTCTCTCAGCTCTGAAATTGAGCCACTTTTTACCATAATTATTTGAGGGGAAAAACAGCAATTATAAATTCAATTGTTATTAGTGTAAGTTCATAACCAACCCAAACTTTTTTTTTTTTTTTAATATTAAGCTGTTAAGTATTCCAACTATTTTAGTTTCTGATAAAACATAAGTTAAACCATTCTCCATTTAAATATTCCCAACTGCTCAATTTGCAATAATTTTAACCAGAATTAATAAACATTTAGCTAAAAATCATGATTGTTACACAGACACCCTTTTTTTTTCTTTTTCTCCAAAATAATCTCTGGCAACAACTCAGTCTGCAAGATATCAAATGACCTTTGCTGATTTGCAGTTTCCAGTCAATTTTGCTTCAGGAGTGGTTTTGGTTGGCTTTCACTTCATCAGATGCCTTTAAAGAATATTTTCAAGACTTTCTTTTATGGAAAGAGGTACAACAGATAAACTGTTCTGAAAAAAAAAAAAAAAAAGAGGAAATGAAGATATAAAATTGGAAGTGAGCAAGAATCAGTTTTAAGCATACGTCTTTATGAATGAAGCTGAATCACACACTTCATTTTCCAAACACAAAAAGTCTTTTGGAAATGTATTAATTAAAATTAAGTGCCACCAACAAGCAGCTTTAGAGGGATGGCAGTCCTTTTCAAATTAGCATAACACTAACGACAGCCATGGAAATTGGTTTAATAACCCTAAATAGTTACACCCCACTCCTAACACAAATGGCCACGGACAGCTCGAGCCCCTCGGGCTGCGACTGTACCAGTTTGTGTGGTTGCTCTGACATGGGGTGGGTATTCCTATCTGAGCAGAAATCACTGAATGCACCTCAATTATGATTATATAATGATTAGTGAAGCATACAAGGCACATAATAAGACAGCAAACCAAAGTAAACCAGCACAGTGACATCAAAACTTGGTTGGCGAGGGACTCACTTGGTAACTCGTACTACCGCAGTCAACACTCAGCAAGAGATTATTCATTTAGCCGTGACATTAAGTAGCCCAAACCACACGTAGGTCTAGGGTCAAGCTGCAGATATAACAGAAAACCAAGCTGAAGGGACGAGCAGAGTCTTTAAACACTTTGCTTCCCTCCCGTGTTTTACACCGGTGTCCTCGGAGCTAAGCTCAGTGCTACAGCAGCCCCAGCACAGCACTGGGGGCAAAGCATTTTCCAGCAAGCATCTAAATACATAAGCTAAACCTCACGCATTCACAGTCTGCTTAACTGTAAACATCACTTTTGTGTGCTTGAGATTCGTTAGAAAAGATGGAGAAAAAAACACAAATCCCTGCTGAGAAGGAGCTGGATTTCCACAAGCTTTTTAAAGCACGATGACTGTTCGCCTAACTTCACAGCGCTGGTCCCCTGCGAAGCACTGCTACAGCACCTCCTCGTTACCTGACTTCAGCAGGGCTTTGCTCGGACTGCCAGCTGGTTTTAGAGACATGTAGGACAGAGAAAGTGGTTATTCATGTCTTTTATTTATTATAAATACATATAAATATGTTAAGTGACCTTTGTTTTGCTTACGATGAGCAACGACTTTGGAAAATCTGGAAAACTTAACCAAGCTGAGAAACAGGCAAAAAGCAGGCATTAGCATACAATCAGAGTCCCCTCAGTTCAAGATTATTTTCTAAAGAGCAAAATAATGCATCTTATTCTGAAGCATCTATACTTTTATCAAGAGCACCAGACTGCCTCCCTCCCAGGAGCTGACCAAATGACATTTTCATTCGGGTTTTAGGGCACAAGCAAGCCCTGTCTGGCTACGAATGAAGCCCCTCGTTTACGTGTGGCTCTGAAACATTGCATAGTTTCGGGGCTGGGTTTTCCTTCTTTCCTTTTAAGCTGTTTTCAACCCAGATCAATCAGTCCAAAGACAACTCACTGAGGTTTCCACTTCCAGATCTCTCTCTCTCTCTCCCCTTCCCTGTGCTTCTGTAGTTTAAAAACTGCTCAAGAACTTTGCAGGTCAGAGCAGGCAGAAGAGAAACGCCACACTCACAGTCCGCTAACGGGCTGGGAGGGAAACGACTACCAATGGAGTTGCACAGGGGGGAAGAAACTAAAAGTTAACAGTGGGTGTGTTTTGGGTCCGAGCATCTCCGAACGAGGTATGAGGGGGTGATTTAAGAAAAACGAACAAACAGAAAACCCAGACTTAACTGATGGCAGGAAGCCGGGGCTGGTGGCAAGCGGAAAGAAAGGCGCAGAGGAGAAAAAAAGAGAAAGAAAAATAAACCCGAGAAGCCCGAAGAAGGCAGAAGTCAAGGCTTGTCGTTACAGTGTTTGCAGAGGGTGGAGGCGGCTCCCGTGAAGGCAGTGCATTTCTCGGGGCAGCCGGGCAAGGCCGTGCCGGTGAAGGGGTAGACGGCCGACTGTCCGAAGGGGCTGAGGGTGGCGGGCAGCGGGGCACCCAGCGCTTGGCCCTGGTTCAGGTAGGCCACCAGCCTCCGCATCTCCTCCAGAGCCTGCGCCTGCATGAGGATGTAGTTCTTGGCCAGCAGCAGGGTGGCGATTTTGGACAGTTTGCGCACCGAGGGGCTGTGGGCGTAGGGGATGACGGAGCGCAGGCCGTCCAAGGCGTCGTTGAGGTCGTGCATCCGCCGCCGCTCCCGGGCGTTGATGCTGAGGCGCAGCGAGCGCTGCTCCTTGGGCTTCTTGCCCAGGGCGGCCCCTTTCAGCTTGCCCTCTCGCTCCAAGGCCTCGCCGCCCTTCGCCCCGGCCTCGAAGGCGTCCTCCTCGTCGCCGCTCTGCTCGCCGCTGCTCTCCGCCGCCTTGCCCAGCGCCCCGGGGTGGTGGAAAGCCGCCCCGCCGCCCCCCGACAAGGCTCCTCGAGGGCTCTGGGCGCCGCCGTAGGTGAAAGGCGAAGGGGCGTAACCCGGGGCCAGCGCCAGGTAAGCCTCGCCGGCCAGAGACTTGAGCTCGGCCATCCTGCCCCCCCGGCGCTGAGGGAGGAGGAGGAGGATGAGGATGGTGATGATGAAGAGCAGGACGCGGCCCCGCCGCTCCGCTCCGCGCCGCTCCGCGCCGGGGGCGGGCTATGAGGCGGCCGCGGCCCCGCCGCCGCTTATATAGCGGAGAGCGGCCCGGCGCGAGGCCCCGCTGTCCAATCAGAGGGCAGAAAGGGGCGGCGGGAACGGCCCCGCGCCGGCCGAGGCCCCGCCCTCGTCCCCGCCGCCTGAGGAAGGCGCTGAGGGGAGCGGGGTGGGGGGAGGCAGCGCGGCCGTGAGGAGGGGGCTGCAGGGCTGTGGGGTGGGGGGACTGGTGGTCCCCTACGGGTAGAGGGGAGCTCTGGGAGTGCCGGGGTGAAGTCTGGTCACTGGTGTGCTCCGTCTGGGTCTGCTGTCCCGGAACCATGCTCCTGTCCCACCACCACACTCCTGTCCTGCCATGATGCTCCTGTCCCATCATGATACTCCTGACCATCACCACACTCCTGTCCTGTCATGATGTCCTCTCTTACAGGATCTTTTAAAAACTCTAAATTTCCCTTTCTAAAATGAAGAAGAAAAGGCAACCGTTGAGCTGGTGCTTCATCCTTCCTCGCACCGGGACACTAGCTGGAGCCCCTTTCTGTCACACAGGGTTTTTCAGAAAGCAAGGATGTCAAGGTTGGCTTTCCATCAGAGTTTGCTGAACCCAGTGCAAGGGGGGCAGATCAATGGTTTGTGCGATTCCCCAAGTCTGGTCTCATTTGGAGACTATGCAGGAGTCCATCTTATTGTAGAAATGGCCACCACACCCTAGCCCTTGTTAGCACCAAAACAAATAAAGAATTGATTAGGGAACATACATACATATCTATCTATATCTATGTATATCTATGTATATATATATATTTGAGAGGGAGAGAGCTTTCTAGTATCAACTGAAGAAGTGAGCACTTCCCCATCCCCACACCTGGGACCACCAGTCACTAAATGGTACATATTGCAATGGGAGGCAAAGTCATACAAGGTCTTGACAGCTTGTGGGCATGGCTTGCTGGCCTGGTCGCTCTGATTTAGATGAGGATGACAGTGGAGGCACCTGTTGTGATGAGAGATTTCCAAGGCAAAGGCCCCGTCTATTTCCATTTCCTTCAAAGGCTCACTGTGCTCCTCCATTCCATGTACCAGGAAAAGAAATGTGATCCTTCCTGACTCAGTCTGACTCTGAAGGGACTCTCTGTCCTTCCCAGTTGTACCAGTAAGCTCAGAAAGGAAACAAATCTATTTTTTCAAAACCATTTTGGTAGCATAGTGGCCTGCAGTGAGAGAAATTGTGGCTGTGGGGGAATCCTTATGTTACAACAAAACGAGGTCCCAGTGTCAGGATTTTTTTTTAGGCTTCTGAGACTGCTTGGTTGCACTGAGTTTTGGTGTGCAGGCACTATAAGAGCACCCCCGGCTTTCTGCAGGCATGCCACGTGCCTTGTCCAGGCCCCTCAGGTGCCTTCTTGGAAAGGATGGGATGCATCCTGGATACATCCAGGTGTGAGTGGGTGGGTAATGCCTAAAGGCAGACACAACCTGTTGATGCCGATGTACCTGGTAGGTGATTTTCTGGAGCAAACAATGGCTTGGGTGTTAAGGTGACACGAGGCTTTTTCCAGAATGTGTTCTGTTTTTATCAGAGCCTCTACAAAGCACAGTTAGCTTGTCCTCTCCCCATCACCTCCCTTTATGCAGTGTGCTAACATGAAATGACGAGCTTGTCTCTCCTCCTTCTCCACATCAGAGCCACGAGTGCTGAGATCTGCGGTGACAGATGCACACTCGCTCATAGTAGCAGAGCTGCAGCCCAAGAATGAGGCTGCTCCCCTCTGTGAATGTAAATCCTGAAGATTTTTGGAAGAGTGTAATACATAAAACAAGTTGTGCAAGCATGTGCATCATAGTTTTCTCTTATCTTGCCTCCAGTGTCTGATCTATTATCTCTTCTCTGTTTTTGCTGCTCTTATCAGGCTTATTAGACTATGAAGACTATGTTTTAGTTAATTAATTGTTTTATGAGAAATCAACCACTTGACTACTCCTAGGGCAAATCACTGTAAAAATTCATGTGGACTTTCAAATACAGGTGAGCACAGCATAACTTCTGTTCACCTCTGGGATCACTCCCACATTTCAAGTCACAGCAGACAGAGAGAAGTACTAGAAAATTATCACTTACATCAATAGATTCCTATAGGAGAAAAAAAAAAAAAAAAAAAAAAAAAAAAAAGATGTGCAAGGACAGTTAAAAGCAGGATTGTTCCCTGCTGGAAAAGTTCCCTGCTGGAAAAAAAAATAAAATAAAAAAATCTGTAATGCATTGAGACGGACCAGCAGTATTTCAACATTGTAGAAATTTTTGTTGTAAACACACGGTACAAGTAGTGCTAGCTTTCAAAGTATGTCACGCATCTAGCAAGGCTAATGCTAAGAGAAGCAGTGGGCTGAAAATTAGAAGTGAACACTTTTCACATAGGCTCCGTAGTGCTCTGATAAATCGATGAGTTCTTCAAGGGTTATTTCAACACCAAAGGGCAGCTTGGGAGGCAGATTAACTACAGCAGAACAGAGCAGAAGATTTGTTGCCTTATATAATTCTAAAACACACGGTTGAGAGAGTTCATTTGGAGTCCGTATGAATATGAAATCAAATCAGGGTTAATGTGCTACAAAATAAAATGTACAGTGAAGAATTTGTTTCAGACTTCCCCCTCAAATTTCAGTAGTGAATATGTAGCTTTGAAAATATTCAATTTGGTTTCTCCCTTAAAAATGACATGGCTGCTCTCTGAGAAAAAGAAACATCTGATTTGGGTTTTGACATGTCAAACAACAACAAAAAGGGGAGATAAAGGAAAAAAAAATAGCAGAAGGGAATGACTCATATGGAAGAACATTGCAGAAAATCAAATCTCTTCCAGTTGCTTCAGGGAAAAATGGACATACGCAATAAGAAGTAAATTTATCACGTACTGTGAAGTATTTGCCAGCTTCTAAGTGGGATCCTTCCTTCTGCTGTTATACATATTCAAAACTTTGTATGAATATTTAATAATTAATAGCAGACAATTACAGCTAGAATTATAACAGTTATTGTAGCTGCAAGTTCCTCAAGGCAGGACCGTACCTTTATTAAGACTCCTTTATGCCACAAACATTTCATAAATAATACACAGTGCTAACGATTTGATTGACATATCTGCCTCCTTAATAAATGGGATTTCTGTTAGCTTAACAAGTCCAAACAGCCCACAAAATGAAACACTTTCACCTGACCGTGTACAGGACCAAACCAGGAACATCACGGGCTGGGCTGTGTCAGGACTACAGCTCCCAGGTGCCGCTGCAGCTTGGAGGCTGCTCTCATCCCTCGGGGAAAAAAGCAGTCTGGGATTGGTAGCACTTGTACTACAGGAGGAGTTTGAGTACAGTTTATTTCAGTTTTGATGCAAAGAGTGGGAGAAAATGATCAAAATAAGTGTGTGTATATATATATTGAATTTTTCTTTTATTTCTAAAACCATGCACCTACATCAAACAATGTGTCTTGCAGTGTCGCTGCCTACAGGCTGAATTTCGAAGGAATTGGAATGAGGTAAGACCATGCAATGAAGCACAAATCTTTACTCAGTCACCTTACCTATGACATGATAGATAAAGGACCTCAGGGTTTGGCCAGGACCTGTTATCAAAGTGGCTAAAACAGTTGCAATGACTGCCCCGTGGGTTTACAAATTCCAGCAGTTTTGCTGCATATCGCATTAAGAGCATTTTCAAATGGGGACCAATCTACAAAGGGATATTTTTCCATAGGAAAAAAAAATGAAAAATTCTGTCTCCATCCCTACCAGCCGGATTCAGATGTTAAAAAATGTGACAAAACAGACTGTCTTGAGAAGACCGGGCAGAAAGGTGTCTGAAATACACTGAACCTCGGAGCAGAGCCCTGCGAAGTGCCACGCTGACACCTAGCGACAGCCTCCTGCAGAGCCCGACAGATACCTGGCACCCTCCCCAACACAGCAGAGGGATGCAGAGCACCAAAAATTCAGAAGTGACCCAAACAGCACCCAGGAGTGCTTGTGGGTTTGGGGCTGGGGTTCCACAGACCGTATTTTGCAGCCTTGCCCTGTAAATCTGACCCTGTTCCTGCTGGCTGCTGCCACTGCAATGGGTCTGGCAGGCTTTTGGAGCTTTTCCTTTTATTCAGACAGACACATGGGCAGTGGGAAGTGCAGAGGTGCTTGAGCCTCAAGGCGTGTCAGTGGATCATCTGGTGCTGAGAAAAAGTGGTGCTGGGAGGAGTGGGGGCGTTTTATGCTGCTGGGTGCTGGGAAAAGTGGGTGAACATGGTCCCTTCCTTCCCTCGGGTGTCCTAGTGAAAAATAAAAATAAGATAAAATAAAATAAAATAAAATAAAATAAAATAAAATAAAATAAAATAAAATAAAATAAAATAAAATAAAATAAAATAAAATCAGCAAAGCAGGAAGGGCATAACCTATAGCCATGCTGTGCTGGTTCTGGCTGCTTGCAGACGGTGGGTAGGCAGAGGACAGGGGCTCAGAGCAGGGACAAGCAGGCAAAGGGTGGTTTGTGGGCAGCAGGAGGGTGTCTGCCCAAACACACACAGAGGTCTGGGCTAGCTGGAGGTCGTGGCTGTCCCCTAGGAGCGTGGCAGGAGGGTAGGAAGAAGTGGAGCTGCTGAAGTGGCAGGATTGTTGTTTTTGCTGAGTTCTTGCCTATCACTTGTCTGCTATGCTGCTGAGACTTTCATCCCAAAAATAAGATTAAAATGAAATGAAATGAAATAAAATATGGGAAAAAATAAAATGAAAATTAAAAAAAAAAAATAAAATGGAAAAAAAATTAAAAAAATGAAAGATGGAAAGATGCAGGAATAACATTTTGGTTTTAAGGAGGGGAGATTCTGATGTCAGTCCTGCCCGAAGCTCCCTCAGATGCTAACAGGGCATTCAATTTGGATTGCAAAACCTGCCTGAGGAGTCAGGTGGATGTATAAAGGGTGGCTCTACTGACTGGGCATTCATAATAATATAAAAAGTGGTGAAATCTTCCCTTACCATCAGCTCCTGCACTACCTGTTGTTAATTCCTGGGGTTCAACAACAGCACCCCGAGGAGTTTTTTTCCCAAACTGCTCAGCACTGCGCTGTGCTTCAGGCACAAGCGATGGCCAGGGGAGGCCTCCTACAACCTGGAAGCTTATTTTGGGACAGCTTATCAAAGTCAGACTTTGATTTGAAAGTAAAGGCCGCTGGGATAGATTTTGCTCTGCTTATACCCCCCAGCTGCTCATACTTCTTGCCCTTCACTAGGTGGCAGCAAGAAGATGGCTAATAACAATCGGAAGGAGTCGATTTATTTATTTATTTAAAAATAAAAAAATAAAATAAAAAAAATACATCGAGCAGAGAGTTTACAACCGCCTCCCCGTGTCGATGGATTTATTTAGCAGTCCCTCAGCAAACAAACCAGCAGAGCCTGGCGAACCCTCCAGCGGCTGGGGGATGCTGGAGCATCCCGGAGCCCCCCCCCCCGCGCACCGCAGCCTCTCTGCGCTCCCTCTGCTGGCCAAGCGGCTCCTGGCGGCTTCTCCTCGGAGCTCCTGCAGCTGCAGACAGCATGGCAAGGAGGGACAGGGCCTCGGTGTTGCCTCCTGAGTGCCAAAATAGCCCCTGTTCCTTCCCAGAGCAAGGGGGCACCATCCTCTCTTTCCCAAGGCATCGAGCTCCAGTTTCAGTTTGCAGCCCGGATACTGGTTTGATAGCAAGGCTGGACTCCTCCTAACTTCCAGCTTTTTCTCCTGTTCTTTCCATCAGCCCTTCAGCAACAGGACAAAGTTTGTTATGCCAACCAGAGCGCCCTTAGCTCTGGATACAGCCCCTGCACACTCGCCACTGCTTTTACTAAGGAAAAGGGGTGTGCTTGGATGTCCATCGAGTTTGACACTGCCATGCAGAGCAAAATCCCAGAACAAGAAACTACTGCTAAAGAGGAAAAAGAGAGTGAAGAGGATTCCTGCTGCTCTTTTAGAGTCCAAGCTAAAATGTTGCCTTCTCTCACTGAAAGCAAAGCTAAAAACACAGCCCCTTTCTGAGCTAGAAGAGAGTCTCAGTGCTTGTCTTCCTCTGTTCTTCACACCTCCAGCTGCCTCACAGCAACTCTTCTTTAAAGTCTCTGTGCCTTTTGGTAACTCTGCACCCGGGTGCAAGGCCAGCTGGGATCCTGTGCCTAGCCAAAGCAGAGGAGATGTCCCTTCCAGGCCCTCTCCGGGCACAGGGGGATGCACGCCACGACGTGCTGCTGACCAGTTTGCCAAGAGAAAAAGGTTGAACGTGGCAGATGGCCTTTAGGGAAATTGGAAACGGAAAATTGTCCCAATGTGGGTCAGGACTGACCGAGGATGCAGGACAAGTCACTGTTCACAGAAATGGGGCATGGCTATATACCAGACAAATTTTGGAGAAGGGATTTGGGTTCAGACTAAGGCCCAGACTCCTCTCCCAAAGGCAAACAGCGTGTTCCCTTTCCTGCCTTTCCCAGGATGGAGGTTTCTGGTCTGGGTGCTTTCAGTTCCCTCCTGCCACGTGAATATCCCAACCTAACGAGTGTGGGAAAACTTGGCTGTTCTCATAAGAGAGGGGAGCAGTTGAAAATGGATTAAGAAGGGATTGAATGTGTCTTGCGAGAGCTTGGCTATTGATTTCTAACCCTCCCATTCTGATGTTATTGCAGAAATGATTTTCCTCTGCACCATGCAGAGATTAAATATTAATAAATAGAAAATTAAAAAAAAAAAAAAAAAAGAAGGGGAAAAAGACCAGATCCCAAGACATCCCACTGCACAATTAAAAAGCAAATGAAGGATTTCCAGAATGAAAAACTTTGTTTCCTCAAGTTTTCTTGAGCTCAGAGTAGAAACATCGGAGGTTTTTGGAGAGATTATTTGGAATATTTCTCTGTAGTGTTTTGTAGCAGGGTTGAGTGAATTGGAGCCACATCCCATCGCAGTAGGTTCAATATAAACACAGAACAGAGAGGATGGAGCTTTACTTACGTCCCGTTTGTCGGTGACCCATTTGCTCACTGATGATGAAGTAAGGGGAAACATGCAGCTCTACTCTGGCTTCACTCACACTGTATCCCGCAGTCAGACTCAATCCCATTAGGTGTCTATTTATTATTTAACACGAGGAGATGGAAGACCAGGCGCACCAATACCGTTTTTATGTCCTCGATGTTCCGCTTTGCACAAACACTGCACAAGCTGCTATTTGCCGTGAACTCTGCGGCCCCCAGCTGAAACCCACAGCCTTGAGGCTCTGGAGCAGGGGTGGGGAGGTGACCTTGGCATGCAGATCAGGACTTCTAATGTGCCCAGAATCTGCAAGGAACTCTGCCCCTGTGAGATCTGTGGTTCTCATTCTGCCCCATCTCCCTCCTTGTTCCAGGGGAGCTGGGAAGCTTTTGAATAAAAGAAAGAGCACAACGAGGATCTCCCATACAACACCTGCCAGATCAGCATCCTGTCTGCAGCAGGATACACATGGAATATGCAAACAAAAGTGTGGAGACACTTTAATATGGAAGAACTTTATTTTTTATTTTATTTTTTTATTTTTTTTAAGGAGTTGCTACCATAAGAGGGCTTGCAAGGGTCTTATGCAAAGGAAGTAGAAATTTATGTGTGTCTGCCTCCAATCTTTCATGTTCTCTCCCTGTACCCTAAAAGGTTGCTTATGTTGCTACTGTACATCGTGCGACAGAGATAAAATAAGATCTATGTACAATCTGTCATGATTTTCCTTCTTCTTCTTTTTTTTTTTTTTTTTTTTTTTTTTTTTTTTTTTTAACTTTCTTCATCTTTGGAGTTCTTGCAGTATTCATTCAAAAGGGCAAATCTGCTCCCAAAATGTGGGGCGGCAGGAACCAGCTTTGAGCTTGACGACTCCCTGAAAGATAATGCTCTCTCCATTGACTTCTATCATTGCAGCACTCTTACTTCCAATGACAGAGTAATAAATTGAGGGGTTTCATGGGCATCACACCGCCTGCAAGCTCCAGGCAGTGGGCAGCCAGGTTGCACCATGCCTATGGAGCGATCTCATCCTGCTGACTGCTTTCCTGGCTGTTATTTTTCTGAAGCAAACAATTTTCATTTCATGCTGATGCAAATTTGGAGCAGTGTTAGTGGGTGGAGACAACAGGCGAGGGAAGAGGAGCTGGCTCAATGGTCCCATGAACCTAATCAGAGGCAGGATTTGTCCACTCCACTTCATTAGGGTCCTGAAGCCTGTTCTTTGTTTCCCCAGCAAGTGATCCAAGAATGCCTGTGTAGACAGTTATTAGGGAGCAGCTGGTGGGTGCTAACCCTAAAAGGCACAGTAAATCAATTGCTTTCTGTTATTTCCCATACTCTAGGCTGCTTTTCGGTTCCTCACCTTCAAAATACCAGTATTTGCAGTCCTGGGGCTGGACAGGATCATACACAAGTGATTGCAAACCTGATAGTGTAGATAGAGCTAGAGTCCCATGCCTATTCTCCAGTGCTGCAGCTGAGATGGTACAGTAATAGAAAAAAACGAGTAAAATCCTCTCCTGGGTGTATAAAAAAGCTGTGCAGATTATCCACCACGTCACACCTAGGTTTAGAAGCAGCATACGGCATTATTTGGCAGACACCAGGCAATATTTAGTGACTATGCTGGCTATATATAATGGAATTACAGAGGGTGTGAGAAAGCAACACCTCCTCCCATCTGCCCCCTTAAGGGAAGCAAATGCTTTGCTATAACACTGTTCCCTGAGAGCTAGAACTTTAGCAAATAAGGGACTTTATTAAGTTGTTAATAAGATTTCATTTTCTCACTAATGCTGCGGTGCTACATTATTAATTTAAAACTGTATTTAGCCTGACATGCTAAAGTGCTAGGCCTCATTATTAATGCATAAACCCATGCCTCTGTTGTTTAATTAAACACCATGATTATGAAGTTCTGATGTGGTTTAATGATAGCAGGCTGGAGTGGCAGTACATTCCTGTGCTCAGATCTCCCCCGTTCCCCCCTCCTGCTACTTTCTCCTTTCATTTCCCTTGAAAAGCACAAATGCAGTTGTTGTTCCGCTGAATAAACACCACAGGACAAATGATGTTGATCTTTCCAAGGTGACAAAGAATTGTGTTTTTATTTTCCTAGGCTTAGCTTCTTATTGACCAGAGATTTCTATCCTCCGCGTTTTTAATGGCTCTGAAGGTACCCGCTTCTATTTCCCCAGAAGACCATCTAAAAAAGTGCTCCCAATGAAGTCAGGAGGAGTTTGCAGCTGATTTTAAGGGGGCAGAGTTTCACCCAAAGGAGAGCAGAGACCTAGAGAAGGAGCCTAAGCCAGAGTTATATATATATGTCTGTTTAAACACGGCTGTTTCTAAGCAGTTGTTATCTGGGAGATGCAGCTTGGCCAAGGGAAGACGATGGGAGGACACTGTTGTAATGAATCACACAAGAATTAAAGGGATCTAGGCCAGGGTGATAAACCCTGTGGGTATTGCCTTGCTTCACTTTCCCCACCTGCTTCCTTCTGCATTTGGCTCAAGTGTTTCGGAGTTGGTCAGGACCATTTCATGCAGCCCGTAACTCATTGTATTCTCCTTGATCTCCTTTGCAAGACCAAGACTTTCTGGGAATTTTGCGAAGTTTTCTGTTATATATTCCCTCCTTTCTCCTCTCAGAATTCATCTTCTTCATCTTACTTCTCCCTGCTCCTTGTGATGATTCTTTCAGCATAGCAGCTCATCCAACCCGTCTTGCAGAGCCTCCTACTTTATTGACTAGGAGTAAAATTAAACATATTCTTATGTACTTTCCTGCTTAATAAGGATTTAGGCAGATCAGCCCTCTGTGCCTTTGTTTCTCTCCATACCCCCAGCCTGTTTTTCTGTTCAAACAGGAAATCTGTGGCTTTGGAGCCTGCCCTTTCTAAAACTTTGGGGTCCTCCCTCTCTTTTGAAGGCAAAAGGGGCTTTGCCGTGGGCTTTACTGGAACCAGAATTTTACCTTAAGTTCTTGTAAGTCAAGGCAGGTGCTGGTCTGGCTAGATGGGAAAGAGGAGGAACAAATTACTTCGGGGGTGAGGGAGCACTTGTTGTGCTGAATATTTCTGGCAGGGTGGGTAAAGGCCCCTCTCCTGCCAGCCAGGTGAATTCTCACCTGACAGCTACTGCTTTGCTCAGCAGCACCCAAATAGTTTCTAAATAGACTTTTGTTTCAAACACGTCTTTAATTCTTGTCCTTGTACCTCTCAAAGAAGAAAGTTGTTTCCAGTCAATCATCATTCAAGTTCTTGCACCGCAAGTGAGTGCACAGATCTGCTCTCTACAGGTACAAATGCAACAGAAATATTACCAAGCTTAATTTCCTTTAGTGGATTATTATTTTTTAATAAGCGTTCAGCAAAGCAACCTTCCTCTAACAAAGCAATGACCTTTTTGCATTTATGTAGTGCTTGTTGCTAGGATTTAGATCTTTGACGAAAGCCGTTATTTCTCTTAAGTACAGGAGAAAGTGCATTTTCACTTCCATTTGGGTAAACTGTCATTTTCTACTGTTCACTGCTTTTCTCATCACGGAATAATAATTTGAGGTTCAGTGGGTTTTTTGAGAGAATGTGTTCCAGGAGCGTGGTGGGGCCTGGGAAGTCCTCTGCGATCGCTAGGAGGGGAGAAAGGGAAGAGGAGGGAGAAGGCTTCTGAAATATTTAAGGCTTCTGAGTAGTGCAGTTGCTCAGCTTCTGCCATCAAATCATATTCAATTTAGGAGGGTCATGCAGGTATTTTATAATCGTGCACAAAAAGCAGCTGGGGGGTAGCTGGGAAGTTATATGTGTATGCATAATATATTATTTTTTTGGTGGTAGCACTCGCATCCATGGGAAGCCACTTTAGGTAGATTTAAGAGGATTCTGTCCAACTGTGATACTGATGAATAGCAGAAATAATCTAATATTACTCTTTGTATACCTGTGTTACCAGTGTTATTACAAGTCATGCTATTAATACACGATGCAGGAGGAACTCAGCCACTTCAGCTGCAGTAAGGCTGTAACAGAGTGGGAGGGAGAGTTAGGCACGTGTGTGCAGATCACTTCATGAGATGCAGAGATGAGTACCTCTTCCCTGAGCCATTTCTTACTTTTTGTAGGTAGTGAGAGACTAAAAGAAATGATAAAAAACAACTTGATAGTTTTCTCTCTTTTCTTTTGCAAATTGAGCACGGGCAAATCCCTCAGTTTCTTTGGTGTTTGGGAAGGATGGAGAATGAAGTATCCCCCAAGAATATTCACACTTGTTTTGGTCAAAATTGCTACTCAAACACAAGAATTTGTAAGTTGGATATACTGTTCGCCAGTCTTTCAGGAAGTGGAAAGCGACATCTTATGCCTTTATCAGTGTGTAAAATTGAACGTGTTGCTGGGGAATGGCACAAAATTGCACTGCTTGGTGCTGAGAGCGTTGTGCTGTGGTTTCCAAAAGGTCAGCCAGGAACAGTCCCACTTTACATCCTCTTTCTCTGTCTCTGTCTCACACGCACTTAGAAGAGAGCAATCGACGGTTTCATTCCGACTGAAACAACTGAAATTAATCAAGTCCAAATCCCTCCTGTCCAAAAGACCATGAATTCAGCTGGATCAGAAGCCCTTGGTTAAGCAGCCCCTGAAAGTCTATCAGAAGTTTATTAGTATGGTAATTTATCTGGGTAAGCGCATAAAGATGCTAATTGAAATTTATTTTTTTAAATGCATTTTTTAAAGGCAGAAAGATTGGGGATTTTCTAGGAAGAAAAGTAGAATTGTCACTTATGTTTCATCATGTCATAATGTTATAATTTCATCATTTTCCTGTACTTCGGTTCTTTTTTTTTTTTTTTTTTTTTTTTAATTTTAAGCACAAAGAACAAAGAACTTGATACTCCAAAGATTTGGGGCTCGTGCCACGTCTGGTTGTGGTCTTGATGCATGGAGATAGATTGAATTAATCAAACTTCTTCACACTGCTATTTAATCGGGTTTACAATTAGCTGAGGGCTGCAGGTCTCCCGGGCCTATCAGCTTTGCAAGCAGACGCTGTAATACGGCAGCTCCGCAGCCACACACTGGGAGTGCCTTACAGACCAGATTGTCATAATGTGGCATGAAATTAAAGCGTGATGTTACTTGACAACAGAATTTCAATTTCGCCCTCCCCCCTTTTTTTTTTCTCTTTGACAAAGTCTCTACCTAGAGATAGGCTTCCCCGTCGCGTTGCACCCACCTGCTCTAAGCTACACAGCTGCCTTCAAAAGAGTTTGTGATGCTATTAAACCGATCTGTGTTCCATTACAGCCATTCGGATATTCTTCCCTGTCTGTTTTCAATGGCAGATTATTTTGCTGTGAGGAGCTAATAAGCATACCGCTCTTAACTTGTTTCAATTCTTACTCAAATGTATTGATTTCTTCTCTCCCCATTTTTTCGTAACACAGAGGATTTTCGCTGGTGTCTTCTCCCCAAACCTGCTGCACAGCGCTGTCAGTCCTCCTCTGCTGCCCCGATGTTCTTCGGAGTGGCTAAAACCATTGCCACCCAGATGAAAAAACGCTGGGGAGTGAAGATCCAGGGCTGATTTCTACTTCCATCACCCCCCATCTCTTGAGAAGCAGTGCGGATGCCCAGTTAGGAAATGGGATTTAGAGTTCCCCCACCCTGGATGCCCAGTTAGGAAGCAGGATTTAAAATTCCCCCACCCACAAGCACATCAAGATCTTGTGAACAACAATAACCAGACAAATTAATTATCTGGGTGCTGCTGATTTTGTGTTGTTGAAGAAACCTGTCATAGGAAGAGTTGGAAAGGAGAAGATAATGAATGCAGAAGGGCTGGGAGGAAAGAGGGGATGACCGGGCCAAGTGGATAGAGGAGCTTGGTGTGCTCTCCTTGAACTGACCTGAAACCTAATTTAATTCAAGGTACACCTTAGAGTCAGTGGGTAGGTGATGAAGTGTTCCCTGCAGTTCTGAAGGAAGGGGCTGAGCACAAGTTCCTGATGGTATTACCATACTGCGGAATAAGCTCCAGCACTTGGAGCTGTTGGAGTCGCGCTGGACAAAGAGAATCACGCTCTAAGCTGAGAAACCCTTCAGTTTTGCAGGGATGGATTCTGCTTTTAGTTCTGAGCTTTCTTCCACCTCTGAATTATAACAACGTTCCATCCCTGCTAATATCAAATTACTAATTGAAAAACAAATCATGTCCACAGAACACCTGTAGATAGGCTACACAAGAGAGATTTAGGCCAAAGAGAATTACATCTTCTACATTCACTTTAACTGTTTTCAGCCTGAAATGGCACAGAGCTATGATTCTCAGAGTAATTTGGACATATTCAATGAGAGCGTCCTGCATTTAGTTATCAAACATGGGAATAAAATGAGCTTTACTTATAAAAAAACCCAGCTCCTTAAACTTCCGTCCCCCCTTGCTCTCCATTCTTTTTTCCTTCCTGCATGGTGCTGAGCATCTCCCAAGGACGAAGCGATTATTCAGAAAATTGATTCTGCTCCCATTGAAGGTGATTGCTCCCCTCCTGCTGAAATCCACAAAAGCACAATCAGGTACACGACCGAGGTAGTTCTGGGCATTTGCATCCTACACAGGTTGGCCTGCAAACACCTGTAGTTTTTCTGGCTGATAGCAACCATTCACGGGCATAGGGGGTAAGGACAAAATCAGGGAACTTTAAGAAGCCAAACAAAAAAAGAGAACATTTTTTTTTTTTTTTTCTGATTGAGAAAAATCAAACTTAATGAAATGAGATGAAATTGTTTCCTCAATTTGCTTGGACATTTTAAATCAAAAGCAGAGTGTAACCTCTGCTGGCAAATTGCTGTAAACATTGCAATCACTCGCTAATTGATGGTAAAAGGGAGGGAAGGCTGGAATATGGAATATTAATCAGAGATCACTGAAGTCAGACTCTTTGTTTTCTCCTATTTTATTGGGCCATAGTCTCTGGGACTTTACAGAAAAATGTTTATATATATATATATATATAAATATTTATGAAAAGCTTGCTAGTGACAGGCCAGGCTGGCCCTGCAGGCCCAAAGGAATTAATGTAAATTCCAGTCAACCATGAAAACCCCCTAGAATTGAACTGTATTTCAGCATGGTGGATAAAGCACATCAAAGAGCTGAATTTCTATAAGATAATTACACACAATGCAACTCTAATCACAGAAAGACTGTGGATATTGCTGATAAAGCATAATAAATCTTTTATGACTATGCCTTGTTCTGCTGAATCAGCTTTCTGTTTCTATTGCACTAAACTCCACATTCTTCCCCTTATTTATATATTTACAGTTTTAAAAAACATACCAACTCACAGTTTACTGTGGCTTCCATGAAAGGTTCAGATTCACTTAGCTTTTTTTTTACCCTGTTGAAGCGCAGTTAGATCAACAACAGCAAAGTATTCACCTCTCCTGCCTGGCAGGTCTGCAGAAATAAATGGTCTATAGCTGAGAACACGCCTTCCTGTTGTATTTTAAGAAATTGGAATAATTTCAGTTTTGACAGTTCCAGGAGCTCAAAATTCAGGCTCCCTCCCTCGTATGCTCTCTGTAGCATCACGAATTTGTCTGGCAGCATCAGAGGATGGCTGAGGCAGGCAGAGACCCCTGGAGATCTTCTAGTTCAGCCCTGGTGCTCTGAGCAGGGCCACTTACAGCCAGCTGCCCAGGACTGTGTCCTTTAAGATTTGAATGTTTCCAAGGATGGAGACCCCACTCTCTGATCCTCTGGACAACTGGTTCCTTACCACCCTTACAGTAATTTATTCATTTATTTATTTATCTATTTATTTTGTGCACTTGAACAGGATTTCCTGGTCTTCCATTAGTCCCCATTGCCCCTTGTCCTTTCATGGGGCACCACCAAGAAGAGCCTGACTCCATCTCCAGGTGTTCATGTACATTGGTAAGGTCCTCCCTGATCCTGCTCTTCTCGTGGCTGAACAAGCTCAAGAACAAAAGCAGAGACATTGTGTGGGGATTTTCATACACTCCCTTTTCAAATTTTAAGAATTCAGAATGTTTTCTGGCCATAAGCTCAACGAATAGGGAGCTTTGATTTAAGCAGAAGTAGCAATTCTCATTTAATTGCATGACTCTGGGAGCTCGGAGGCTCTGGAAGGAAAAATCAGGACAGAACCAGGCATGGTTGCAATGCTGCGTCAAACTGATGAGTGCTCAAAAGGCAAAGCGGGGGTTATTGCCATGAGTCAAAACCCAGTTGTTGTGGAAAGGGCACCGGGACCCCAAGAAGTAAGGCAACTACTCTCTTTCTTGCAAAATGGTGACTGATCCCCAGCTTCCCACTGCTCCTCTCCCCTTACACACAGGTGTAAGCCTGGGCAGTGAGCAAGCCCTGAGTAATCTGTGTCTGGGATAAGGCCTGATGCTGATAACACCCCGTTCCTGGAGCAATGGGGGAACTGCAAGCCCACGTGTGGCCACTGGCTGTTTCTCAGCTGTTTTTAGGGGGTCCTCATGTCCCACTGCGTGGATTCTGCTCATATATTGAAGAACCAGCCGACATGGTTAGGGAAGGTGTCTTTGCTTTTCCTTAACCAAGAAGCAAAAGTTTGCCTTCTTCATGCGAGCTTTGCCCTTCATTTGTCTTTTTGGCATATGGGCAGCAGAAGGTCTCTGCTTCTGACAGAGTGCAATAATTTTACATATGGTTTAATTACAGCAAATTACCGGCAGAGGGATGGGTTTGCAGGGGGACAGCTGAATCCCACTCATGGGTTCAGTGAGCGTCTGGCCAGGGTCTCAGTTCTCTGCCGTGCTTCATGGTGACACTTTGCTCCACCCCAGAGGATGCCTTTTTCCAAAAACAGCCTGTCCCCTGGGGTCTCTCTGTGCGGGGAAGCTTCCTCCAAATGACAGCAAGGGATGTCTGTCTGATTGTATGGCTGCTCAGCCTGCTGACTGAACTTGGTGCTCAGGGAGGAGCATGGAGAGGAATTGGAGAACACTACCAATGTTTCCTGTCTCTGGATGCAGAGATATCCAAAATATCCTTCTAATTTCAGAACTTGGAGGCTGATGTCCTCTCCGGTTGTTGTCTTCGTTATGTCTGTGGAAAGTCTGAGCATGAGCTGATATATCCTCTGGCAAGTAGCTGTGTCTTCCCTTCCACATCTATTCTGCTCTCCTGATCCCATCGACAAGTCCATGTCACCAAGGTTATACTCAAGAAGCCTCATTTATATTGGTAGCATCACCCTGGTTGGTACCCGATGGGAAGGGCTTTTGTGTGCAATCCCCCCAACAGATGTGAGACCACGTCAGGACAATGGAGGGCTGCAGAAGATGTTCCTTCCTTGCATGATTTACATCCTATCCTTGAAAGCGTGTTCCTCCAGTGACAGACTGAAGCGAATAAACAAAGTTCCTGGGGAAATGGTAGGCAGCGTTCAAACACGTTGCTGAACTTTAATGTTCTGTAAGTTGTAAGGAAATGACTACAAAAGCCTTGGAAGAGCAAAGGAAGAGAGTTAGCTCAAGGCAAGGTGATATTCCCTCATTAAAATCTATTTGTGCAAAGTTAAGACGTCAAAGAAATTTCAGTTGCTCCAAGAGGGAATGAAAGCCCGTGTTATTAGTGATCAGAAGGGACTTGGGAGTCCTGTTTGCCAAAGAGGAGGGGGTAGTGAAAGGAAGGGGAAGAAAAAAAGGAAGAAAAAATATATTGTATTTGAACATATAACGTTATCTGAGAAGAATAATGAATTCAGCTGCCTTAAAACAACAACTTTTGCTATCCGGGTATGGATCATAGAAAATATTTTTATGGAAAATGTCTTCAAACTGCGGGCTGAGGTTTTGCATGCCGTTCTGCAAGCCATACTGCTGCACACACAGATGCCCACAGCCCAGTTCTGGGGCAGCATCACATCACTTCATCCCCTTTCACCGAGGGTGAACGAGGCTGCTGAAGGCCAGACTATGATTTCTCAGATTATTGAGACCTGTGCTCGTGTGGGTGGTGCGTGCCCCAGCGGCGTGGTATCACAGGCAGGGTTGGAGTGAGATATTCAGCATTAAACCTGGCACATTTTCCACATTTTCATAGCTCAGTGATGACAGCACCAGGGTTATTTACAACCCTAGAACCAAATACCCCTCGGATGCAAGCCATTTTGTGCTGTTGGGAGTTTGGCCCTTTAGGTGCAGGGCTGTTGGCAGGATTTGCATCTGTGTTAACAGTTGCCCGCGCGGGGTGGAGGCGAGGAATGCCATGTGGTCAGCCTGCTGTTAACTGCTGCTGAGCAGAGGGGGAAATGTGCCCGGGCCTTCCATTCTGCACTTCATGGTGGATCAGCCATCTGCAGCACGGGATAAATTGCTCAAAATGCTAGTTTGAAGTACCAATAATCCTGCCTGCAGGAAAAGGAGCTTCGGCTGCTGCTGTCGAGCAAAAGCTGGAGCAAAATGGATGCAAAAGCAGCATCCATTCATTCCTGGGCACCCCGTGCCAGCAGCGACCCTTTTCTGTGCCTCTTCCCAATGCCTGGGGTCTGTGCTGGGACCGGGCTGTGCCCCGAGAGCTGCATTGCAGTGGGGAGAGGGATTGCAGTAGGGAAATGGAGTGTGCAGAGCCAGGCTTACAGCCCTTGGGGACCCCATCACAGCCTCAGGTGCTCCTTGAGTGGAAATTTCTGGGGATGTGCATAGTGCTCACAGCATGTTTTATAATAATAAAAATAATAATTATATGTATATATATATATATATTTTTTTTTTTTCTTGAGAAATCAGCAGAAATCTCCTATCTCTGCCTCGGCCAGCCCGTCCATTTGTTTTGATGGCTTCTTTTATCAGTGGCAGCCGTGTGAGGAACGAGCACATTAAGAGGTAGGGCTCCCTTTTTGTGCTGATAGCGGCCGGGGCCCTCCCCCAGCTCTGCATTAATCCAGAGCGGGCGACGTGGCCACGGGCTGATTGCATTTGCTAATGTTAATCACCCAGGGGCCAGGCGAGGTGAAGAAGTGAACTATATTTTATGCGGCTTGACAGAAGGAGGAGTCAAATGGAAATGATTTTTATCTCTGGCTGTGGCCGACCCAAATTAACGCTACCTCTGGAGCTGAAAGGCTCGGGGGAGCAGATGTCTGCATCCCGTGCGTGCTCCCTGGTGGGGGCGGCTGCACCAAGCACACATCAGGCTGGGCGATAACGTGGGGACGAGGCTGAGCCGTGCCCCCAGCTGCATGGGCCGGGGAGATGAAGATGTAGGGAATGAAATCGCAGCTCGTTTCGCCTGCTTGGAACAAAGACAGGTTGCTGGAGCTGGATTTCAAGGGCTGGAGGAGCGGATGGAAGGCCCTTTACCATGACATGTACAGAGGGAAAATGAGGAGGGAAAAATTTAGCAACAACCGTTATTAATTGCTGGGCACCAGCGATGATTACTGGCCTGCCAGCAGTAATGCTCTGTAACCACAGCCTCATCCATCTGTGCCAGGTGGGACAGAGGCTCCCAGCGTCCCAGCAAGGCCCCTGGGCTCCATTCTCCCTCCTGGGAAGTGCAGGGGGGTCACGGCCAGCGGGGTGTGGGCACAGCTCACCCAGGGGCAGCTCAGGGGCTGGCAGGCGCAGAAAGCCTTCCCCACCGTGCTCGCTTCCAGGACGGAAAAAGAAACACTGTGCTGATGACAGAGAGGGTGAAAACGGAGCAATTGCTGGAAAGAGGGTGGAAGAGGCTTAGAGAAATCTACCTGGCGAATGAAAGAGCGATGGGAAGGAGAGGGGAAGGGGAAGGGAGCGCGCTAATTGGCAGCGCGCGGTGAGCGGTGCCACCCACGCGGCGGTGGGTGGGATGCCGGAGCTGCGGCGAGAGGCTCTGCGAGTGCATTTCCATTTCTTTATGCACTGGATCGTGCTGCTCTTCTCATTTCAGGGTCTGATCGAGTCTGACTATCTTCACCCCGTTTTGCTGTAAAGGCACCTATTAATGTTGACAGTTTAGGTGGCTGGGGGATGTGGTATTAGTCCTGACAAATGCTGGTAATTTGCAAGCAATGTTTTCCCTCCAGCACCGGTGGGAAATCACCTAACCTTTGCCAATAATTCTCAACATAACTCACAAAACCTCATCTTCTATCATTACGAGGAGCGGCATTTCTGAAAATCATCAGCCTCTTCTTGAATCCCTCCATGCTAGACAGTACAGAGGAGGTGATATTAATCAGTGTGTGAGGCCCACTCTGGTATTAAGGATTCTCTTGCAAGATCTTTTTACCATATGCTCTCTGATATTAAGCTTGCTTGATTATGCTTTCAGATCTTTTTTTTTTCTTCTTTTTTTTTTCTTTCCAACCTGTCACATCACTTGGCTTTAACTATTTTTTTAGCTGTTGTTATTATATCGATTTCTTTAACCCTAATTTGCTTAACTTGTCTGCGGAGAGTACTTGTCTATGTTTATGTGCTAAAGCAACGCTGATTAATCAATAAGCAGTGGACTGGTGTAAGTGCAACCAGTGCACGTCTGAAGGCTTCAATGGGGGGAGTGAGCTGAGGATCTGGCCTGCTGTCCATGCACTGAAGCATAAGTATCAGATTTTCAGAAGAGCCGAGCTTAGAGAGGCTTCCTTGGAGAATACATTGAGCTGTTGTCCAGTAAAGTCTTTGGCAAATCTTACCTTAATTGTTCAACTGAGAATATATAAAGAAAAAGAAACAACGCTGATAGAAAATACCCTGGCACCTGTGCTGAGCCGAGGAACCTCCCGAGTTCGAGCACAGCCCGAGCTTATTTTGCAGAAGCTGCAGCCAAACAATGCTGATAGCAACTGTCTTTAAAGTGAAATTAAAATGTAATGAGGGTGGGAGGCAGGGACAAGCTAGCGTGGACCATCTGAGCTGTTGCAATTCCAGAATTCATCAGTGCCGCTGAACGCAGGGAGCGGCTGTTGTGTTATTGATGCAGGGGGAGAGGGAGGTTATTGCATTATTGACATACAGTAGGTGGAGAAAGATTACCATGTTAGCAGAGGTACAAGAAGCGAGATTATCCAAATGCAATAAGCCATTGTTACAGCAATGACATTTTTCCACACCTCCCCCCCCCCTACCCCCCCCAGCTTCTTATCCTGTCCTTTCCACCTCCTGCCTGCAGAATATTAAAGGTCAGTAATATCCAGACAGATGGCTGGGAGGGTGTACGGATAGGGGCTGCTTTCTTTGGTCATTTTTTTTTTTTTTTTTTCTGAAATGGTGATTGTGCTCAGAAAAAAAAAAAAAAAGGCATTTGAGTTTTCTGACTGGGATTAACTCATCTGAATGCTGCACAAGGCAAGAGAGAATTTGGGCTAGGAGATTGTACCTTTCCCTGACATCTGCGCTGCTCTACATGACAGCTCCAAGGAGCACAGCTGCATTTAGGCACTGGAATAACCAGGGATAAATGTCACTGGATTTGGGCTCTTTATTTAATACACAACTTCACTAAATGTTTTTTTTTTTTTTTTTTTTTTTTTTTTTTGGATGTGAAAGACAGACAGTGACTTCTTGAGGAGGGTCTCTGCAATTCATTCATTCTCAAAGGACTCTGGTTGCTCATTTGGAGAGCATTTGTCTCTCAGGTTCACTGTTTTGCTTTCAGACAGAGCCTGTTTTCTCCAAAGACAGGACTGTTTCCCCTTGCTAGTATTTGAGATCCCTGGATTTACTTCTGCCTTCCTCTAGGCCTGCTCATTTGCTCTTAGAGCAGGCTTCCCAGCACTAAGCCAGAGCTGAACAAAACCATGGCCCACTGCAGAGAAAGTGACTCACAATGCAAAATACCCTCCCTAGAAAATGCACCAAGCTGTGCTCGTGGATCAGATCTGCAGTTCAGAGAAGTTAATGCTGAGGCTCCCCATCGATGGCTGTTAGTTTTGGAGCTGGCCTGAAGTGATCAGCTCATATCCTCATGGATTTAATTGGGTTACGGGGGCGACTTCTGATCCCTAATCCCCAGGGAAGGAGCCACAAAGATTGCCGCGTCTGCAGCAATCTCATCTGTCCATGGTTGCAGCCGGGGAGAGAAGAATGGCTGCTTAATCAGACGCACAATCTGAAAATGTCACATTATTATTTATGAAGTGTTTAATAATCACACCACAATCATTGGGCGCACTGAGGTGGAAAACGAAAATGTATTTTTTTATTTAAATAATATATTCAAATTCTGTTATTTTGGAAGAAAAAAAAATCCAAGTAAATGATTTCTTTTAATTTGCAGAATGCAGTCATGCTAGTTTTGCAACAGTGCCTCGTTTACGCTGGGATCAGCTGGGGCAGGCTGGAGTTCAGCAGCTCGGATCAGCCAGGTGGAGTCAGCCTCGCATTCACCGCTGTGAAACCCCACAAAGTTTTTTCAGCTCTGAGTGGCACAGCCCAGGTGCTGGGTTGTGGGGTTGGATGGATGTGGGTCCAGGAAGCAGACTGGGGCAGGGAGCATTTCAGTTGTGTGCCTTTATTTACATGTTGCTGGAAAATGTGGCTTGTCTCATAAAAAAGACAAACAGACAGCCGTGCTTAACGAGGGAGGACAAGGGAAAACAGTCTTCCTTTTCAGCCAGAAACTCATCTGCAAAAATAAATGGGTTCAATTTGTAATTATTATATATATATGTCTGTGTATGCCTCTACATCTCACCTAATATCTTTTCCATTTTGCTGTCTTTCCCTCTGTGACCAGGGAAGCCTTTTGTAGAAGAGTTTAATCTTAAAAATATAAACCCTTACCCTCTCTCCCTATGTTGCATCCTTTCTTTCCAGCCAGGCCTTTTTTCTCCTTACTGCTATCTTGCTCCCTTTTCCTGTTTTTACATCCAGGCTGTTTTTTAGGGCAAGGTTCTCAGAAGAGCAGAGCTGCAGTGTCCGGTGGCAGGGGATGGGAACTGGGAGCTTGTGGTGTTGGGGTTGGTGTTGGTTCATGTCTCTGTGCATTTCTTTAGCCCAGCTCCTGGCGCTGCTCAGGGCTTTGGGCTCCCTCTGTTGGCTTCCTGGCTCTGGAGCAGCGGAATTAAAACATAAATGTTAGCGGGCTGTGTCAGGCAGAAGCAATTTCTCTGTTTCTAACTGGTTGGTGGCCAAGTTTTGGAGGACATTACCAAGCCAAATAGCCTATTGCTTCGAGAATTTGCCTGCTTCTGAATTTGGTGTGCAGCAGAGGACTCAGGGAATCGGAGGCTAATTCATTAAAATGCCAAAACCTTGGGCGCATATCTATTCAGGAGAAATAATCGAGGTTTGTTCTCAAGCCAGGGACACACCACCCCTCCCCTTGGTCATGATGTGCTGCAGCCGGACACATCTCCATCTCCATCACCTCTTTTCTGGGTTTGGTCAAAAAGTTGTGAAAAGTTGGTGCAAAGCCTTGTGCCCAGATGTGTTGCGACGCCTGCTGGCATGGCCACTTGCAACAAACACAAGCTCATCCCTCTCCCAGGAGCTCGTGATGGCCTCTGCACCCATGGCACCCACCCCATGGACATAGCGGTGATGGCAGGGTGAGGACGATGGCACCGGCCCATACCAACACGTCCTTCACACAGCTCCCACGTATCGCATCATCTCTGCCGATTAACGCCGTGCAATCAACAGTTTAATATGTTACTACTAAATACGTTAATTATATTATTCCTTTCTGACATTGCAATCACTAGATTTTTATGCTTTGATGCTGAATCTAGTAAAACTTTAAATTAGAGTAATTAAATAATTAGCTGTAATATGTGACAAGCCGACAAAACGATTGCTCTGTTTTATTATTTTGCCACGACGTCGTTGCTTCTGTTTGTGTTCAGGCAGCCTGTCCTTGCAAGGCAGAACATGAGTAGGAAAACCAGAAACCAAAATCATCCTCCAGAGCCAGAGATCTCATCCAGAGCCAATTCTGAGCTGGGAAAGTCATTTATGTTGCCTTGAGCTCCAACAGCAGCTCTCCATGTTTGTCTGATTTCTGTTTCTTTGTCTTTAAGACACACTTCGCCACCCCTTTCTCTCCCCAAGAATTATTTCTACTCTTTTCCAAAGCTCTACTGTCCCTAATGGCTTTTCCCTCTCTGTTTAACCTTTACACTTCAATGCACTTATTTAAGCTTTTATCTTTGGTTCAGGGCTCTAGCTGTTTTCTGTATGCCCTCCCCCCACTTTTTTTTTTTTTTTTTTAATGTTATATATTAGCTGCCCAACAACATATCCCTGTGACAACTGGAAAAAGAAATACCCCCTTTTTATGCCTGAGGAGCTCCTGCTGGGAAAAAATGGGTTGGGTGAGGTTTTGCAATGTAGTGCTGGCAACCTGAAATGTATAAAACCAGGCAGCCCTGCAAGAGAAATAGATCTGTCACTGCCGCATCGTGGGATGCTCAGAAATCAAATATCAATTTAGATGAGCAGGCAAGATTACCAGAGCAGGCCTGGGCTCTTCCTCTCCTTCGTATTACCTCTTTACCTCTTTACCTCTCCTTCTGTCTCTCCTCATGCTCCCCTTTGTCCATGCACCCACTTGTGCCTGAACACAAAGTGCTTGGGAAAGCACTGGCCACAACACGTGCTGCCAATTAGGTTGGCCAACTCTCCTGGAGATCACTGGGATTTAGAAGTTGACACATGAACTAGGTCCTGTGGTTGAGGATGTCAGGTTTTGGACATCATCATGATGGATGCTCATAATGGATGCTCATAATGGAGCCTTTGTTCAGCCCTCATTTTATTATTTTA
This sequence comes from Anas acuta, assembly GCF_963932015.1. Classification (NCBI taxonomy): domain Eukaryota; kingdom Metazoa; phylum Chordata; class Aves; order Anseriformes; family Anatidae; genus Anas; species Anas acuta. The sequence goes on from NC_088994.1 coordinate 14,234,550, forward strand.
TTTTATTTTATTTTATTTTATTTTATTTTATTTTATTTTATTTTATTTTATTTTATTTTATTTTATTTTATTTTATTTTATTTTATTTTATTTTATTTTATTATTTTATTTTATTTTATTTTATTTTATTTTATTTTATTTTATTTATTTTTTAGTGCCAGCTCTTTTTTTACAGGTTAGTGCCAGCAGGAAATGCTGCTCTTGTTCATCATTCAGGATGTAACCACTCAAGTGAGAAAAGAGTTGTCTCTCTGGCCCCTTTGCAGTGCTTTGGCACTGCACACCATGACCAGAGGCAAAATGAGAACATCCTCATTTACCAGCTCCCTCCCAGGACACTGGACAAAGTCCCTGGAGCGGTGTCCAAAAGGATTTTGCCTTGCATCACCCCAGCAAAATGCCCCTTATGCAACCCCTTTGTAAGTGGTTGGGGGCATCTCACCATAATTAAACCCCTGAGCCCACCTGGGCAGGGGCAGCACCCATGGGACACTCTCAGGGACCCTCCCCATAGGACAGCACCCATCCCTCCCGCACTCCCTTTCCTGTTTTCTGCAGCTCCTCCAAAAGCTGCGAGCAGCAGCGATGTGTTTTGCAGACCCACAGGGTGTGAGGAGAAGTGACAAGATTTTCCTATAAATATGGCTCTAATCACATAAACGTGCAAACCCCTCAGGAGCGATCCAGGTGAATTTCACACTCTCTGATAGGATTTTGTTGTTTCATTTTCCTTCCTTTTCTTTTTTTTTTTCTTTTTTTTTTCCCTCTTCTAATTTTTTACATCACTGCCAGTTCTGGGCTGCACTTCATCTTTTTTGTTGTAGCTAGCTTAGGCTACATCCCCAGAAACACACTAAAAGGCTCTAAATTAAATACTTCACAGCAATGCAGCACTTTGCAGCCTTGAATTGACAATTAATCCTCGCACTCTCACTCGTGGCCAGCAATGGCAAAGCAGGCTGCTTCCTCTAAAAGAACTGGGAAGCAAACCAAGAGAGCTGGGTTAACTTGGATCACCATCAACTTTAGTGGGCTCACATCAGGGGTTAATTTGGCTTAGAGAGATTTTGACTTTAAAAACCAAAGCCTCCAATTTTCCTCTCGTCCTGTCTCTGCCTTTGGTTGTTGGGTGCAAATCCAGCAACGACACCCGCACCCTGACTGAACAGAAAATTGCCAAGCCTTTCACTGTTGCTATTTTTCTAGCACTATAAATATTCCTCCCGATACATTTTAAGCATTTTGCATCGTGTGTACATATCTGGCATCGCTGGTCCCCAAGATGCTGCTTGCTGTAAGCTCAATGGGATGTGAACTCCGTCAGCTTCCTTGGGGAAAATTCATTCTCCCACTTGTTTAAACTTCTTTTAATTTAATAGAGGAATGGTAGGGAGTAAATCTGCAAAGTAAGAATGATATTTACCAAAAAAAGAAAGAAAGAAAGGAAGTAGGTGTAATTGTTGGGCAGGTTTTTGTTTGTTTGTGCGTGTGTTTTGACAAGAAGCACTGCTTTAAAATGTGAGAAATTTGAATATAGAGACTCCAGCAGATTTTTAGCACAATTAGTGGAAACCCAAAATGTCATTGTAAGTGTAACTGAGGCACTGTGCTACTAAGTCCTGAGGTATTTGCTCAGCTCCTGCACAGCAGAAGCTGGATGTTGTTGCAGGGGGAGGGCTGTAAAGCCTCCTCCACCAGGTGGAAGCTTGATGAGATCTAACTTAAATAGGTGCCTTTTAGGGCATTTTACAACATCTCTGCCTTTCAGCCCATTACGGAGCAACCTGCCTACAAACCAGTGGGATCTATTGTCCATCACCTCCGGTGCTATTTATATGGGTAATTTAATTTAACACCAGCAGGAGGCTTCCAAATAACTCTCCCCAGCATGGGAAGAGAAATAACCTCCGGCGCATATTCGCACAATATTTTTGACCCGCGGGGCTGACCACATTTTGGGGGGGATGTGCCTTGTTCTGCCTGGAGGAGGACTGAAGCCAGGTATGTCTCTACCCTCTTTCTGTTTTATTTAAGGGATTTCCTAATTCTCCTTTCTCAGCTCTGAATCTCCAGGGGTTTTTGTGTCTCTGCCATTTCTTTCTCCTAGACCTTGCATTTGGAGTATTAAACCACAGAAATCACTCCTGCCTTTATCAACAAGCCTCTCTGCTGTTGTTGTTGTTGCTGCTGTTGTTTTTTTTTTGACCATGACACAAATCCAGTTTCAATGTCAGCCCTACAAAAATCTGAAGTGACCCAGGCACAGCGTGTGGCTCATAGGGGACAGGGCCACGGTAGCTGAGGGACAGCACAGCTCCAGACTGCATCCCCAGCCTTTCTGTGCCAGCCTGTGTTTTGGGTGATGGCCCCTCTTGTTTTGGCTATCATGACATTAAGCCTCAATGGAAAGGCAACTGCAATTGCGAGTTTTCACCGAGGTTATAACCTACCCATCACAATATGGTGTACGTCTGCACGGAGCGAGGTTTTTATAGGCTTGTGGAAAGATGCCACATGCTTACTAGCCAGTGAATAGAAATAAGAGAGTACTAATTAGGTCTGTGATGTTGGCAGATGGATCCATGTGTCGGGAAAAGAAAGCCCTGCGCTACACAGAAATCCAGCCATCTTTCAAGTGCATTCATCAATAAATGTAAACCGGGAGGAAGAGTTATTCTGCATTTGAAGAACACAACGCAGATTTTTGCACCAGGCTCCTATGAAAGATGCAACCTTCTGAACCGAGCCATTTCTGAATACATCATTTAACTTATCTCACAGTGCAGCTGTCTTGTGTGATTCCAAATGTCACCAAGTTTGGGGACATTTCTGAAAGGAAATGTGCTCACTGTTTCTTCAGCTGCCTTTATTAATCGAACCTGAGCAGGGACAGGTGGGTACAAATGGCTTCATTTGGCACGCGGGATATATTGATTCTGTGCATATATATTCTGATATCCTGTGCATATTATTAGCTGGAGATGAAGCTTTCCAAGCCTTTCCAATGCCAGTCTGCTGGGGACATGGGATTTCATCAAAAAGGGTCCTGCCATGGATTTTGGTGCCCCTGCAGGGCACGGCTCTGATTTTGCAGTGGTGTGAGCAGTGTGGGAATGCTGCTGTATTTTTTTTTCCCATTTGCCATAACCATAACCCGTATTGAAAACCAGCATTTTGGCAGCGTTCTGATTGCATCCCATGAAAACAGCTCTGCTGCATCCTGCTGCTGGCTGCTGGCCCTTCTATTACTGCTCCACGGGTACTGAGCCCTGGCAAATCCCGGGTGCCCTCTCACCCCTCGCTCAGGATACTGACTGCTAAAGAAATAAGCTCAGCTTTTTTTGGGAGGTGTTTTTTTTAATTTTTGCACTCAACTAGTCACTTCCCCCACCCCCACACTTTATTTATATATTTTTTTCCCATGAGTCACAAAAAGGTTGCAGCCAAAAGCTTTCGGGATGACAGATGATTCACAGATAACCTCCTCTCTGGATCTCTACTCCCAAGAACTTTGGGAACAAGAAAGGAAAGTAATTTTTGGACTACTGCAACGGCTCATGCTGGGGCTGTATAGCGATAAATTACCTGGCCTCTCCCATCTCCGTCCCCCCAGTGGCTCTGGCACGTGCGCGTTATGATTAATGCAGGCATTGCAGGTAATATTAAGCACGTTGGAAGGTTTCCATGAGCCAAAGGCTATTGGGGCCATTTCATGGGCTGGAACGAAGGCCGTTAGGGAAAATGTGGGCACTGCAATTTCATAAAATGCATGAAGAGCTGGCTCTAAGCACAGACACACCTCTCCTCTGAGAGGAGGCTCCTGAAAGGCAATGCTTTATTTTCCTGAAGCCTTTTTCTGCCTGCTTAAGTTCCTGGGCTGTTACAGAAAATAGGAACATTTGGGCCCTATCAGTGTAATAGCTAATAATAGCCGCACAGTTTACTTATCTTCACACCATCCCTTTAATATACCCAGTCATTTTCTAACAGATGGGAAACAGGTATGGAGGAAAACCAAGCAGCTGGCCCAAGGTCGTACAGGAAGGCTGTGGCAGAGCCAGAGCCGAGCCGGTTTGCGGATCCTACACCAAATCCCCAGCGACTGGACCACGTCCTCATCTTGTGAGCAGTGGGGGATCGCACACCGAGACCTGAGCCATCACCCAGGCTGTCCTCAGCCTTATTTGCCAGAGGAGAAAGTCCCAAAATGGTTTCTGAGTCCCAAGTCTGCTCTGCAGCCTGGCCCGGGGCTGGGGTCTCAGTAGGAACAAGGGGGGCTCAGCATCGCCTTCAGCAGTAGGCAGGATTTGGCCTTGTGCAGCAGCAACCATGCTAGGGAGAGCTGCAGGAGCTGGTTATCCTGCAGAACCTATAAATATATATATATACACATATATATGTATATAAAACCTTCCTCCCAGCCAGCATGGAGCCCACCTTGTCCAGCCTTGCTCTGCTCCCAGCCTCTGTCTGCTAACGCAGCCTCCCTGTGCTGATTTTGGTGCGGTGAGCACAGAGGGAGCAGGGAACCATCCATAAAAAAACATACCTAAATGCTGCAGTGAAGCAGGTGCTTGAGTTGTTCCCTAATCTAGAAAGTAACTGCTAATTAGCTTTGTCTGCAGTGTAAGCCTTCGCTCCACACGGTGTATTTGGTGTCAGAGACGGATCCCTGGATCCCTATCGGGGACTTTATCTGCTCGCTGTCCTCCCCCAGTATTCAAAAGAGAAATGGAGATTCCATCGCCAGCTCTGCCTTTCCACCGTTATCATTTCTCTCTTAGAAATCCAATCTTCCACCCTTTGTGGCTCAAGGGGTGCGTTTGGGGGGACTCACCCCCTCCCCTGGCCCTGCACATCGCCTCTCCCAAAGGCTGTGTGCATCCTGGGGCAGCCCATGAGTGTGTCCTGGCCGTGCTGGGGGTTGTGTCCCTTCAGCAGGGGCCCTGTGCCGCACGGGGATTGCCCATGTGTGGGAGGAACAGAGTGCACGGCCCATTTGAAGCCGCCTTTATAAATATTCAATTCCCCCCGACGCAACGGGCGACACAGCAAAGCAGCCCCTCCTGCTCTCGCATGCCAATAATTTGCAGATTAAAACTCCTCCAATGCGCGTCTCCACAATGGGCCCTGCCTTATCTGGACTGGGCCTGTGGAACTATTGTGGTGATAATCTGGGGATTAAGAGACTTTAATAAAAAGCTTTGACATGACAGGTCATAGCCGCTCTGGAAAAAAAAAAAAAAAAAAGAAAAAAAAATCAAATCTGTTACTCCCGAATGGCTTAATCCTGTGTGAGCAAGGATCGTGACTTGCCGACGGTGCTGGGGGATGCAGAGATGCTCAGCACCTTGTGCCGGCAGCCCGTGGTCCCTTAGGATGGGGCATAATTGCCTAACGAGCTTGCTGCTCTCAGCGTGCCTTATCCAGCCCACTTCTGGGGGACCACATTGCTTTTCCAGGGCTTTTCCTAAAACCTTTCCTAAAACATTTAGCCCTCGGTGGCAGAGGATGCCCACTGCCTCCATCCTTTGGCTCCGGGTGTAACACTGTGCTCATCCTGCCCCAGCTCCCCGCGTATTTCGGGGCCAACTCCAGCTCCTGGACCCCACACCGAGCGCGCCCATTTGCAGTAATTACATTTGGGTTTCTTACAGCAATCCTCATCCGGCATTACTCTCTAAACAAATTGTTAATATTTTAAGTGTCTTTCATGAGCCCGAGCCTAATTAATTAAAGGTTTATGAAAAACAATTAGGTTTTGATAGGGATCACCTTCTCCCGAGTCCCATGTCTGCGCGGAAAAAAGAGAGGGGTTAGAAAGGCTCAGGTTGAAACTTAGAACTGCAGTGAATAAGAGAATACACAAATCCCACATGGATTGGGGAAATTAGGACATTTGGTGCCAGATTGTCTGACTAATTAGATTTCTATCAAGTCCTGAGGGACTGGCTGATGCAGCATTTTAATTTAAAGCAGCAGCGGCAGCAGCAGCAGCAGCAGCAGTTTTTTCCTTCTTCTCATGCCCTTTACCAAATTGCCTGTTTGCTTCACCATGCAGCCGTTTTCCTTTTTAATGGTGCACCTCTGCAAGGATCAAACCTTCTGCATTTTGTGGCACGGGTCTGCTGTGCGCTGCTGGCTTTCTTTTGAATGGGAAAACAGCTCTGTACGCATGGGAGGGGATTTTCCCATTATGTGGGCATGGCATTCCTTGACAGGCAAGTGGGGTAAGAGAAAAAGCTGGGGTGTCTCGGAGCTGCCCAGTACACCAGCTACTCGCTGTAATTGGGAGCATCACCACAGACTGGTGTGTTGGACTGGAAAGCAGAGCAGAGGCAGTAGTGCCTCTCTGCAGACCGAGGCTGCTATCTAAACAGCTTCCAGGGCACCGGGAGCGGAGCTTTGCATTGCAGATGAAATGCTGGCCAGCCCTTGGAGTTAGTTCATTTCCATCCCGAGCCTCCTGAAATGAAGATCTATGCCCAGGCGGCTGCTCCCCGCAGGGCGAGAGGAATGGCACCTCTTTCAATTACGGTCCTTGAAAATATGGTGATGGGGTTGTTGCGCAGGCAGGCGCGGGCTGGGGAAAGGAGCAGCCGGGTGGCAGCGCTGCGAGGCGGGCAGGAGCCCGAGGTCCCCGTCCCTACACCATGGAGACAGTCCTGGCACCTGATTTACAGCAGCCTTCAAACTTGCAGTCTCCTGAATTACAGGGGATGGACCTGGGTGTAACATGTACGGCCCAACGTGCAAATCAAGTCAGAACTCTGGGATTGTCCTCTTGTTCCTAAGTAAAAATTTAGTGCTAATTGCCCCCAAATTAGTTAGCGTCGTTGAAATAGAGGAAGTGGAGTTTTTTAAAGCCCTTTCTTACTTGACAGCATGAGATTGCAAATATTCCCGTGCCCTATTTAATGAAAAATTATTATGCTATTATTGCTATTTTATATGATGGATACATAATTAACGGGGTCTATAGAACCGTTTCTTCTCCCATTTTGCTCTACTTCTTCCAGATTATTTTATCAAAAAAAAAAAAAGAAAAAAAAAAAGATAATGGAATTATATCTTATGCTTCAATGAAACCGAAAACTATTATTCCTCTAGATAACCAAACCCAGCAAAGTCAACCATTTCAGTGAATATTAAACACAAAAAGTACATTTCAGATGTATTATGAATCTGCTGCTAAGTCTTTAACTCATTGCTTTGTGCAGAGAGGTTCAGCAGTGGAGGGAGCTAAAATGAAATGAGAGCCTCTAAAGACCTTGAATTTTCCCAGCTCTCATTGATTGAAAGCAGGCCTCTAACATTATTGAAATGGTTTCACCTAACCTTGTTTTCCTGTTATTATTTGGTTCTGCTTTTGGGGGGAGGTTATGTAATATTTACTTACCCCCATCAGTGATGCTCAGACCGATTTAACACCGCTGTGAATCACGCAGGATGCTGGCCAGGACGGGCAGCAGTTCATGGCCTGGCCTCTCCAGCTTCTCAGGTACATGTTAAAGAGGGAAAAAGGCAGAACTGCCACCCTCTCTACTGCAAAAACATTAAGGGACTGAAGGGTGGATAAGGTCCCACTAAACGGCGTAGTACAGAAACACAGAACAAAAGGGTGTTTTTAGCCCCAAAGTGCTCAGGTGCCATGAGCTTCCCAAAAACAGCAAAGAAGTTTGAGCTCCTATGAAAGCAGAGCAAGTATTTAGGATCCTCGGAGGGATCTCAGGTCTCTTGTAGAAGTAGGATTCCTAATTCTCCCAGCCAGGTCTGTGGGCCTATGAAGTGCTTCTTCCATTTTGTGCTAGCGTTTTTTTTACCCTTGCACTGCTGGAACAGATCGAAAAATGAAGAGTGGGGGTTATAAAACACAATTCCAGGTAGCTGCTTCGGGAGACCCACAGAGAGACCAAATATATTGGCTCACAGAGAGCCCAAACATGATGCATTTTAACATATGAGCCTCAATCACTCAGACACCAGGATGGATTTTCTAGTAATCATTTACGCCCTGCTTCATGGTAAAGAACAGATTGCACCAGAGGGATATTTTCAAAAGAAAAAAAAGTTAAAAACCAAAGTGACTGGCCATGTTTTTCTGCTGGGGACACCAAAGACAAGCCAGTAACCACTGCCTCTGCCCCACCTGGTGCAGGAGGGATTCCCATCGTGACCTCTGTCCACGGGCCCTTGACTGGCCACCTCCAGTCACCACATCTCACTTGCCTGGGAAGTGAAGGGAAATCTATTTTGTTTGTAATAAAGCTGATTATCATAGATAAATGTATCTAATTAGTCTCATTTGCTGACACACAAGCCTTTAATTGCAAGTTGAATAATTAGACATATCTGCATATGCAAATGAATAGGGTTATACTATGTCACTCTTAACATGATTTCTCTGGAGACAAATAGCTCTCTATATTTCAGGAGAGAATATGATATATTAATTTACGTAGACAAATAACTTTATTTAGAATGAGTCGCTCTCATGTTTGTTTATATAACGCAATAAGTGAAGAAATGGAAGGGGTTTTATGCGGAAGGGAACAGCTGGAAGATGCTCATTTGCGAGGGGAAACCCTCGCGAGCCTCATGTGGCTCTGGGGGTGGGAGCTGGGGGAGATTCCCAGGTGCAGACCCCCTTGGGGTGGCACAGACCCCCTTGGGGCCATGCAACCCCTCCGTGACCATGCAGCCCCCTGCTCCCTGTGGCTGGTGCCGTGATGCTGCAGCATCCCAGCCTGCTGCCTGCGAGCAGACGGCCACCACAGCACGGGCAGTAGTTTGGGGTGGAAGGTGCAGCCTTGCTCTGGATGCCTGCGAGGTGAATCCTGATCAGGTGGTGGGAAGGGGGGTGCTGGCTGCAGCCCCCCCGCTTTGAGATGGGGACACAGGTGGGCTTCTCGGAGCTCCAGTGTTGTGTCAGCCTGGGGTGTTGTGGCTTTGGCAAGGCTGTGGAACTGAGGCTGATCCCTGGAGTGCTTGGCAGGGACGTGCTGGGGCTTCAGCATCACCACCAGCACCGCCACCAGCACCACCAGCACTGCCACCAGCACCACCACCAGCACCACCACCTGCACCAAAACCACCACCACCATCAGCAGCAGCACTGACACCAGCACCACCAGCACCAGTACCACCACCACCAGCACCACCAGCACCACCAGCACCACCAGTACCACCACCACCAGCACCACCAGCACCAGCACCACCAGCACCACCAGCACCACCAGCACCACCAGCGCCACCAGCACCACCAGTACCAGCACCAGCAGCACCAGCAGCACCACCAGCACCACCACCAGCACCCCTCTCCCAGCGCACAGCTCCCAGCAGCAGTCACGGTGCCTCAGCATCCCCCGTGCGCCCCCCGCGCATCCCCCCGCCGGTTTCCCCCCTCCTCTTTTTCATCCCCCCCCCGGTGTTGCCGCAGCAACCGCGGCCGGGAGGCGGTGCCGAGCCCGGGGACGGCTGCGGGGGGCGGCGGGGCCGGCAGGGGGCAGCACCGGCACGGGGCTGGGGAGGGCTGGGGAGGGCTGGGGGCGGGCAGGGTGCAGGATGGGTGCAGGATGGGTGCAAGCTGGGTGCAAGCAGGATGCAGGCAGGATGCAGGCAGGGGGCAGGCTGAATGCAGGCAGGGTGCAGGAAGAATTCAGGCTGGGTGCAAGCAAAATGCAGGCTGGGTGCAAGGAAAATGCAGGCTGGGAGCAAGGAAAATGCAGGCTGGGTGCAGGCTGAATGCAGGCTGGGCACAATCAGGATACAGGCTGAGTGCAAACAAAATACAGGCTGGGTGCAATCAGGACACAGGCTGGGTGCAAGGAAAATGCAGGCTGGGTGCAGGCAGCATGAGCACTGGGTGCAGGTAGGATACAGGCTAGGTGCAGGAAGAATGCAGGTTGGGTGCAGGCTGGAAACAGGCTGGGTTTATGCCCAGAGAGGCTGTGGAGTCTCCTCTGGAGGTATTCAAAAGCTGCCTGGGTGCCAATCGTTTGCAGTGTGCTCTAGGTGATCCTGCTCTGTTGGGGTGTTGGACTGAATGAGGGGCATCTCCAGAGGTCCCCTCCAACCTCAGCCATTCTGGGCTTCTGTGGTTTTCTGGGGGAAGCAGAATAGAGGCTGGGGGCAGGCAGCACGCAGGCAGGGTGCAGGCAGGACACAGGCTGTCACAGGCTGGCTGCAGGCAGCACGCAGGCTGGGTGCAGCAGAGTTGTAGGCTGGCTGCAGGCAGGGGGCAGGCAGAATGCAGGGAGAATGCAGGCTGTGCACAGGCTGGGTTTTGAACTTTTAATTCACACGTCACAGCCTTAATTTAAGCTGCAGACGTGGGGGGATCCATCACAACACAGCTAGGGAAGCTGGCAGAGGGGTCAGGTTCCCTGTCCCATCCCCTTGTCCCAGTGAAGGGGGTGTTCACATCTGCTATCAGCCCAACTCAAGCATGAAATAATGAAATTATTTTAAGAGACTGATGGATAAACTTGATTGTGGTTACCTTGCACTTTACTAATGAAATAAAACCACGAGCTATGGAAAATTGTGGATGAACATCTGATTTCTTATTACAGACTGGTACAAAAACCTTTAATGCTATACAAACAGCGGTTTTTAAGCTGACACATATAGGTTTTATGATAAGAAAGAGGTGGAGAAAATGGCTGATAAGGCACCGAAACCTCTGCCATGTTTTCTAAGCAATCAGGCAGTTGCACTGAGGTCCTGTGTCATTCCACAGAGTTTTAGGACTCCCGTGACCTTCTCAAGCCTCTGGGGAAATATGGGCAGTGCTGGCACCACGGGGGTTAACCAGCAGAGAGGGTGGAATCAGTGTAAGGCTGATTTTGGGGGAAAAAAATGAAATGCAGTTTAGCTGAAATCATGGCTGGGATGTGGGGAAGAGCACCTCTGAAGGGAGCCTGCCCCAGATAGAAGCAGCAGCACTGGGAAAGGGCAGCTCCAACCCAGCCACACTCCTGCTCCTCCCAATGCCTCTTGCTCCCCAAATCCCAGAAGGTTCAAACCAAGAACTGCTCGGGGACCAAATCCCATGGGCCCTGCAGCTTTTGGGGGATTTTGCTGGGAGAAGCAGCTGCCCAGCCTGCTCCAGCCCTGCAGGCTGGCTGGCACAGCAGCACTCCAAGCTGCTCGTTCATTTACCTTAGCACTAAAAGCTTAATTCTCCTCCAGCTGCAATGCAGGCGGAGGCCCCAGTCCGAGCAGAACCCATCTGCGATGGGCTGTTCCCACCCCACATTTCCTGGTGCAGGCAGTGGGATTGAGGTGACGGGTGGCTGCTGGGCTGCCCACGGGTGCTGTTGACCTGTCCCAGCCTCAGCATGGCCTTGTACAGAGCCACCTGCCCAAGGGAGCATCGAAGGAGCAGCACTTTGCCTCAGTGATCAGCTCAGGATGGGCTCTTTCCTGCATTATTACCGCTGTTTGGATTATTAAACATTTCTATCACAGCAGCAGCCGGGAGCCGCATCCAGCTCTGGTGCATTCTGTGCAAGCAAATCCCCTCCTCTCAGCGAGGTTACAGTGGAAAAGCAGGGGTGGTGCAGGTACATTCCTGGAGCCCTTCCTTTTCAGGTCAGCCCCAGGGTGATGCTCTTGTACTGACACCTTCAGTCCTTACAGGCTGCTCCTTCTGCACTCGACATGGCTGGGTACGTACTTGTAGTTCTCCATACACACAGATATGCTCTTTTTTGGAAAGGCGATGTCACAGTGTCATGACGCTTTGCTAAAACCCGTCAGGTTGTCACTCCTGTTAATGCCTTTCTAATCCCAATGAATTGGCAGAGAGGGATCAAGCCCCATGCTTGGCTTTGTAAGAGCCGTGGGGCTTTTTTCAGCAATTCCTGTGCTCAGTCTTCGCATCCAGGCCCAGCATCGTGCTGCAGGTTGCGGCTGAGCATCGCCATTTCTCTTCTCTCCAACAGTTTCTTTGCCTTGTGGCAACACAGAGCTTTCACAGTGCAAGTGAGTCCAAGGAAAAGACGAATTTCTTCAGCTATGAAACAAGCAAAGCAGATGATGGAATAAAGTTTCATTTCTCAGCCTGCTCGATCTCCCTGTGGTGCATTTTCTAACTTCTGGCCTCAGCAACTTTCTTACCCTGACCTGTGACCCTGTGTGGGTAACGCTCTTGGTTTTCTTCTGCCTTTGAAAACCTGACCTTTCTACCAAGGGCCAAAAGCTGCTCTCAATTGGGGTTAATCTGGAGAAAATCCACGGATTATCTCAATTTAACCCTGTGGTGGTTGAGCAGCTACATGTAACGTGGGTCCAGCAGGCTCCAGGAGCCTCAGGGTGGGTGAGGAGAAGCTCCCAGAAACCTACAGGTGCCTATGGGGGATTCTTCCACCTCCTGGGAATTATCTTGGACTGATGTCAATGAGGAGAGGTTCTGTCTCTAGGGGATCTAGGCTCTCCCTGACCCTAATCTGCCCCTTCCTGAAACCTGGAACGGAGCCGGGCCGGCCTGGTCCTGCTGGCTCTGGGTGGCCATGATGGCTCGGGATCACAGGCTGCTGGGTGCCTCCTGCCCCTACCTCATGCACCCCGTGCTGTTCTCTCTCCTGTTCATGCCCTACCTGGTGCTCCCCAGCCAGTTTTACAGTGGGATGAGTGTCTTTTTGCTCGTGGTGTGGGTAATGCAGGGAAACGCTCGCCTGCAGCCCCTGGCACCCCCTCTGCTTCTTCCACCCTGTCGCCCCTCCTCCAGTTGGCTGGGGAAGGGAGAAAAAGCGAGCAGCAAACCCCAAAGACGTGTCATTGTGCTAAGTGCTTTCAAACCTTGCAGGATGTCACTGTGTCACAATTTCAGTTCATTAGGCGGCGCGGGGAAGACGCTGGGACATCAAAGAACTCCTTTTCCCTATAGAAACCGGAGCAGCTCTTTTGATCTCAGCCCCCCGTATCCCCCCCAGATTAATATTTACTTGTACAACCAAAACCTACGGGGGATCCTGCTCTTGATTCCGCCATATGTTCTGGGGCGGTTTTCACTGCTTTCCTGCTTTTCTTTGGGAGGTGTTTTTTTGGCGGGGGGAGGAGTAAGCAGTAATCTTTCTATGTTTATTTATTTGCACGCCACCCTCCGCTCCCCGGACGCAGCAGGGGAGGGCACCCAACCTATTTTGTGTCAAGCAGGAGCTTTGAAGCCTGCCACAATCAAACACTTGTATTTTGGGGGAACCCAGCCAGCTGTTTGTTTGCTTCCCTGCTTTATATTGATTCAAGGAGTTAATCTCCCAGGCCCCACGCGCTTAATCTGTTAGCTGCTAATGTTGCATGAGATATTGGAACGGTCCCTTCTCCCCTGGATTGCTGGGGTATTTATAGCTTAATGCAGAGGTTTACAACACGACGTTCGTTTTCAGAGCAGCAGAGGATACTGTGTGTGTGCCTAATACCACAAACTGCTGCTGACGACAGGGGGGATGTTGTCAGTAACTCAGTGCCAAGAGGTGACTGTGCGCAGGTATCCATAGGCCGCATCGCTTGGCTCCAGCCAGTCCTTAGGATGTCAAACACCAGGGCTCAGCTGCTGTCTGCACCTCAGTAGGAGCACCGTTTCATGCACTGTGTGCTCCCTGAGATAGAGAGTGGGATGATATCGGGACGGGGAAAAGCTCCATGCAAGTGGGAGGCCCCGAGCTGCAGGCCCTGAGCTGTAGGCCCCGAGCTTGGCTCTTGTGGTGTTAGCCTCTGACAAAATGGAGTAGAAATGAATTCAATTCAGCACCATCTAATTTCTTGAGAGACTCTCTAAGAGTAATTCTACTGCCGTTGCTTAAAGAGATTTCAACATTAAATGCAGGAAAGACAGAGAAGATGATGGAAAATGACTGCAGAATTCATACCTTCCCCTGCTTTGCTTCAGCACCGTGCATCCTGCGTGTGCCTTGGCACAAGTGCTGACACAACCTCGGGTCAAACAAAACATTTTCTTCTCTGTTTTTATTGCCATAAAACAAAGAGAAGACTGCTGAAGATGCTTACAGCCTCCTGTCCTGAGCCCACAGGGCCTTGTCCAAGGAGAGGATGTTTTTATTTTTATTTTTTAAATGAAGATTTTTAGCATGGTCTTAAAACTGCTTAGAGAATGAAAAAGGCACCAGTTCAATCAGGTGACATTGGTCACTCACACCATCGTGGGGTGCTCTTGGAGATATTTCTGTGCCCTAAGTCATGTTCGGGAAGCCAGATCTAAAATACCCTAACACAGAGGCTGTGGCTGTTAAGAACACATGCCCATATTCTCCCTCTCTCTCTCTCTCTTTACTGCATTTTTTCTTCCTGCTGTTTAGGGGGTTTAAACAGCCGTGATTTTCTGTGGCTGACAACACACCCCATATGCTATTTATCTTGTCAGAACTCTCTCCCTCTGCCCTCAGTTCCCATTTTGTTCTCATTAATAGTGATTATGAAAAATGGGGCTAAATACTTACTTTCATATGATTTATCCAAATGTTGAACTGCGTAATTGGAGAAGCTAAGACATTATCCCTTCAGATTCTGTCAAGACTCAATTTCTGCATTTGATTTAATTTTTAAACTCATGACCCATAACAGTACATATATTTATTGCCTTTATGGTGGCTTGGCTGAACAATATATCTATCAGTCACAACGCAGAAGCTGTATATTATTTGTGAGAATTTAAATAGTCAGTGTTTTTTAAGAACACTTGTCCTTAGCGTGCAGTTATTAACATAAGGCCCCTAGATACGACAAAATTGGAAGTCAGCTGGAAGGAATGCCCTTATAATGAAGATATTTAATAGCTGGCATCAAACTCTGGTTTTACTTTTAGTGACAGAAGTGACACAGGAAGGTTTTGCAATGCAGAAACCTCGCCTGACCCTTTGAGGGCCTGATTCTGCCACTGGCCAGATCCTGCAGGTTTTCAGCGCATTTTGCATCCATCCCTTGTACCTCCCGTGGCTTACAGAGGGATGAAGGTACGTCACACTCTGCGCTTACATCCTCCTGCCTCCCCAGCAGTGAGTTGCATTCCCTTCCACCCCAGGAATTGCTCAGCTATAAAAAGCACCCGTGCATGGCCACGTAAACCTGGTCCTGCCTTTTCGAGCTCCCGCATGGAGATGTGCACACAGACACTGGCACCCACAGTATTTATGGAGAGCGAGTCGCTGCCTGGCTGCTATTTTGTGCATCCTCCCCCCCACCCCCCCACTCCTCTTTCTAATCCATCATTTCTACGCCTGTTTTTCACAAATCACTTGTGCACGGCTTTGGCCCTGGTGTCCAGCTGAATGCAAATGCTCGTCTGCAGCAAACTGCCTTCATCATATGGATCATCAGCGCGCACCTCGAGCCCAGCCTGAGCATCCTACAGGCTCCAGGGTGAGGGCAGCGCAGAGCAGCGAGTGACAAAAGCACAGAGAAAACTCCAAGCTGCATCCGTGTCACCAAATCAGTGCTGACACAGGGTTGAAATTGTTAATAAAACAAGTAATCAAGCTGCTAATATCTGCAAGCAGCATTTTGGATAAAGATAATAGAGCAACCATCAGGGAGTATGGTTAATGTATAAAACAATTACTGTAGTCAGATGCTTAAATAAGAGCCACGGTGGTAACAAATGCATTACTGTACAGAGGAGCAGTTTACAGTACACATGATATTTTATTTGCGGTGCCAGAATTAAAAAGAAGAGCTCTAAGATGGGGCTTGATGCACTAATCACCATTTTTTATCCACCAGCCTTTTTCTTGGGCATGAAAACTGCCAGCACTTGCACGCACGTGTGTACACACGGATGCAGTCGTAACTTGGTGTCATTTGTTGCAGAACGTAATATCATTTTTTAAGCACAGTCAGTTAGTGCCAGCTAGTTCATGTCAGTGGTTGCCTTTTATTTATTATTTTTAATATGCAAGTGCAGTATTTAGGAGAGCTTCCTTTTAAATAGACATCTTAAACAAAAGATTCCCATTGCCATTTTTGATAAGGATCTAACTTCTAATCTTTTATTTTGCAGTCAGCCATGAGACTTTGGCATGGCTCTTCTCTTCTTGCGAGACTCCTGCAGTGAACAATAAGAATATTGATTTTTTCTTTTTTTTTTTTTTTAGACTAGTAATACCGCAATGATTTTTTTCTCCTATTTTCTCTAGCATTTGCTGGGTTTTGACCAGCTTTAATTGCTACAAAGCTCTCCTATTTTCTGTTGTTAGTGGTAAATCCGTAACCTGCTCTCTGCCGCACGGAAGCGGTTAGGACTTCTCATTGTCTCTTTAATCCCAGTTCCTCTGTTGTTGTCTTCCTCTGTCAGGAGTGAAAAACGCCTTGAGAACCCCAAAGTACAGAGAAAAAGCATCAGGAACAAAATGAAAAACCTTGCTTGGGACACAGCTAAACACCGGCAGAGCAAGAGTGCTTTTGCTGGGAGAGTGGTGCTAGGAGGAGTGTTGCTGCTTTTTGTTTAAGGCTGAACGTAAGAGCAGAGGTATCAAAAATGGCTTAGCTGAAGTGTGATGTGTCTATCCAGGGAGATTTCCGAAAGTTTAAAAAATGTAAAAATTCAAACTATTGTATCAACTTCAATACATCTTTGGGTTTGATTTTGTGCCATATCCTGTATATTAGTAGAAATCAAAGCCAGCAGAACTACTCTATACCACAAGTCAAAAAACGGGGACGGAGATCTACTGCACAATTCCCTCTGCTTGTGCTGTAGACCAAGCATTGACAACAACCGTACTCCAGGTTACCTAATGCTTTGCATTAAAACTCATTTTTATGTTATTTACCATTTTTACTACTTGCAGCCCAAAGTTTAAGCAGAAACAACAGACTCATTTCTCAGAATAAGATTAATGAAAAGCAGGCAGCTCTGCCCAATAAATAAATATTTCCATTGCCTGGCACACAGAACGCTTGCTGGATATTTTCCCCATGTACCGGGATTTGCAAAGGGCTGTATACTGTTTCCCATCGACTTCCATGAACTTTGCATTTATCCATTCCTGCAGTGCTCCCTGGTTCCTGTGGGAAATATCTTTAATGCTGGAAATCCTGAGGTTAACTACCTACAAATGGTATTTGGTTATTAAAAACATCGGCCAGTCTCCGGGCTGAGCAAGGACAGATTTCTTGAGAGCAGTGCGAGCCTCTCACGGTGGCCCAGGAGGTCAGGAGTAAAACCATCAGCAGAGCCTGGTGGCACCCCAAAGGCCCCGATCCACTCCCCCTCAGCAGCATCAGCTCTGCTTCGATTGCATCAGGGGTGTGAGACCTTGGTGCCCTTCACCGCGGTGGCCGGCGCGTGGTGGCTGCTATTATTAGTTTTTTATTGTATCACTTGTCTTTTTTATGGCCAGACAGTCAACTGTCGGCATCAATTATGAGAGTTAATATTGACGGACTCTTAAAAGATATTTAGAAAAGATATATTAAATATTAAAGTGAAAAGGGACCTGCTCTGGGCTTCAGCTCTTTGCGGTGTTCGTCAATAAAGCCTTAACTTGCAAAACAGTTGTCACAGCGATTTCGTGCGTCTTGCGCTGACACGGTGCCTGAGCGGCAAATGTCGCTGGAATTTTTCAAATGAGCAAACTGCAGTTATTAATTATGCTAATAATCACGACTCTTAAGATAGCTGCTCTGAGGAAGACAGTGGATAAAACTCGCTTGTTTTAAAAGGGACGGTGGAGGAGCCTTTGTCTTTGTCATATTTAAAGAGCCTCTACGCAGGGAAAAAAATCTCTTCATTTCTAGAGAAAAAGCCATTCACACATATAAACCAGAGGCCTCAATAAGTATATCTTCATTTTAGCCAACATGCTATTTATTGATTTTCCCTGCAATTATGCAGCGTTGTATTTATTTGCATCAGTGCTCTGCTGTGCCATATATTAAACCTCCCTTCCTCCAGTGGTGGCTCTTTAGAAAAATGTTTCTGATTTCCCCTCAGAGTATGAGGTCAAGAGGCCATAACTTATGATTTTGAACCTATAGCCAGACCTAATTTATGGATCATTTCTGGTTTCTTGTCTTTAACCATTTAGGGGTGAGAGCTTCATCGGAGAGGCAGTGCGGGTCCATTGTGCACAGCTGCTTGGAGAGAAGCGTCCGCACAGAGAGCCAGGCTTGGCAGCAGGAGATGTATGGACTTCAGCACAGCACCCCGCAATGCTGCATGCACTTCAGAACTGCTTGTCTGTAAATTATCTATAGTTCTGCTGAAAAATGTTTGGCTTTCCTAGTATAGATCTGAATTTTCTTACTAAAGTAAGGAAAATCTCACTGAGAGGAAAAGTTGGTTCTCATGTGACAGAAATTAGTTTTCATTTGCTCAGCACCGAATGCTTCTGGTTCTCATATTTTGTTTTCCAGACTAATATTGACAAAATATAGATTTGCTTCTCTCATTCTCTAACAACTTTGGCAATATTTGCTGTGGACAAAAGGTTAAGGTTTTACATTCCAGCTTGTAAACATTCCAAAAATTTCTCCTGACCTGCAGCAAAGTGCAGCTGGCACTGCCCCATGCCTGGTGCACTCCCAGCGCCCTGCTGCAGCTCGTGCCCTGCCGGAGCAGTGATGGCATTGCTGATTTAGGTTTCACTCGCTGCACGATCACCTGAGCAGCACATGCTGCTCGCTCTAACTCAAAACAGCTCAGGGTGCTTATAAAAGGGCCAATCAACTATTTCAGCTAATTTTGGGTCAGATGCAAAGAAATCTCCATGGGTAAATCACTACATGGGGACGTGCAGGGAGGTGCAGGCTGCCTATGCCGAGGAAACTGTCCAAAGGTGGCCGGGCAGGGGATGTGGCATGCCGCATGCATCAGTTCATTTCTGACTTAACTGCCTCAGCAGCTCTTGGGAGCGATCCCCTTGCGCTTTACATCACCAAAACCATCTGCTAGAGCTGTGCCTAGAATCGCCTGGTCCTCTAGAGGCAGCAGGGAGAAAAAGGCAAAGTGAGATTCCTCCGTGGAAAGAAGTAAAAAAAAAGAAATAAAAAATTAACCCATTCAAACCCGAACAAAGCCTTTGCAGCCCTAAACCATGTCAAGCGTAGGCTGGATCAGGCCCATCCTGCAGGAGCTCACCGATGATGTTGGGTGCCCTGAGGTCGGCCAGCTGCCTGCAGGGCGCATCGAAAACGCGGCGGAACAAACAAATGGCAACGTCGACAGCTACTGATGAGGTTCGGATGTGAACCGGTGCCAGACGCTGCTGTCAGCATTACTGCTGCGCCCGGCTGTGTCAGCACCGATCTTGCCACGAGAACCTTCAGTCCCACATGTGCACCCAAGCACATGGAAACCCAGCGAGGAAAACGCCCCCGGGCATCTGCTCCCTGCATCTGGGGTGCTGCACACGTGCAACGAGTGTGCGGGTGCTCAGAGCTGGCTCCGAGCCCCGTGGGCTGGGCTGGAGATGAACCCGCAGCT
Organism: Anas acuta; assembly: GCF_963932015.1. Taxonomy (NCBI): domain Eukaryota; kingdom Metazoa; phylum Chordata; class Aves; order Anseriformes; family Anatidae; genus Anas; species Anas acuta. The sequence continues at coordinate 14,253,994 of NC_088994.1, forward strand.
TTTAATTCTGGATTTATGGCTGCTGGTGATCCTAAGCTAACCCTTTGCCTTTGCAGTGTCTGAATGCAACTTTGGGGATTAATAAACGGGAGAAGTCGGGACCTTAGCTGTCATTAATATAGTAGATGTGCCCGGCACTAAAACCAACAGCCGTAAACCATGGAGGAGCAGACTTCACCGAAAGGCAAACCAGCTACCTGGTGCACAGGGTTAATAGCTTCAAACCAACGGCACAGCCATCGCCGCGGGCTCGGCTGTGCTGTGCCTTCCTCCCAGGATCCCAAGGAGTTAAAATGAAACAAACCTCCTCATGCATTTTATGTCACAGCTCCCCCTTTTTTGTCTGTGTGTGACCAAGCCAAGTTCTTTTTTAGCTCTACCCTTTTGAAAACTGCTGGTTACAGATAAATTAAAATGCCAGAACTGAAATTGCCCACGTTAGCCCCTAAGGGAGCCTGCACTGTCATCTTTCATTAGATGCTGATAGACCAAAAGCCCAAGGCAAAGTGAAAGCTGGTTCCTAAGAAAGGGCTGGGAGCCAGGAGCTGCATCTCTCCGCTGTAATTTTGCATCTCTGTCCTTTTAAGTTTAAGCTGAGCAATGCTTTCTTGGACATGTCTGTTTTCATACTGCAAATTTCAGTCTTAAAATCAACAGCAAATATGAACGGAGTATTCCACAGAGTCCTAAATTGTCAAGACAAGCCAATGCATTTTCTCAGAGCAATCTGATGGTTTTGTCTGGTGTCAGCCCTTACATCCTCCAGTGCAGATGATGTGTTTGGACGGTTTAATAAAGAGCTGTTTAGAAATGTGACTGTTATTCTTTTTTTAAAAAAATGGAGTCAAACAATCCCTCGGCAACAAAAGCAGGATGATCCCCATAGTTCTTCCATCATTTTAAAGGAGGGACGGTTGCTCGGTGGGCTTTGTGAGGAGCAGCGCAGAGGTGAAATGCTCTGGTCTTTAAAAAAAAAAAGTCTAAATTTAATGCCTGCACAAGGAGCTTAATAAACCATAAAGGCCAGTGGCTTTCCAGCATCCTTTCACTTTGTATTTGAATTAGAGATGTGCTTTGACTTAGAAAAATGGGGCTGGTCCTCGGTGCATGCGGCAGCAGGCTCGGGGCTGGAGCCTTGGAAAGGAGCAAAAAGCCCAGATCTGCATCTACAGGGGCTGCTCAGAGCTGCACGTTGCTGTCGTGGCCAGAGGACAAGGGCTGCTTCACAGCCCCAGGAGCAGCAGATGGGTGAGGAAGAGGAGGCCCCCGGCCATCACCTCTAGGTCGCTTGAGCTTCCTCGCCCCCACAAAATCCTGCTCAGGCAGTGCAGCCAGAAAGCCCTACGGGGCTGCCTGGTTATTTAACCCTAGGATAGATGGGATAGAATTGATAGAATTGATAGAATTTATAGAATTTCAATTATATAGAATTTATAGAATTGATAGAATTTATGGCCACCATAAAGAACAAAGTGAGGGGCTGACTAGGGTGCTTTTTAAGACATGTGAAGCTAGCCTAGTTGGTTTTGCTCATCTGTTACTTTAGGAGTGAAATAATGTGCTCCATTTCCATCCACCTTCTTCTATTTATTTGTTTTGATCTATGATGGGGAAAGGAGCCATCTTAGATATCCCTTGCTTTCTTGGAGTCAGCAAGGTTTTGGTTTTCAGTGTTACTTCTCTGAACTCCTAATCTCCTTTTTTTTTTTTTTTTTTTTTTTTTTCTTTCTCTCCTTTTATTTTATTTTTTTTCTTCCTAGCTGCTCCTGAATTAACTTCTGTTCTGTGTATACACCACAAAGCAAACAACCTCACAGCAAAGTCCAGCGTGCTTTTCTCTTGGCAGCAGGCAGGCCCCCTTCACCGTGTGACACCTGCAATTGATTGAGTATATGAAACCATGACACAAAGTAAAGAAGGCTGCAAAGTAGATTGTTCCAAAAGTTATCGGGCAAGGCTATGGGGAATTAATCTTCATCGCAGCACAACTCCAGAGGAGGCAATAATAATGAGCTGCACTTAGCACAAGTAAATACCTGCAACAGCTCTATGTGCTGCAGCGCTCAAGACCTCGAGAGCACAAAGGAGAGGAAAATTTTTTGGCTTCAGTTCTGGGGAGTTTCTGCTCTATTTGAGCACTCCAGTGGTAGGTGTTCTGGTGGGGGAGTTATGGACATCCCCGTAAGGCAGTAACTTGGCATTTTGGCTATGGGTTTTCTTTTAGTGCATCCCAAAGACTTGCTTCAAGCATGCAATGAGGAAGGCACTGCCATGGTCTTCTCTTATCAGTACTGCCACTGCTCTGCCTTTCCCACTTACCTCTGTCCTCTTCCTTGCTTTTAAAATAAATCTGTGCTCGTACACCACAGATGAATTTTCACCCATCCTGCCTGTTGCCAGAGGCTGCTCATTTGGGATAAAGCACAGGCTTAATCTCAAATACATGACCTAAATAACATCAGAAGAGCAAAAATAAACAGATCAGGCTTTAGCTTTTGCTCCTTCTGACTGTGGAGGATTTTTGCAGACTGTGGTTCGCCTGGAGGGGTGGCAAAGGGTGTGCATACACCTGGCCAGTCTTTGTGATGCCCAAGGAGGATGTAGCTGCAGCTCCTTGGCTGGGACTTCCAGCATCTGCACTACATTGAAAGGGCATTAAAAAAAAAAAAATCACATACAAATAATAATAATAATAATAAAAAAACACAAACACAGAAACAAAGAAAAAAAAAACAAACACGGAAACAAAGAAAAAAAAACGACAATCACAAAGAAAGTACCCTCTGACCCTCTCCAAAAAGAGCCTGGGAACAGTCACCAGGCATGAAAGGTGCAAATCAGGGTGGTTTCTGCAGTTGGTGCACAGAGATGGGCATGCTGAAGAAGCTGCTTTGGCCACAGAGCGACGGTTTTGGCAGCAGAAGTCACAGGGTTGCGAGCAGGGCAAATTTGGTCTAAAATCAGAAACACCATTTTGTTTCCTGACTTACAGAAGAGGATAATCACACTCCCTTTACATGGGTATCATGCCGTTTAATTAGTAAATGATTAATTTGTTAATGATTTCCCTGGCACGGAAAGCACTGCTGAACAGCTTCTTTTCCCAGCCATGTAGAGCCGAAGCAGAAGGGAGGTACATCTGCACCGTCTCAGGGCTGTGCTCGGCTCCTGCTCCATCCCTCTGCCCGAATCTGTTCACTCGGTGGAAGCAGAGGGTGGAAAACTGTGCCGAGAGCCCGCTCCTGCAGCACCTCCGCATCAAGGCACATAAAAGCTTCATGAAGCTGGGACACATCATCCCCCTTTCTGAAGCTAAAAGCCATCAGGTGTTTTCTGGGAGCTGGACGAGGGCTGGGAAGTGAGCACCAGACCTCCTGGTGCCCGCGGCTGCGCCTTACTCCGAGCCACCTGCAGAAGAGATGTTTGCATTGCAAACTTTCACATAAAACATGTAATTCCACTCTATCAACACTCACATAGCCCAAACCCTGCTTATTCACAGTTTCAGCAAATAAGATTACCAGTGAAAAGAGAAGGAAGCAGAAATGAATTGCAGCCTTGCTTAAGAAAAGAGAAAGAGAGCCATTTAAGCCAATTTCTCCAATCAAGGAGAAAGGCTGTTTGAAAAACAGATGAAAACAAGCCTGGTTTCCTTGCAAAGGAACTTGACCAGAATGGCATTTTTCCATGAAAAAGGCCGGAGAGGGGCAGTTTGAGGGGGCTGGGACTGATTCCCCAGGACAATTTGGTTACGGCCCTGCGGTTTGCACCTCGGCAGCAGGGCTCCCAGCCCCTGCTGTGGCTGCAGTCTGCTCCCTCTGTCTCCCGAGGGGTTAATTTGCTGCAGAGACAGATGAGAAGCTCCAGGAAGGTTTCTCTTTTCCTGCCCCTGCTCCAAAGCTTCCCTGACTGCCAGCCTCTGGGAGCATCCCAGGTTTCAGGCAGCTCTGTGGTAGCAGAGATAGGGCTGATGCCTCTCCTCGGCTGTGGGTCCTGCCCTTTTAATTCTTGTGAGCTGATTATCTGCCTGTCCTGATCTCAATCCCTCCCTTTTCACGATGCCCTTCCTACCCAAAGCCTCCTGCCAGCCTTTCCCCCAGAAGCTGAGCTTCTGTGGAGGGGCTGCCCTTTTCCCAGCTTTTCTCCTGACGGCACATGACTCCCAAGCAAGTGCTTTTTTTAGGGCTCTTGACTTAAAAAAGCTCCACTTTTTGAGCAGGGACATGTGCTTCAAAGGGGCAACGTGCCCAGTGGTGAGGGATAATCCTGACATCAGCATTGTGGCACCAGAAACACACCTGCTGTGAGTGTGAGCAGAGCTGGACCCCCTGATCTCGAGTGGCTTCAGGTTCCTCAGGGAAGCTCAATGCGCACACACAGAGCACTGCCTGTTGTGTGCAAAGTCATGCATTCAGCTCGCTGTGAAGTGGTGAGATTGGCTTAAAAATAATGAGGTTTAAAAATAGAGAAAAAATATATTTTGGGCAACTTTTATCTGCTCCTTGGCTTTGGAGTGGTTTTCAGCTTGGCTCTGGGGACCACTTCAATCCCATTTCCAAGTTCTTCTCCGTACCCTGGAGGGCCAGACATCTACTTGAAGAAATCGAATCAAATCTGAGATTGCCAGAAACCCCACAAAATACTGACGGTTTTTAAACCAAACAAAATCTTCTCTCCAAAAGGAAGCCCAGTCCAGCCCGACAATACAAATCACGAGCTGGCAGTGCAGCCCTCCTAGCGAGGCATCCTTGCTGATTAGCGCTGCTGCCTCATTAACATGCATACTGTAATCTCATTTGCTCCAGGATTGCTTTGATGTTAATTCCAGCGTTTTGGTGCAGTGTGGTACTGCACTTTGTGTTTCCAGGCTGACATCTCTCTCTTCTGCAGCCCAGGCCTGAGTCCTCCCTGCTGCAGCCACCACAGCCCCGGCCACCCCGACCCTCCCAGCCTGCAGCTTTGCTCTCTTGCATGCAGCCTGGTGGCCGTGCTCTGCTTTCCATATATTTTTTTTCTATCATTTTCAGCCATCCTTTTATATATATTTTCAAGCTATATCCACCATTTCCCCCAGCCCCATTCCCTGGGTTGGATGTTCAGCCACAAAGGGGACCTGGTGTGAGGCCAAGGGGAGGAAATCTTGAAGCTTTCTGCCCCGAGTGCTTGCTCTGGGGTTCATGAACAAACCTGCTCGGCCCCACAGCCCAGCCAGGCTGTGCTGCCTCCTTCCTGAGATGGTGAGGATGGTTTTGGAGCAGAGGATTTGGAGCAGAGCAAGTTTAATGCATGTTGCTATTGGTATCTGAGTTATCGAGAGAGCCAGACGTGTGGCTGGGGTCAGCTGGGGCTGGGGATGCTGTGAAGAGATTCTGTTCAAAGCAAGATGGGGACTTCACCACCCCACCAAATCAATCATTTACACACTTAAAGGCATATTCCAGCTATCACAGGCATTTGCAATCACAAGGGCTCAGAGCTACCTCAAAACACAGGCAGCGCAGGAAAGCTAGCCTGCTTTATTGTCTGGGAGATCAATGACTTTAATAATTAGCATCTTACTTACACATAATTTCTATACTCAATTTGAATCTTAATTAGAGGTGGAGAGGGGGGATCCAGAAGCCGTGATGCAGCACAGCGCCGTGAGCTGCTCCCACCCCTTCGGAGCAGCATCCCCCATTTGGGGAGAAACCCCAGGGCTGGTGGGGGGCTGCTGCTGCCTGTCCTGTCCCCAGAGGCTTGGCAGAGGGACAAAATGCAGGAGGATGCAGCACTGGGGGGTCTCAGAGCCAAGGGACCTGCACTCATCCTTTCTCAAAGCCCAGCTCCAGCCCCTGCAGGGGCCAAAGGACCACGCAGCTTGGGTGCCAGCACCCAGTGCCAAAGGGAGACGTGGCAGCCCCTGGGGCCACCTCTGCATGTTGCTCATTCGCTGCAAGAGGAAAGCTCGGCTCCTGAGAAGCTCCCCAGGCCCTGGAGCAGCTCAGCCAGAATGGCTCTGGGTTTCACAGATGGACAAACCTAGGCAGCGAGACACCAAGTGATGCTCTCCCAGCACACCCAGCAGGGCTGGGACTCAGACTGGTGTCTAATGGGGTCCCCGTCCCCCTGCTTGGTGCAAGACAGGCTGAAGGCAGGCACGGGGCAGTCTGGGCTGCAGCCGAGGGTGTCCGAAGTGGTCACCTGCTCTAAAATCTGCTGGCTTTAGAGCCCAAGAAAGGGCCTGAGGAGCTCTCGGTGCAGGCAGGTTCAGCCCGCTCAGCCTTACCTGTCTGTGCACAAGGCCGTGCATCACAAAACCTGCCGCATTTGAAGCCCAGCGTTTTAATTAAACTGATTTAACATCCGAGTTTGCGAGGGGCTCAGGGCTGGCAAGCACAAAGGAGCCTCACAATCACTCTCGCTCCATTGTTGACGGGCTTTTGCTCTCTGTTTGTACAATAACCTATTGAACTTTTCCAGACTGTAATTCAATACAGAATAGATCCTTGCAGGAGACTTTTTTTGGCAGGGAGCACTGAAGGCCTTGAATCAATTTCACTTTTCCAGTGTGGCTGTTTAATGTATTGATACCAGCTGGAAAAAAAAAGAAAAAAAAAGAAAAAAAAAAAGGAATCAATGTTACTTTTATTTGTCCTGAGCTGAAGCTTTTTGGGGCTGTTCTTTGTGACACCGATACCACGCGGCGTGTGGCTATTGTCCCACCTTCGCAAGGAAAAGCAAAGTCTGTTAATGTGAAACAAGGCATTTTTTTTTTGTCGGTAATACTTCCCGTTCTTGCAAAGGCTTAAAACCTTTTATACAAAAAGTCCAGCACTCGCACCGGCGCGTGGCTTAGCCGCTTAGCCTAATGAAACCAGGAAAATGCTGCGTGGTGCCAGGGACCCTCGAATGCAGCCGCATTGCTGTGCGAGCACGGGACGAGGTGCGGCTCAGGACCAGGCTCAGGCTCGTGTCAGGATGTGCCTGGAGCAGGGCTCTTTGGTGACGATGGCCCAAGGGTCCTGTGCAACCTGCCAGCTTTTCTGAGCTGGGACATGCATGCTCTCAGCCCCATTTGCACTGGGGATGAGCCTGACACAGGGGTGGGAGGCAGTGTATGGCCACAGTGCCCTCTGCACTTACTCCTGAAGCCATTCCCACCCCCGTCATGCAGACATAGGCCTTGGGGATCCCTCTGTTGAAGAGGTAAAGGAGACCTAGATCCGTGTGACACGAAAAAACTGGGCAAGGGAGCAGAGGGGTAGTCCTGTGCTGCACAGAAAGCTGGGCAGGAGCTTAAAGGAGGAGGCAGGGCAGTGGGTTGGGGGCAAGGTGGTGGGCTGGGGACAGCACGATGGGCAGGGGAAGATGGGGATGGGGCAGGAAAAAGCCTCACCGTGGCTGTAGGGTGGGCTTGGTGGTGCCCTCCCACCTATAAGGGTGTGTAGGAGCTGGGGGGAGGTACTTTGGGTAACACAGCAGGGAGCACACGCTCTGGGGTAGGGGCTGAGCATGGCACACCAGAAGCACTCCCAAAAGACGAGGCAGTTAATTGTTACTTAAGCAATCAAGCTGTTTCCAGACTGCCTGGAGTGAGGCAGTGGCAGTGGAAGGTATCACAATGCCAGAGCGAGGAGTGGCATCGGTGGGGACCCTCTGTTCTGGGAGACTTCCAGCCATGGGAAGCACTCAGAGGTTTGGCCTCCAGCCTTGGTGATAAATGTGCATGTGCACAAACACAACGTGATGCACGTGGACACACACACATGTAGGTACAGCGGATTTTTCTCAGTGATAATGGTCAGTTTTCCAAGGAACAGGAACGGCTGGTTTCACAAACCTTCGAGTGATTTAAGAGCTTGACTTCCACTGAATAACACTCTCAGAGTGTTTTCCTGTTAGGGTTTGCCCCCAAAAAAGAGCAGAACGATACTGTGCCAGCTAATTATGGGGAATAGGAGGACTGTTTCCAACGGAGTTGCAGTTGCTAAAGATCTGTCCCAAAGATTAGCCTTGGGTGTAGAAGGCAGCTTTCTGCCCTGCCATTTATTATGGGGAGAGAGGAGAAAACGGGGGCCTGACATGTACAGACTGTATGTGCACCACAGCTTAGATGGGCCTGATGAGGACACGGGGAGCCGAGTGCTGCTGCGGTGAGTCCTGCCACAGGGAACTTGGAAACAAAGTCCCTGCTCATAATCAGGGGCTGCAGAGCAAATCTCTTCACTTGGAGCAATTTCTGAGAGACAAAGAAAAATCCACCCGGCGAGGTGTGTGTGGACCATCCAACGTGCCAGCAAACCAGATCCCCGTGCCTCAAAACGCAGCCAGAAGGGGACACCAACAGCAGCAGGGTGCCGGCGAGGTGACGTGGTGGCCACAGTGATGGTGAAGGTGGCCAGGACGGGCTGGGAGGGCACTCTGGGGGAGGCGAAGGGGTTTCCATCCATGTGGCCATCACCCTGCAGTGGGGTGGCTGCTGGCTGTGCCTGTGGGGGTCTGCAGGACCCCATTCCTGGGCAGGATGGGGACCGCTGGGGGTGAGCATCCCCGCGCATCCTTGCAGCCCCCCCTGGCGCACCCCGCCACGCGCTCACGGCTTGTGCCTGACCCCCGGCATCCCGGCACTCCCCTTCCCCTCCACTTATAAATCAGAGCAGAATTAATTCAGGCGCCGCGTTTTATTTGATAAACGTCAAAATATGTAAATACCGGGCTCTCTTCCTCCAGTCGCTAAAACAAATGGAAAACACATTTATTAGCATAGAGATGAGTTTAATCAAATCAGCGGCGAGTACAAATTAGCCACAGGAAACGTAATGAGCTGGGAATTAATTAGCAGCATAATGGTAATAACTTTGCCTGCTGATTACCTTGCGGCCATGGCTCTCCCCCAGGGCTTTCCATGGGTTCTCCAACAGCTGATCTTTTCTGTTGCAGGAGCCCCTGAACTGGAACAGCATGGCCGACAGCTCCGGTGCAACAGACTGGAGGAGGGGAGGGAGACAGAGGGAGGGAGGAAAAAAAAAAAAGCCATGTGAGACTTGCAGAGCCTTTACCTTTCCAAGCCACAAGCCTGCTTCTTTTCCCAGTGCTCTCTCGGTTTGTCCTGCTGGCCTGAGAGCTGCTCTGTCCCTGCCCAGCTCTGGCATGGGGATGCTGCCTTGCTGCAGCAGCTTGTGGGCAGGCTACGGTCCCGTTAGGGTATCTGGATCACCTTTGCCAATTGAATATTGCCTCCCCAAGAAGGCACAGGGCACAGATCAGAGCCCTGACTGTGTCCACCCCTTCCTCCAGAGTTATTTCAGCACTTCCAGCATCACGCTGTACAGGTGATGCTGGACTGGGCTTGCTTGAAATAAATATTCGGGTGGTTTTGGATAGGGGCTTGGGAAGGGCAGGAGCGGGGTGACCCCGGAGACTCAGCTGGCTTTTTTGAGGAGCTGATGTTGCATGAGAAAGGGACAATTGGTGCTCCAGGGGCTTTGTAAAGTGCTGGGCTTGTAAATTAACTGTTTGACACCAGCAGTGATGGAGAACAGTGGGGGGCAGGGGCTGCATGCGGGAAGGGGGCAGCTTCGCTTCTTGATTTATTTGTATTCCTGCTGCAGTGCCTCGGCTCCTAACACCTGAGCAGTCCAAAATAACTCGCACAGAGCCTTCCAGTGCAGGAGCTAAAAGCACTTCATAAGCCTTAATGAATCAAGCTGTGCAACAGCCCTGCGAGGAATTATTATTCCCGATGGTGCAGGAAGGTTAAGGGAGAAACGCTCGCGTCTGGGGGCCTCCATTTGGATGCTCCTGGCCGTCCTCGTGCACCTTCACACAGAGCCTCAAGTGACTGAGGTGAAACCTGAGCAGCTGAAAATACAAAGCTAAGTTAAAAAATAAGCCAGGGCATGCGCTGAGGTGCTTTAGCATCTCGGTTTAAACTGTGGTTCAGAGGGATTTCTCCAAATTTTATGGAGAAAATAGGAGCACGGCTCCAGGTGGTTGGTGCCTGAGGATCCTTTTTGTCCTCTCTGCTCCGGATGCTTGGCTCCAGCCTGTGTAAAAACCTCGTGAAATGGAGGGAGGAGGACGGTCAGGTGAGGGCCTGGCACTGACAAGGACACGGCAATGTTTGTTTGTTTTTTTTCCTGGGGAGCTGGTGTCAGCTTGGACTCGTGCTTCCCCAAGTCACCGGGCTGTCAGGGGTACCTCATAAATCAGGCCGGTGAATCCTCGATGTGATGCTCACCGCATCGCTCCAGCTGCTCCAAGCTGTGCCTCAGCCATGCCAGCTCCTTGGGCCATCCAGGTTTGGGCAGACGTTTGATTCGAGCTGTCAGGAGCTGGCGGACTGAAACTGATGCAAACAAGGAAGAAGTCAACACTTTAAAAACATATCCAGGCTGGATGGGAAGGGGCAGAGGTTCTTCATTTACTGGAGGCAAAAGAAAGAGAGGATTTTCACATTTTACAGAGCGTCTCTGTGCTAATGGGAAGGTATTTGGTTCAGCTCCAGGAGGCTTCGGAGAAGCAAGGGTTCTCTCAGTCCTGAGATGGGCTTAGACCAAAACGAAGGCTCTGTCTTTCCCTGAGACACAAAGGAAATTCACATTCAGCTCTGATCTTTGAAGCTGAGACTCAGTTCTCCTGCTTGGAGACTTTACTAAAATCTGTATCTGACCTTCAGACGCAAAAATAAAAGGTAGTACATAAATTCCTGCTTCGGCTCTCACGGTCAGATTTTCCAAGGCCCTTGTTGTTGCCCTGAATTTGTTTTTTTTGCAGGCATTTCTGGGTCATTTACCATTGCCTTTAATTCAAGCAATATCGGGTCATTGTTTCTACCAACATTTCCCTACCCAGTTTGAATAAAGCTACCAACATCAGCAGTACTGATGGCAAAGCATTGCCTCACTGAGCTGCTTGGAAGAAGAACTTGATGACTGGATGGCTGTCCCCGAAAAACCTGGCCAGTGCCTCCGAAACCTGGAGACAGAGGAGAGGGAACGAGCCCTGCTGTGTGCTAGATCTGACCCATTCATACAAGGACTAAAAGGCTCGTGCAAAAGTACCAAAACCACAGCAATAAATGGTCTACAGGAGGTTTTGGTGATGCGTGGACTTTTGTGGGAGTGTTTGCTCCTTCTGGAGAAGCAGAGGCAGAACTGGGACAGGGACTTATGCAGAGCTCACTGCAGAAGGTAGTAGGAAAGGGATGCTTGCACGGATATTTTCAGCATTTTTGCAAAAGCCCTCACTCGAGGTGTTGCTCAGAAGCGCTGTGCTGGGCTCCAGCCCTCCGGCTGCCTGTCTGCTCAGTACCTTGTGCCCAGAAGGGTGCCCAGGGCTGGTGCAGAGCAGGCTGTGGAGCATCCATCCCCTCTCAAAGGCTATAGCCAGGATGCTCCTCCACGGAGATCTCACCCTGCAGAGTCAGGGCTACAAGGGCCTGACCTCAGATGAAAGTTGAGTGGCTTCAGTTAAAGAAGCTCAGCTCTTTGCTCCCTTTAATGCCTCTGATTTATTTTATTTATTTATTTATTTTCAGAGGGAGCTTGTGCCACTTGCTACAATGGATTAAACCGGGAGTTGTAGTTAAAGAATCCTGTACTTTATTATCATGGATAAATAATATCTCACCCAGAGGAAAACGGGGGAACACAAGGTCACCCAGCATGCCCAGGGCTCAGCCTGAATAGGAGGTCTAAGCTCCCGTCTGGTGCTCCAGCCTCCCCTGCCGCCCATGCGTCGCTCTGAAGGCAAAGGGGTTTTATTCTTCAAAGCGCCGTTTCCCTTTGCTACCTGCAGACAAATAGATTGCTCTAAGATGCATGCCATGAACTGATTTTTGATTCATGAGAGCTTGAACCAACGCTGATCATAAGAGAATCGACAGCCATCATGAAATATGAAAGGTTTTTAAGAAGCAGCCTACGTCGCACTGAGGTCTGCAGCACGCTTCCTGCTTCAGAGCCAGAGGGGCCAAATCCAGCCCTGGCTTCTTCATGAAAATGCAGAAGCAAAATCAGCAAGAGCAGAATTTGCCCCAGTATATTCAGGGCTACCTTGTTCTGCAGAAGCTCTTCGGAAACCTACCACTTTAAGCATAAACACAAGACAACGCTGTTTTCGTGCAATTTTCTTGCCAATGCTTTTTCTTAAAAATCTGCACGGCTGTCATGTAAAATATGCCTTGGTTTGTTCTAATTTAGATTACGCATATTTGTCCTCAGTGAATGATTGATTAAGTGCTCTGATCTTGACTGCTATGTTAGCAGCAGGGTATCTGCGCAAGAGGATTGGAAATCTCATTGGATAAATTGCGGAGATGAAATCTTAGCTGTTAGAGATCTGGTTTTCTTTTTCACAGCCAAGGCAAATGCTGTCTTCTTCGCAATAACAAACATGCTTTGTAATGCGTTCCAGGACAGTGCTGATCCTGACTTTGTTTCTTCATGGAGGGGCTTAAAGCTGTCATAATACCATGGCACCAAACTCTTAATGTCAAGGATATCGCTGTTACGCGGGGATATCTGAGTTCACTGGATCAGTTGTGATTTACACTGATGTAACTGAAAACAAAATTTGTCTCACTGACATCTGCGGAGCTGCTCTGATAAAACCAGCACATAAGCAAAAGCAGGAAAAAAAAAAAAAAAAAAAAGAGATCTCTGTGCAACGGAGCTCATTCCAAGCATCAGGCATGGTTTAGCAGGGCTGCCCGAGATGGAAAACCTCCTTCTGGGGTTAGTTACCCTGTCAATCTCGCTTTAACATCACTGAACCTGAACCGTGTGCGAATGCATTGCTACCTGCAGGAACCGGGAGACATCGCCTTGCTTATTTGTATAAGCTCATGTCCCACACTTCTTAGGGGAAATTATGTCAAGCTGTGTTTTGTCATCTTTTCATCTGCTTGCATTCATGATCTAGAACCGATGCGAATAAAGGCACCTGAAGAAGCTAAATTTAAAATGTATTTTGGTTTTTGTTAGCATGTCTTAATTTCTAAAGTTAGTCTATGCATTGTGTTGTCTCTGGAGAACTCTATTGCTGGGAATGTGTGGTAGCAAACCAGGCATTTTTCTAAAGAAAGGGGGTTTTATTTTCCTTTTCTCTTTCTGAAGCTTTTCTCTGACCTTCCTGGAGTTGTAAGGAAAGCTTTCAAGACCATCAGAATAAATGGGTTGTTTACTGTGATGCTTGCAGCCTTGGAAAAAAAAAGATAAAAGAATAAAGAAAAGAGAATCCCTATACCTGCTGTCTTCCAAAAGGGGATGGATGAGGTGTGAGCTGAAGAGAAAATACTCCAAAATTTTAGCATGATGCTGTCACAGCCAAGCAGAGGGAACCAGAACAAAGCTAAGCAAAGAGGCAGTGACCCCAGGGGTGTCGGCGGGACACAGCACCCACCTGCTCGGGGTGTTCAGAGCTTTGCAGAGGAAAATGTAAGGGCAGATTGCAGACATACTAGAAAGAGAAATATATTGGAGAAAATGTATTTCCTGGGTTAATTTTGCAGGATCAGGGCATCCTGTTTGCTACGGACACGCTCGGCACTGCTCTGCTCACACGCAGCCACCAGTGGCAGGGCCTCGGCTGGCTCCTGGCGGATCTCGTGCCCCAACCCGGAGCTGCTCCCAGGGAAAGCCATGGCCCGCAGCCACGGACGGGAGTGCTAAGCTGTGTTAATGATGCTGTGTTATCATCAGGCTCTAATGCTGCCTTGAATGGATGTCACTGCTGTGTATGTTCCTGCAGATCAGTTGGTAATTACACTTGGATCCCAAGTAATTACCTTGAGACTCGCACTCTGGCTTAGGAGGCAGAAATAACCACGCACTCTCCCAGTCCCACACGTAGCGCTTGTGATGTAATTTAATAGCCAGCTCCTAGCACGAAAGAGGCATTTGTCTTATATTCATGCCCTTTTAAATTAAACATTGGTGTTTTTTTCCTGTGAAAGGAGCAGGGGCCTGCATGCCACCGGTCTTCTCTTTCCCACTCAGGCACCTTCCCCCCCTTGTCGTTACAAAACGCAATACTCCGAAACAAAATAAATATTTATAAGCTCCTCCCGGAGTGTGACTGTTTTGACAAACTAACTCGAGCAGGTCTTGCTTCGGTTTTCCTCCGCGCCCTAGTTAGATGCGAGGCGGGGAGTGAGCAGCGCTGGAGGGAGCCACGGCGCTGGGCTTGGTGGCACGAGCGGGGCTGTGCGGGATGCCAAGGGGATACAGGCTGAGCTTTTCCAGGTCACATCTGCCAGCGCCTCTCCTCTTTCACCTCCCAACGTGAAACACCTGGACAGCTGTAGCACCACATTAAGCGCCTTCCTTGATGAAGAGCTCGAAGGCAAGACAGACTGACGGGCAGCGCCCAAGTGTTGCAGGGCACCCTCGCTGCCTGCAGTTTTTCCCTACCACCCCTCATCGGGCATGCAGCTTTTTTTTTTTTTTTTTTTTTTTTTCAGACAGAGGGTAATACTTCGTGTGCGTTTCCAAATAAGCCAGTGCTTTTGCAAATAGTCTTCTTCCTTCAGGGTGAGCAGCTTCTTTTGGTTAGGGAAAGAAAGAGTCTGATGTGCTCCCTTTCTTTTGGCAATGTCTGGGTAATCATTGCTCATAATAATGCCATCCCAGATGTTGAAACGTCTCCTGTATTAATTTTACCCAGAAGATAATTTCCCCTAGAAATCATGTGCAAATCCCCTGTTCTAATTTAAGAATTAATTCAGTGCACTAAATCTTAGCACTTCATCCTAGAAATGTTTTTCAGTGTCTGTTAACCCTTTGCAACAACAACAACAAAGCCAAAATGGGAGATTTACAGAATTACAAACCCTGTACCAGCTCTGTGTGAGCCAAATACAAAATATCTTGAACTAAGGGTCCTCTTTGACACCTGGAGCCTACCTGGAATGATTTCCCACCTATGTGAGATCAGATGCAATCCAGCACCTCTTCTGTGCCATTCAAAAGGCACAAATATCTCTGTTTGCACCAGGGCACCACTTTTTGCCTTTGGTGTCTTATTTCTAGTGGCATTCAGAGAAGAAACGAATCTCAGGTAGCACTACATTTACGTTAATCTCAGGTAGCAGTACATTTCAGTTAAGAAAAAGACATGCACAGAATTGGTCTCTGGGTTCTTGTAGCTACGCAGCCTGCAAATGTACGTGCCTGTATTAGCAAGATCAGGCAGCCGGCTATGAAGTGTGCACGCAGAGCAGCTGAGGATCACAGAATTCCTTGAGACCAAATTTTTATATGTATCTACAAATGCTTTGTGATTCCTACCATAAAAACATGAACATATTATGTCACGGTGATAGTATCTAGCAGCCGCTTCATGCGGTACATTGTCACCGTTTGGATTTCACTGATTTCACTGTTGGCAATCCTTGTGCTTGTGCCCTGTTTGGGGAGCACCTCGTGCACTTTGCAGAGCAGAGGGCAGGCCAAGGACCTTCTTCAAAGAGGATTTCTTCTGAATCAGCTTTGGTAATTATCATAAGGTGATAATGTGTGATTAGTGCCAGGGCATGCCAACACGTCCACCACCACCTCATAAACTCATGGATGCAGGACTCAGAATGCACAGAAGCATGGGCTTGGAGGTGAAGAATGATGCAAACCCCAAAAGGAAGCAGAGGAGAAAAGACCATGCTGCCAGTGTGGTGAATCCTCCCTTCCTTTCTCAGTGGTCCCCTGTTAATAGCCAGTAGTGGATGTGAGCCTGGCTTTGAAATGATCCTGGAGTACAAGATTTAGCTCTTGGTTTTAAAATGTGTAGAATTCAGCTCTATGGAAATGTTCAGAGGGGTAAGATAACACATTGCCCTAGAAAGTGCTCCAGGTGCCTCCACATCCCCTGTGCAGATCAGGCCTCCTCTCCTGCTCGGCACCAAGAAGATGTGCTGGGATGACAGAAACCATGCAAATTTTTGGCTTTATTCCCAAATAACATCCTGCTTCATGACCCTCCTGCTGGGTACTGCTACTTAGTCTTATTTGCAAAGTGCTGTTTCTTAGACTTCATGTTTATTCGTTCATTTCAATAAAACAGGCTAGAAATATATTGCTGTTTCCTTGTGGTCCCCAAGTAAAGGAGTCTGCATTTCTGCTGCCCTGAAATTTGGCCCAGTGAACACTGCTGGATGGATCTGCTGGCCCAGCAGCTCCCAGCCTGGGCATTGGTTATCATTACTCCTCCTGATGAATTCACCTGGGGGATCTATTCCTTGAATGCAAAGCTCTCGGGTCAGGACAACTGGAAAATGCATTACGTGGAGCATGACATGCCGCGAGTCCCAGAAACGAGTGCAGGCTGATATATGTTCACAGGCAGGGGGAAAAAGTCTCTCCTTTATCTCCAAGTTGTTGCTGAAATTTCCTTCTAAAAACCCATGTTTGTGATAAAGCAGCAGCAGTGGCTACGTGCGGAGTAAGAATGGAGTTGTTCTAGGATTTAACTGGCTAAAATCACTGCTCTGTTCTGATTTCCATTAGTGGGGTTTTTGGCTCCCCATCAGTGCTCTTGGACCTGACCATTCCCTGCAGTCAAAGATCAACCTCAGCAAGGAAACCAGTTCTCACTGATCACTTTAGTTCCCTTCCATTCCTCCAACTTCCCGCCTGGGGTCCCCCCTACAAGACACCCACAACCAAACCAGGTCCCCTTGACCGTCCTCGCCACCATTGGGAAGAAGAGCCCAGCACAACTGCTCCATCGCTGCTGTGAGGGGGTACGGGAGCTTCTCTCCCTGCTTTAATCTTTCCTCATGTTGTTACCTCCATGCAGCCCTCCTTAGCCTTGACATTAACGCACCCAGCCTATATCTGCATCACTGGACGTTTTATATTTATCCGCCAAACCTTTCCCTCTCGCCCCACTATAGCTATGGTAATGACGTCCCTATTTTCAGCCACGGAGGCGGTTGTCATTTAGGTTTAGTTAAGGAAATGACAAAAAGACCCAGTATCAAATCTGAACTGTGTCGAAAACCTTTCTCAAAAAAAAAAAAAAAAAAAAAAAAAAAAAAAATCAACACCAAAACTAAAAAAAAAACACAGAACCTAAAATATTGTCCCAATGGGAAAGCTGCTTTTCCAGCTTTCTAGCAAACCTCCAGCCCAGCCCAAATTTTCTGCAGCTTCTCAGGATCTTGAGCTCCTAAAAAGGAACTGTTTGTGGTGTCTGAGGCCCTGCTCCTGCCACGAAACATGTGCTGGCTGGTTCTGCGGGGGTTTTCTCCTGTCTTCGGAGAGGAGACATGTTTTAGTGTTATTTGGTGAATTGTCATAAGACGAGCAAAGAGACAGCTATTCTCACCCAGCCCACTGATCCTTCCAGAAGACTTTATATATATCATTTGTTTTGTTGTGCTGTTCCCTTGAGCTCCAGGATACTACATTCTCATTCAGGTTGGTTCATACTCAGACCCTAAAGCATCTTGCGGAGAGGAGGAACTGTGTTTCCAGCCATGTTTTGCAGCTCAGATTAACGTGCTTGCTTTCAGCAATAGCTTCTCAAATGCATAGCACGTGGGAGGCTGGTGGATTGATAAAACCAAGGTACAAATGGGCAGGAGGTCAGCATCAGTGGCCCGGGGGATGTATGGGTATCTGCAGGGGATGGAGTTGAGGTCCTGTATGGCTTGTTGGCAAGAGGAAGGAAGAAGATATAGCAGAAAATGATGTCCAGTGTCAAACCACAGCAGAGCAGAGGTTTCATGATTGCCTCTAGATATGCCTGGGCTGTAATACCCATCAGAAAGCTGGCAGCAAAGGGAGGAAGGAAAGGCAGGGGAAGAAGATGTCACAGTGTTGACTTCTGGGATTTGGGAACTGTGCCTGAAAACTGAGAGTCAGCGGGGTCTTTCTATTTCTTGTCTTTCTTTGCCAGCAGGACCAGCCACCACTTGTTCCCACCAGCCCTCTCCCAGCTCAGTTTTGGTTGAGGATGGTGAGCACTTGCACAGTGGAGCATTTTCCTTTCCCCCCCCTTCAATTCCTCTCCCCCTGGGGAAAAAGTTGGGATTAAAGCCTGTTCTTGTTTGATAACTTCCCTTAACTATCAGCTAAATAATGCATGAACACTGATCCACCGTGCTGACTGATGACTCCCTCTGCTGACCCTGTTTTATTTTTATTGCTTGGCTCGGGCCAGTTCCTTCAAGTCCTGAATCATCAGAACAGAGACCTTGAGGTATTCCAGCCAAATCAATCCCTGGCCCATTGACATATTGCTTTACCTAACCAACCATACAACTTCGTTTTTCCCTGATAATTTCTCAATTAATTGCTTTTCAGATCTCATTCGTTACAAGGTCAGACTGTGACTGGGCTTGTACATTCCCATCTCTGATAAACTCTCCTGGTCCCCTAATCAGCTACGACTGGGATTTTAGTTCCATTAACTTATTCATCATCTAGACATTTTCATCTTGGGGAGCTTGACTTTTGATTGTATCAGTAGTATCTTCAATTATTTAAGAGGACTTAAAATTCCCTTCTTACCTAAAAGGAAAATGCACTGAAAATTGATCGTATCGGACCAGCGTGTTTGGGATGTTTCAGTGTGCAAGCCCGTGTTAAACAGTTCGAGCATGGTCACACCACAAGAATCTGCTGCTGCCGAGCATGTGAGTGCATGGGGGCAACTAAATTAAGATGTCAGCTATAGGGGGATGACAGTATGCTTATGACTAGTGGCTGACTAATGCTAAATCACGCCCGAGATTCTGTTCCGTGATGTCAACCTTTGATTCAGTTTCTGTGGGAAGTTATGCAAATGCCAGAGCCCCTAAGATGAGATCTGAAAGAGAAATTGCTAGCAAAAAGCTGCTTGCCCTCTTCTGGCTAAACACCTTTTTAGATAATCTTGAAGCTAGCAGCTCCGGGAGGGGGGTGTATTTGGAACATGCCCCCAAAAAGAAGGTCTCACAGCACCCATCTTCTGCTGTGGTGCTAGCTGCTAGGAACCGAATCCTTCTCTTCTGCTGCAACCTTCTGTCTGAGTTTGAGCTTCATCCTTGCAGCATCTGGTCCAGTCCAAGGCAACAGCCCACCAGTGTTACTTGCTACAAAATTAATCTTTTAACAGGAGCAGTAGTCTGTGTTGCACCATGAAATGCTCTGCATCCCCGCTCCTCTAAACGCCCTTCCCACACGTTGCATCCAGGCAAAACTCCTAAGAGTTGGAACACTTCTCCCAGTAGGAAAACTCACAGCAAAACCTAACAAACTGGCATGAACTGGGAAAATTATACGTATCTGAATGGTTGATGGGACTATGAAGTCTGGAGGTCCCTTTTTATATTTGGTGTGGTGTGGAAGCCAGTGCAATGCTAGTTGAGTGAAAACCGCCTTGCTATGTTGGTGTCAGGAAAGACTTTTAGATTATCTGAGAGCTTCAGGCTCTGAGGAATATCCACAGAGAGAGGTCAAACTGTATGGACAGACTTCAGGAAGAAAAGCCGGTTGAATACTGTAAAGACAAGAGCTGCTGGATATTTAACAGGAGACTCTCCTTCCAGAAGATGTGCGATCAGGGCTCTGAAGGTGCAACCTGATGTTGTCCCTTGTGAAACAAGGCTGTGCCTTCCTGTGCCATGCACAAATCTGTGCCACAGGGCAGCTGCTCAGATTCTCAGGCAATGGTACAGGTATTTCTGAAGTCAGTGGGGTCACTCTTATCCTTAGAAAGACTGAGAAAAGACCTAACTGCTGTTTGCACCGAGGCAGGATGGAGAACCATGACCCTCTGGGGACATTTCCACCCTGCCAGCACCCACATGTCCTCATGCACCACGTGGAACTGAGCTTGGGGCAGCTCCCATCCAGCTGCAGGTCTGGGCAGGGGTCCTCCCAGGCCTATATTTCCTTTCTGCAAAACGCCAGTGATAGCTCTCGATGCTCACGATTTGCCTGTGCACCGCAGAATGATGGGTTTTCTCACAGAGCTCTGTGATCACACGTTAGAGTGCAAAAATTCAGCACTCGCTTAAAAAGAGATGCCTGCATTATCACTGAGAAGAGCTTAAAAAAAGATTAAAAGCTCAGAAAAATGAAAAAAAAAGAAACACAAGAAAAAACCACCCTCCCATCAATAGGCAGTACATTATCATGAAAGAAAGTGCAATAACAATGTCTATATAAACTTGAGTGTGGCTTTGTTTGCTCTTCCCCCATGCTGTGAAGGCTCACCCACCCCACTGGACATCTCTGGGTGTCCGTGCCCTCCCCAGCTCTGCTGCTCCCCCTAAATCTTGCACCAGAAGGCACCAGCAGTCAGAGGACTTGAAGAAACGTACAGTTCTCTCTCTCCGCCTGTTGCTAGGATTCGCAGCTCTACCCCACCACTTTCTGGGGCTCCTATTTTGGCTGTAGGAAAAAAGCAAGAGATCTGGGTGCTTGCAGGCTCTGCATCAGGCTGAGCAGCTCCAACGCCAACCTCCACAGCATTGCTACAGTCAGACATAAAATCTTAATGCACGATGGTGCCTCGAATCTTACACTCTTCTGAAAAAGGTGAGTCCCCAGTAGTAAATGAAATATTAAATACTATTAAATATGAAACAGCTAAACCTGGATTCCATTAAAATGAATCTTTCATAGTTTTCCTGTTTTTTCTTCTTCTTCTTCTTTTTTTTTCCTTTTTTTTTTTTTTTTTTTTTTCCCAGGTTGTGCAGCGATCTCGTGAGCTTTTATGTGTCCTTTTAAAGACAGAGAAATCACAGATAATTTAAGCCTATACTATTCAGATTTATTTTAGCTGGAAAACAAATCAAGGCTGCGAAACCCTCTCATGGTCACATCTATCTCGCTGAACTATTTAACAGTCTATATCAAAGGCTCACCTAAAGACACCGTTGTAATGCCGGCTGACATGTGCCACCTATTTAGAAACCTTGCATTCAGTTACACATTCTACTTTCATTTCAAGAGGCTTTAATCTTCCACCATATGATAAAACCCCCTCTTTTCATATTACGTAGGATACATTTAGAGCTGTTTTTGTTGCTCCTGCAGGTTTTCTGGGAGTTAAACTGTGACTTAAGTGAGTGCTGATGTGCTGGCTGGGCATCCCAAAGAACATATACAAGAAAACTTAAAATTTTATAGAGCTGCTGTGAGTTTGGGATGGACTGACCACGAGAACCTGGCTGAGGTTATAACCACACAGACAGCGCAGTCAACAAATAAACCCTTACTCAGTGTTGTTGCAGTATTTTGTGACAACAGAATTTGCACCTGGACATTTGTAAATAAATGGGCGTCTGCCCAGGTTGGCTGCTGAAGTGGACAGAAAGGCGTGTAATTTTAATTTTCATAAAGTCCTTGCATTCAGTTCTTTAGCCTTCTCTTTTCTTATGTAGTGCTTTATTTAATTGGGGTTGATAGAAATTTCTAAGGGCATGGGAGAAAGAGCACCCTGGTTCAGTGCTAAGGATTCGCCTCTTTCTGGACTGCAGAGGCTGCTACAAATAGTTGGGTCTGGTGGGATCCCCACTTCCAGCACCTGCTTTAATTCTTGACACTTCAAGCTACCACATTTTGATCTCCAAAACATGCATGAATTAGTGTATCAACCTAGAGACAAGCATTCGGGCTGGAAGGTAATAACTACAAAGAAAGACAAGCTAAAATGGCAAAGTAGGTAAAATACCATGAATTATTCATTGCTACCACTCCATTTTGCGCAAAAAGCCTTCCACCTTGCTTTCCATTACACTTGCCTTAGGTCACTTCCGAGGCTCGGCAAAGCAGGTGATGGAAATGGGAGTCCTGGCTGCAGGAGACTGCGCTGTGGCTGTGTCAGTCCGTGTGGGTTTCACTTCTGCCCTGCTCCAGGAACTGAGAAATGTGGGGAAGAAAGAAGGAAAAAATAGGGTTCTGAAGACAAATTTATATAAAACAACAACAACAACAACAAACATAAAGACAAACAAAACAAAAACAAACAAAATTAAACCATGCAAAACAAAAACAAACAAACGACAACAAAAAAAGAGCAAATTTCAGGAGGTTATTTTCTGTGTTTAAATGTCAGCATTTTCTTTTTCCTGTGCTTCTACTCCAGCTGGGATGGCAAGAGCATCAAGCCAGTTACGGCCTTCTCGCAGCCTGACCAGAAGCATACGCTCGTGGTCTGTTCTTGTAAGGGCTTCTGATGCCTGCTTCTGGCCTGACACCCTTGGGATGCAGAGGAACAAATCCCAGCATTATTATTTATTTATTTTAATGAACCGCCGCTGGCCAGCTCACGTTTTCACCGCAAAGATTCCAGATTGCCTCAGAGCAGCAGAAAACATGTTGCAAAGCACTGCAAAGCTTAGACACGAACATGTCAAATAAGTGATCCACATGAGAGTAGATAGA
The DNA here is from genome assembly GCF_963932015.1 of Anas acuta. Classification (NCBI taxonomy): domain Eukaryota; kingdom Metazoa; phylum Chordata; class Aves; order Anseriformes; family Anatidae; genus Anas; species Anas acuta. The sequence goes on from NC_088994.1 coordinate 14,276,352, forward strand.
CGTGACATTTAGTAATCATCTTTCTTGGACAAAATGGGGCACTGCTGTCACTTTAAGTAAATCTCAGTCAAATTTCTGGCATTTTACCATAGGATGCATCATAGTAAATTTCTCTTTTAAAACTATAAAAGATCAACCTTGGGAAAAAAATGGTTGCCGTTATTTAGGGTGTAATACCTTATGCGGTCTTGGCCAACCATTTCCTTGCTGATGATATCAATATGCCACCCCTAATGTTTGCTGATGCTCTCTTTATAAATGACTTTTCCTAGCTGTCAAAATATCTGTCACCAGCATCTCTTCCCCCTCTTTACCTCTCACCCCTTTTAATAAAGATTAATATCTTTGAGGTTAACTAGAAAGATCAGATACTACGCAAATGACACCATAGGTCTGATATTTAAACAAGATGAACATGTAATTGCTGAGATTATGTGAGCAAATTGGGTAATTCCTAGCCTAAATGAACACAGTTGGCTTTTGTGGGGTCAGTTAATACAAGTGCACATTCAAAGGAATTGTGTATTGTGCACACATTTGGTGCATGTTTTGAAGGTTCACTCGTCGAAGAACAGTAGATGTTCAAAGCAAAAATGGGAGCGTTCAGCTTCTACAGCTGCTCTGAAACAATAATATGTTTAAAAGATATTCAGAAGGGGGTTTCTATAAAAATATGGCACGTTGGTTTTCCATATTTATAGTCCACCAGTGACTTCTATATTAAATGGTTTCAGTCTGTGAGTTCAAACAAGATTTTTCAACCTGTCATTCCTGCAGCTCAACCTGGTGTATGAAATGCTAAGCATGTTCTGTCTGCTTTGTACATCTTTCTTGACAAACACCTAGAGTAATGATTCCAGAATTAAAATTTAGCTGGCAATTTTATGGAACAAGCACAAGCCGTTATTTTGGCTTTGCAATGCTAAGCGTAGTGAACATACATTTAGCTTTTAAACTGCAAGGTGAGACTTGGAAGATGCAGTGGAATAGATCGTGGTCTCTTCAAATAAGCTGTGCTCCAAGTGGGTCAGATAACATTTGCCTGGCTTGACCAGCACTGCAGGATCAGACCAAAGCAAAGGATCATATTTGCTGGCCAAAACTCCAAGATCAGATCAAACAAGCTGTCTGTAGGTGTCAAACAGTTACTTTTTCGATCACCACCTTGCTGTATATGTAGGACTGTCTGTTGGATAGAAGGTTTGTGGTCCAATACAGGCAGGTTCCTGCAGACCTCCCTGGCAGGCTATGAGCATCATATCTAATAAAGGGGTGTGGGCCATAGGTTCAGATCTCTTAACCTGAAATCCTCCACTTGCTGCCAATCCAACTTATATAAAAGCTTCCTGATACCTACAGCAATAATTATGCATATCCTCAAAGCTGCAGCAGTTTTGGTGTCGCTGAGCTGCTCGGTTTGTGGTTTCTGTCCCTGACCTGTTGGGTCCTTGCACACAAAGGCTCTTGAACTCTTTTCTGAACAATGTCCACTGTGATTTCACAGAATATAATGGAGACCAGGCACAGGGCACTGGAGATCTAGGTCCTGCCAGAGCCCAGGAGGACCCAGGCTCGCTGTGGCACAGTGTCTCCTCTCGGCTGGGGAACATTTTGGACATGAGCACATGTATGTGTGTGTGGTGGTGACCTGGCTCCTCTCCATCCTGCCTGCTCAAGAACCATCACAGGACAGGGAGAAAAATCTGGGGCTCCTTGGCTCAAGAAGGGAGCACAAAAGTGCTTGTGGCTCTGATGAAGGCACTTATTTAGGACTGGAACATTTGGTTCTGTTTTGTGCTATCTCCAGAGGCAGTTTGACATAAATTGTTAGATTTAGCCCTTAAACTTGCCAAGTAAAACCCTCCTCCAAATGTCAAAGGCAACATTCCCATCGGTGCCAGTGCTTCAGCCTCATCTTAAAACACTTCCCACTTTGTTGTGCGGTGTGGTGAGCATGAACCTGGTGATAACTGCAGTCCCTGGCTCCACAGGGAGGGACTGTTGGTGAGGCTGACCTCACAAACAAACGAACAAACAAAAAAAGCCAATTCCCGAAGTGAGAATTTCATACAGAATTTCTTTCCAGTGCACCAACAAAACTATTGTGCTGAGATGACCCTGAAACTGACTTTTGTCGGATTTTGTGCAAAGTGGGATTTTATATCTGCGATAGCCATCAGGTGATTTTATTTCTAGGAACTGGCTTATTTTGCAATGGAAGAAAAGACTGTCAGATTGGTGATTTAGCAATCATATTTTGAAGGAAAACCACATCTAAACATTCCAGGAATACTGTAATATGTCCTAACATCAGCTTAGTTTTGATTCACCCAGATTGTTATTTGTGCTGTTTTACTGTGTGACACCAGTTCTTATATGCATACAATTCTTTCCTTCAAATATAACTAACTTGATCCCTCATATAACAGATCTGACACTGGTAAACCACAAAGAAATTTTACAGTGCAGACTGCAGCAAGCAGAGGTCTCTCTAGCGAAGGCATTATTTTACAAAATGATGGATGTGCATATTTATTTGCTCTGTGACTTCCATGTCAGGTTTGTCATATTTCTTCAAATTACTAGTTAAAGCAAGGTTTTGTGTTTTGTTTTGTTTTTGTTTCTGCTGAAGCCTGCAGGCTCAACATACCTTATAAAAATCAAGCTGTAATTTATCTGCTCCATAGATCATGTGTAACAATAATCAGTCTGGAGTCTGTGCTGGCTTCTGATGGCTGGCTCTGCGGAGGAGATGTATGAAGTGAGCAGAAAGCTTCCTGCTTTTCATACTCTGTAATAAACCTGAAATATGGAGAGAAGTGAAACACGTATTTAAATTAAACCATGGAATCATGACAAAGAAGGAGTGCAGAGAAATACACCCATACCAGACACATATAATGCAATGACACAATATTATTTCTCTTACCAGATGGACCTCTCTACAAGTTATGTATACTACATGTCACACACATACAGCAATTGAACGAGCAAACCAATTTTTGTCCTGAACTTTGACTCATCGAAATGGTGTGTACATTTCCATGCATTTTGCAGGGACAAAACCCTTTGCCAGTACAGGGACATGTGGACCCCCACGTGGGTTAACGCATGCAGGTGTTACACACCATAGCTAAGAGACAGTTTGCACAAAATTCACGGCTCGGTGTTAAGGCTCATTTCACATGCATGTGGGTAATTTTGGAAAGGTCATGAACAAAGTTGTGTTTTTTTTGTAGATGTTTGGTAAGAAAAAGACCATGTACTATTCTTAGATGAACAATCTAAGAAGGGGTGGAAAGACTCCCTGATGATTGCTGTAGCTTAAATTCCCCCCCCCCACCCACATACACCTCCCTAAGGACAGGAAATAATATTCAATTATTGAAATATTCGATATTGCCCCCCGTTTGCAGTTCCTCCCATAGTTGCATTGCCCTTTGCAAGGCACTGCCCTCCCCATTTTATTGCAATTTATCCCCCGAGAAAAGGAACACATTTGCTTTGCAGATGCTAGAAAAGCACCTCTAAAAAAGTCTGGAGATTGAATGGGGTGAGAGATGCACAAAGACGCTTGCCAGTGCCTTGTGAGCCCCTTGTCACTGCAGGGGTGACAAGGGGGTGACAAGCACCAAAGTGCCGTCACCACCAGGCCAAGAAAGCCAAGCACTGGGTAAGTATTTCTGATCCCCTGGCCATAGGGACATGGAGCTGTGGGGAGGCCTTATCATTAAGAACAGAAAGCAAATTTAAAGTTAATTAATTATCCAGCACACATGCAGGTGGTGAGATGCATCCTGTCCGCTCCGCTCCCCAGATAAATGTGTGCCTTCCATGGTAGGAGCACAGCACATCTTGGGAGGCACTTCCCAAAGCTGATTTTGTCTCTAACTCCCCAAAATCTCTTTTTCTTTTTTTTTTTTTGGAAACTAAACTGCAGTCGCGTAGTCATTAAGAGAACCAACAGAAGCCTGGAAGAAGAGATTAGCACATACCAGAGTGACAGGGCTGCTAGAAAGGGGAAAAAATAGACAACATCAGTGCAATGTACCATTAAAAGTATGGAGTGACAGATGACAGTTGGTCTGTGATGGGGTGATTCAGCTAAATGGTAAACAGAAGGGCGAATTCTGATCTCACTGATGCCAACATAAACCTTGGGTTTCAGAGGAGCTGCTTTGCGTCTCTAGTACCGGAGTCGAGCCCGTAAAAGCTGTGACTCAGCCAGATAATCTCTGACAACTGTTAGCGCCGTGGTAAATATGGCAACGTGGCAGGCTGGAACAGAGACTGGAAAAAGTTGTACATGTACTTCCCCACTTCCAAAAAGGAATGTTTTGGATATTTTGTTCCCCAAGACAACATTTAAAATCAGTCTGTGCTTGGTAGTCATAATAGCATTGGTTAATAAAGGTTTAGGAAAGAGTAATTTAATTTTTTTTTTTTTTTCATGATGGATAAAATGTTTTGGTTAAGGCCAAATTAATGAGGTGGCTCGGCCAAGAAGTGAGCTATTGACACAACCCTGGTCCCTCTGGGTTGGACCTTAGGGATACCTGCCACAGCTGGTACAGGTGATGTATTGGACGGACACCCACCAACACCTGCTCTTTGGGGCTTGGGATGGATGAGGAAAGGTTTTTAGAAGGGGCTATTTGCTTAGAAAATCTTCAGCACTTCATCTCGCTTCAGAGAAAGGATCCCATCTAAAGCATATGTTCCCCACGATGTGTGGGCAGGCAGCAAACACTAACGTGGGACCTAACAAACTGCAAATTAGAAATCTTCCTGAAGCCAAAGCTGGAACTGTCCCCATCCTGCCTGCTCGGATTTCTTGTGCTACAGGTGGCTGCTCTTGGATTTTGTAATGGGGATGTCAGAAAGGCAGAAGGATGGATCTGGCATACCCTGGGCTGCCCAAGACCACGTGTCTCTCCAGCCTTCGGCACCATGTAGCATGACGGTGTTTGCATCCAGCGAACTCCAACCTGATTAACTACAGGGATGTGGTCATGTGCCGTATTGCTTTGATGATTTAAAGAACAAATCCCCATTTTCTGTCTGTGATTTGTCTTTATGAGGTGTCGGTATTTTTACTTCAGTCCACGTAGTGCCTGGTTTCACTAGCGAGCCACTGCGGTAGCTGCAGAACTAAAAATAAGCCGTTTCTCAAGGAAAACGCCATATTTTTTTCAGATTTTAGCTGGCCTGAAAGGTGGCGGTGCACGGAGCTGGGAAGATTTGAATTCACTTCCACTGTGAAAGCAAAAATGGAGATGCCCACCTGGGAACTCCTCAGGGGTGTGACAGGCACCCGAGGGCCACCAGCAGCGAGGATGCTCCCAGGTGGGTGCCCCACCTTTTGCTTGGACCACTGCAGCAGCAGGAGCTCATGGCCCTGGAGCCCAGCTGAATGGAGGCTGCAGGGATGCAAGCAGGTTTTTAGGAGATTTAGGAGCACTCGGAGTTGTTTTAAGAGCTGGGGAAAGGTTTTTGTGTTAACCAGAGTGAGTTTCTCCTGTAAACCAGGCTCAGTGTCGCCGTGAAAGCGGGGCTAGGAATTAAAGCCATGCAGAAGTGTTCACCTTCTGGGAAAGCCACCAAAAATATATGTGTTGTGGAATTACTCTTTGCTGAGATGGGAATTCACATTTTATTCCTTTTATTATGTTTTATTTCTTGTGTCATTACAGCATACACAAGCAGATTATTCCCCAGCTACAAAAACAGTTGTAGTGAGATGCTGCAATTGAAAAGCACAAAACAGGCAACAGTTCAACATTCTCAGTTAAGATAATTATGTTAATATTAATGGATATTAATTTCTGTTTATTTTACAAATATTGTATTAGGAAACTAGCTTTCAAATTCACACCTCACCAAATGCTTTTCAACAATGATTTGTTTCATTAATTTTATCAGCTGCATTGCTTTTTTTTTTCTTTTATAGCACATTCTTTGCTGAGAGACATTAAACCATGATAGAATATCCTAAAAGTCTGTGCAGAGGAGCTGAGCAAATAAATGTCAGTGTACTGGCTACCCACTGCTGTCAGTTTTTCAATTTGTAATGTACTTGGGGCACGTAATAATTTTCCGATTTTTTATTTTTATTCTTAAGTAGTCTTGAAAATGTTCTGTGCATATTTTCTCTCTGTTTTAACATACACGTGAGCCCTCATATTCAAATGTCAAATTATGTGTGATATGGCTAGGTAATAAACCCTGCAGCATTATTTTTGGATTACTTGTAAAAATAAATAACAGTTTAAAGTCAATGCCTTAGTCAAATATTCAGTGCAGAATTAGTTTTTAGCTGAATTCAATATCCACCATTTCTGGGTTTCCCACTAATAAATATAAAATTGTAGAGGAAAATGAACAGGAAAATATTTTGCACATGCTAAATTGACCTTACATTCCAAATGCAAGCACTGATGGCAAAAATGCTTGTGGCACTTGTTTAGCTGGTAAAAAAAATAATAAATCAAGTTAATGCTTGCACCTGAATGAAAAAGAGAGCAGTGAACAAATTATTATTTAAAATGTTTTCTTTCAAATCCCAGGTTTAGAAAATGTCATGGCCTTTATCAGGGCGAGAGCAGAGAGGGGTGGTTGATACTTGCTGAATTCTGTTTTTAATTTTACTCCAGGTTCATTCTCCCTGGAGCAGCTCCTTGCTCCTTGAGCATCCTGACCCCGAGCGCCGCAGTTTTACCCTGGTGGCACCGCGGTGATCGCAGGGCATGTGGTTGGGATCGGGCACGACATAGCAGGACTCAGCCCCCCACTGCTGCCAGCTCAGCTGGGGACACCCTTTATGGCACATTTATTATCTATTATGGCACATTTATTGCTCTTTAACATGCCTGTGTGAGCAGGCCTTAGGTGCCACCATCAGAGGGCTGCACAGGGCGGAACAGGCCGCAGGCCATAAGCTCTGCCCCTAAAGCAGCCTGCAAAGACAGCTGAGGGACAGAGATCTGCAGAAGGTTTCTCCAGGGAAGGACAAGCCCTCAATGATGGTCTTTTGGGCTTAAAGAGCCACCCTAAGCAGCCCCTGAGCCTGCTTTTATGTTACACTTCCTTGTCAATTGGCTGCAAAGGCTCCACTGGATGCTGAATTCCTCTGCTTGAAGCTGGAGACGGAGCCACAATTCGGGTGCTGCCATCATCTGCAAGCACCCCCGGCTATCCGGCAGTGTGAGAGCATCACCACAAAAAAGGGGTGCAGTTACATTTTCTCCCCTTCTCTCAGAGTGCTGGGCCAAATGCCTTTCTCCTTCCAATAGTGACCCAAACCCGCTGAAGGTGATGGAGCAGCCCCGACCCACCTGTGCTTGCTTACCATTGAGTTAGCCCATTACACACATCCGATTGCCTTGACCTCTCTCCCCAGGGCAGACACCGACTACTATTTTTCATGTTTCTTTCCCTGGACCTTGGCCAGCTGAGTAGAGGTCAAATACATCAAGCCGAGTCTAAACTACAGGAAAAAAAAATGAGCTGCATTTCAACCTTTTCCTCTGGCAGAGTGACAATATAATTCATGTTTATATTCCTGCCTTTGCCACTGTCCTGCTGTTTGACCTTGGGGAATTCACTTCATCTTTGTAGGCCTTCATTTCTCCTCCAAATTTGAATTTAGACTAATGCATTTGGGGCAAGAAGTACCTCACGCTGTGCATTGCGTTGCTGCCAAGCTACTGGATCCTTCTGGACCTGAGGTCTGTGGTGGAAGTTTAGGCAAATTAAACTACAAACTCCAGTGAAATGTGAAGAAATGTACCACCTCCTTGCACAACATGCTGTGTGTTTTCAGTATTCCTTGCACGTCTAAGATGACTCAGAAGATTTTGCTCCCGAGCACCCAAATTAGCAGGCGGAGCAGCACCATACCCCCAGTCCTGCCGTGCTGCAGGAAAAGCAATGCCCTGTGCTGAGCTGCGATCAAATCCAGGCAGATTAGACCTGGTGCTGAGTGAATTTGAAATGCCTTCATTTGAGCAAAGCTCCCATTTTTAAGGAGATGTTTGGCTGCCTTTGGATCTAATTTTGGGATCCAAACACTCCGATTTCCCCATAAGGATGTGTTCAACCACCACCCGGCTGCTATTCTTCTCCCTCACTGTGGAGCTGGAAGTCGTCACGTCTGATGAGGATTCATTATGAAGTTGACAATTTGCCCCTTTCCTTCAAGAGACCCAGCAGCACTTCACTCCTCTCAGCCCACACCGACTTACCCGAGCCTTCCTGGCTGCTCTTACCCTAAAATATCTGAGCAGGAGGATTAAACCCCTCATGCCTTCTCCAAACAAACCAACACATAACAGAAGAGGGAAGAAATTATCTCTGCAGTGGAGCGATGGAGGCAAAGAGCTTATATGTTAGTCATTAGCAGAAAATAATAAAAATTTTCTCACACAGCCCTGAAGAAGAAAGAAAGAAGGGGAGAAAGGGAGCTCATGGACAGCTCCAAAAGGGAAAAAAGGCCGAGCAGGAGTACACAGGGGCACTGAAAAGAGGGTTGTTTGTTGCCTGCTGCAAGAACCCTGGCCAAGAAGGTTAGGTAGAGTATTCGGCCTTTAAACCAGCTCTGGCCATGCAGGGGGCTGGGAGCCCCTCGAGCGGGGCCGGATCTCCCCTGCAGACCCCAACTACCACCGCTGCCTTGCCATGGTGCCCTCGGAGGGTTGCAAGGGAGGAAGGAGCCCCACAAAGCCCCCTTCTCCTTTAAAGTCAGAGATCTCCTTCACACCCACCCCCTATTTACACATTTCTCCACACAGTGACCATTTGCAAAATAAAGGGGACTTTTCCATTTATTTATTTATTTTTTTTAATTTTGGGGTATCCCTGGTATGCAAGGAGTTAACTCATTATCTCCTCGGATGTCCGCAGCAGCCCCACGTCCCCGCTGTGCCCCATCCGACTGCTGGGGCAGTGTCAGCGATGACTTCACCCCGGCGCCTTGCAGCACTGCACAGTGCCCGACTGCTGGAGTTTGCTAATTTGTGCATTTTCACTCGAGGCCTGCTGATTCAATCATTTTAAAGATGCCCATTTCTTCCAAGCCAGGGATTTTATGACTCTAAGGATTAGAAGCTGTTATCCCAACAAACCCTGGAGCTCTATATATTCTGATTTTATGGTAAGCTTCACTAATAAACTGTTTAAAACATATGCTAATTGTGTTTATTGTATTCTTTAATTATCATATGTATCATTAAAGATGTACTATCCCGTTTGGAATCCTAATACCTAATGCCCTTTTTTTTTTTTTTCCTTTTTTTTTTTTTTTTTTTTTTGGTACGGTGGCACAGCACTGCATTACTTTAAAAAAAATAAGAGAGGAAATAGAGAGATATATATTTTAACAAGGACGCCTATTTTCAATTTTCATTGTTTATTTAAAAGTAGAGTCTTTGAATTTAATTTGAAATCTCTCTCCTGAAGAAAGGCAGGCAGGGAATGACATAACAAAACATGGCACTCTGTCTCTGTGCATTTTATTCCTTAATTTATTTTTTAAATATGCCTCCCTATAGTTTAGTATGCTTAGTTTTCTGTTTCAGACTGCTCAGGATGATAATTTGTGCAGTTGAGATGGGTTACAAAAGATCAGAATAATTGTCCCCTCATTTTTGTTATAGCTCATTATTCTTATCATACGTACACACACATATACACACTCCGGCACATGCATAATAAATTAAGTGTATTATGTATATGTACACACACCCATGTGTACATATGTATATTCTGGCTTATTCTTATGCCAATTTTCACCCAATTAATTAAGAGGCTTTTCTCCGAAAAAAAAGAGATACCAGTTGTCCTAGAGATGTGAGTCATTTTCCTTATTTTGAAGACCGATCTTAATTCTTAACGTGGTTTTATCCTGTCCCTTTAAAATGAGGTTTTCCCTGCATAATCAAATGCTCTCGCTTAGCACTCACAATATATTCCACTCTGCTGACCTGCTACCAGCAGCCGCAACGTCTCCCAGCCCTATCTGCTATCGATCGCAGTGGCCTGCCCACGTCCTCTCTTTGCTGTTTGGATTTTTTTTTTTTTCACCTAGGAAAAGGAGTTGGAACTAATACAAGGGTATTTCATTCACACGGTTGAAAACGAGAAAAGAAACAAAAAAAAAATCCGAGCATTTTTCAGCTGAGCAAGTCAAGGAAAATGGATCTGGGGAGAAAGACGCATGTGTGCTGAGCTCAGTCCTCGGTCATCAATATTGCAGGCGAGGATAACAAATGCGTGCAGACACGAGATGAATGTGGGCACACGTGTTTAGCACGGGCTCGCTCTTCCTGCCAGGGCGTTTTGCACACTCGTGTGCCCCAGCCTCCGTGTGTGAGGCCGCGTGATGGATGGACCTCTCTCTTTGCTGCTGACACATCACAAAAAATCAAGTTTTTCAAAGCTTTATCAGCAGCTACCATGGAATAATATTAATCCTCTATCCTAGAAATAATTCCCGTTTTGAAACCGGACCTTTGAAGTACTTTTTTCCCCTCTCATTTGAGGGACATTCTGGGAAAACCGAGAATATCCCTGCAGAAACACTCAGGTTTTGATGCAAAAGGGGGAAACCACTGGGCTGCTTCACTGCTGGCGTCGTGGGGGATGTGCTCACAGGAATTTATCAATCGGATTTTTTTTTTTTGTTGTTTGAGTTGGTGAAGAATGTTTCCTTTAGGTACCAGATGCTAATGTCACATCATGAATGAAACTGCTTCTGCAAATTGAATAATATCATTTGCATTCACTCATTCAAAACAACACTGAGAAGTGGCAATGCAGCTCAGTGTAAAAGCAGAAATTTACATTTCCAGGCAAACGAGAGTGCCTGCTTGGGTATCCAAGCCATGATAAAACAGTGGGGTTTGGATTTGATAGAGGTCTTTAAAATACAAGTTAAATAATTGTATAATTGCGTTAAGAATGATAAAAACCATGTAATTTTGGTTTCTAAATGATGGCAACGAACAGCCTATTGCATCCACATCACATAATACAGAGCGCAATGTCAGGTCAGACGCTCTTTACAGGGGTGCCGGGGTGAATTCAGAACAAGCTGCCTGTGTATGCATCGTCGCTTCTTGCTGGCTGGGCTCACTGGGAGCGTAATTAATTGTTTGCTTTGCCTTTTTGGAGCTTTCGCCTCTGCGCGCTTGTTGGTTTGACATCCCGACCGCACGTGGACTTCAACCGGTGGGAAGAAATAGAGGATTGTGCCATGTCAGAGCGATGCACCGTGACCACAAACTCCTCACTCACCAGGTGCTGGGTTCCTGCTGCCTTCCCTGGGCTCCTCGTGTCCCGAAGCACCCAGGGGTGCTGACACCCTGGGGATGTGCCGGCTCCCTGCCCGCCCCAGCACAGCCACAGCAAGCGGCTGCTTTGCACGGCCCCAGCCGAAGGAAAGCATCGCCCTCACCATTGCCCTGTTCTATTAGTGGATTTTACGCTGCTTTTTAAATTATGCTGTTTTCAAACACGACTACATTTGAATGTCAGCCTCTAGTACCCAAATATAAATGTCAAGACCTCTGTACATCTCTGGCATGTAGGAACTAATTTAATCATCTCGGTGAAGCGATTTCAGTTCAGACAATCACTTTGCTCGAGTGGAAGGGTTATGAAGAGAGTGCACAGTCGCAGGCGAATGCTTACACACCATTTAGGGCCGTGCTGCTTTACAAAGAGACAGCCAAGAAGGGCATTTGTTCACCAGTGGACCTTCCCTGTGCCTGCCCTGCTGATTGAAATCAGGGTAATCGTGTCTCGAGCTCAGAAAAATGACGGGTGGCACCAGCGCATACTGAATTTTGTTTATTGGGAAAAAGTGAGGGAAAAAGTGATGGGGAATGATTTTTTTTTTTCCCCTGTGATAGGTGGAAAAAGGGTAATCTTATGAAATAGAGGACAGTGGTCAGTGTGTGCTGCTCAGCTCCCTGAGTGCTGATCGCCCCAGCTGGGCACACAGCTGATGTGACTGCAGCAGCAAAACCATTTTGTGTAGGAACCATAGGCTACTTCTGAAATTTTGGATGGCTTCATTCCTCCTTTTACACAGGGCTTTAAAAAAAAAAAAAAAAAAAAAAAAAAAAGTGAAGACAGTTCAGGTGATACAGTTTTCATGGAATAACTCTGCTAAGCAGGGCTAGCAGAAGGAGCTTATTCTCTCCCGGTGCCAGCTACCCGGAGTAGCCATGCTACTCAGCCTGTGCCCTCAGCTGCATTAGGAAGCAAAGTTCCTCTTAAATTTCTGGGGGAGTCTGGGCTGGCACCAAGCTACCACTGTGCAAAAACTCTGATTTGGGTCATCAGTGGAAAAGAAAGGATTTTATGGAAAAGACCAAGCAACACCCAAGCTCCTTTCTGTGGTTGCTGGAAGGTCAGAGATGAACTTGCGTGATAAGACAGAGATGAGAAAATGAAAAGGAAGCAGTAGAGCAGGAGCTGGAGGGTGAGCATGGGGAATGGTTGAGCCCAGGTGGCTGTGGGGACATCTGGGGACACAGGGGATGTGCTGAAGGAAGCCATAACCCTGGCATGGGGGCTCCCTGCTGAGGAAGCAGAAAGCAACCCTCCTGCAGAAAGCATCCCCCGGCTGCTCGGTGGCTGTGCACTCCTGAGTCCGGCAGGGGCAGTTGTGCAGCCCGAGGCCGCAGATTTAATAAACGAACCACAGGCATTGATCCGACCTGTCTGCGTGGGAGCCATGCCAGGCAAAGTGTCCTTTCCCCAGGCACGCCGTCACCTCGCAGGCTGCGGGTCGGGAGCTGACCCAGCTCAAGTCACGGAGAAGTTTGGATCTGGCACTGATCACACTCTTCCATCCTGAACTTAAAACTTTTGGCTCTAATTCTGTCCTCAGCTACCAGCATTAGGAAGTAAGAACAAAAAATTTTGCTACCGTTTCAAGCAGCCCCAAATCAAACAAAGCAAAAGAGTGACAAGAAGTGCAATCCATTTTGGAGAGCTTTGGCAAAAGAGGCTTAATTTGTTGGATTACTTGTTACAATTAGACGCGGTATAGATGCTATCAAATTATATTAATAGCTCTAACATTTCCTAAGTGTGAGTATGAAAACTGCCCAGCCTGGATAATGAAAACATGCACAAGTGAGCTGTGTAAAACAATCAAAAATCAATCTGACGTGTCAAGCTGAACATGTCAATGAGACAGTTTGCAGTCAGAGGGTTTTCTTATGAAGTGCTGTCAACAGGCAACGCTACACTTGTCTGATCTGTCCAGCTCCACTAAGTGGAAAGATTTCTCTCTTTTTTTTTGTAACCCAATAGAAGAGAAAGGAAAAACAGGAAAATGTAAGCCACGGTAATTCATCTCAAGTATCCTGAAGGACAATTAGTAACAAAGGCTAGCAGTGGTAAGCCTGCTCTTTGGTGTGGTTTGGAGATCGGGGGCTGTAATTATTGAGCCATCCTGCTGAATAGCACAATCAATGCTTGACGGCTGCGTGGCAGAGCGCCGGTGCGACTGCTTGAGCTCTTGTGTAAATGAAACGTCAGGCTCGGGGAAAGGGGGCCATTGTGTTTACCCGCGCTTTGATTAGCTTTTAGTGAACAATGAATTTTCAATTGACGCAAGACATTTTTATGGTGTTGTCAGGATCTTTCTTAATAGGAGGTTCGGGTGATAGGGAGGGAGGGAGGCAGGCAGGCAGCGCGTTGGCGAGGAGGGTTGACGTCCTGGCGAGGAGGACTGATGTGCTGGTACACATGCACCCAGCCCTACAGCCCTTCCCAGGGCTTCAGCCCCCCCGTGCAGCTCTGTTGGGCATCATGAGGCTCCTGGCCTCGTCCTTCTGTCCACAAGTCCCTCAGCCTCTTCTTCTTTCTCCCTGGAGCACGGCCATTCCCCCCTTGCCAGCCTGGTTTGTAACCTCAGCGCTCACCCCTCTCCCTCACTGCTTGCTTTCCATCATATTTCCATATTTTTTCCCTGTCTGATAAAGATGATCACATCCATGCCCTGCCTTGCTGCAGAGGCCCTGGCCCTCCCCTTGGTCACCCCGTCCCTTCCCAGCTGCACAGCAGGGTCTCCCCTGCAGCACCAAGTTCAGGCTTTCTTCCCTTTAAAGTCCTGAGGAACATCTCACAGACACATCCCTAGTGTTGTCATCCATTAATTTTTTCTTTCACAGCAGAAATATTTATCAAACTGCCAGTCAAAGCCCCTCTGTAGCCCCATTTCTCCCTTCAGTTTTCCCAGCACCGCTCCTGATTTCACAAATCACCCCTGCCTAAATAGCCACAAACCTTCAGGCTCAAGCCTAGGATGCTCTGGGAGGGTTTCACGAATTTATGTCCAGAAGTTAGAGACTGCCCCAGAAGTTTGCCATTCCTCAGAGGTCCTGGATGATCCCATTTTCTCATCATATGCAAGTATTCTAGACCCAGCCTGTGTTGTTAAGGGTGAAGGGACAGGTGACTCCACTGGCCTCTTTCCATCCATGGACCAGAAGAGCAGACACACATTGCCGACATACGCTAGCATATTTTCCATATATACCACTTTGTGCTTATTGCCATGCAAACTGCATCCCTGTGAAAGAAGAAGCCCTGGCTGTGCGAAGCCTTGAGAAGACGAGTGACAACAGAGGTATCAAAATGCTTTGGGAATGCATTTGGTATTTGCACCCAGACCTCATCCCACTACATTTGCAGCCTCCCATTCTGTGCCAATCCCCCAAATTGGATTGTGCACGTCCTATTTTGATCCCTCCAAAGCCGGGCCCGGTACACAAGGTGCCTGACTCCTGCTGTCCAGCCCTAGTGAAGGATTTTGTCCCCTGGCTCTTCCCCTATCCCCCTACCCAACAGGGCTGCACCCTGCGAGCTGCTCGGGGCGGGCACCGTGCCCTTCCCACAAACCACCCCAAGCCCTCAGTGGAAGGCGAACTGCAGATGCAATTGATTAGTAACTATCAGCTAATTACAGGGTAATCACATGATTATTTTTGCTTTGCAAACTGAATAGTTGTCATGAGATTGAATAATTACGTGGGGCAATTTTACATGCAGTCACATACTACTGCTGTGTAAAACCAGATAACCTACAGACCATGCAGCTGCGTACAGCAGGTAGGATTATTTAATTCCTATCTCTGTACAAGCCTGGGGTGCCTCTTATTGCATCACGTGCTTATAAAAGGATGTTTGGGTCCTGTGCTCCAAAGTAGAACTGAAAGATGAGAAATCTTTTCCACCGGGATTACTAAAATTAAATGCAACACCCCAAAGCTGTGGCAAAGCAGCATCTTTGCAGCTCTGCCAACCCCAAGGGCAAATTTAATGCTTCTGCCCTGCAGCACCTCTTCTCCTGAGGCCTGGTCACAGAGTGGGGAGCTGGAATAACTCGTCCCTTTGAAGCTTATTAAACTTTGTTGTTGGCAGGAGAGTCAATCAAATCCCGGCAACGCAACCCAAATATTTTCACAGACGGACTGAGCACGGTATCAGGAAGCAACCTGAAGAAATGATTTTCTCTGCTGGCAGTTTGATCTGAAAGGCGCTCCGGCTCCTGAATCTCTCTTTCCTGCAGAAGACTAAACATTTCAAGCCATTTTCAGTATCACCAACTCAGATTAATCAAATATTGAAGAGATGGGGTTAAGCTGAGCCTGCTCTCTCCAGGCTCTCAGTGCTGTGGCACCAAACCAGTGGGATTAATGCTTCCACCTAGGAAGCCCGAATTTCCCAGGTTTGATGGAAACACCCATGTTTCCCTTGTCAGGAAACCCCAAAGCTTCCCGTATCTCAGGATTCCTGCAAGAAGCACCTGAGATACAGAAGAGTGTTTGTTGGGATAAAAAAAAAGCCACCACCGCAAAAACAGAAACCATTTTAATGATTTAAAATGAACATTTTATAAAAAAAACAACATGATTCCGAATTAGATTAAGCTCTTATTAATTTTCAGAAAAGTTTGGCATTAGAAGATGTTTTTGCATGAGCCAAGAACTAGCAGAACGTACATGGGAATATGTTGAGCTTTCATCCAGAAAAAAATAATGCAAGAAGTGCCATCAGCATGCTCACAATTGTGCAGGGGGTGGCTCTGAGTCTCAGCTGGTCCAACCAAGCCTCCCCAGTACTGTTATTTGCCCCAGCTGGGGCTTCAGCCCCCTTTGTTAAATGCCATCAATGCCAAGAGGCCAATGGGCACCAGCTTAGGAGGAAAGAAACCTTAGCAGGGAGACTTTGTCTCTTTTTATTTCTTCAGGAGATAACAAAGGAAAAGCAAGTAGAATATATCTGTAAGGCCACGTGGCTGTCAGGGGGCTTGGGTATAGGAAAAACAACGGAGCTTCCCTCTTGTACTGTGATGTTTTCAGCAGCTGACATCTGAAATGAACTAAAAATATGTTTCTGTGCAGGGAAAATCTCTCAGAATGGGTTAGGTTAATTTTACATGGGAGCTATGTGTACTCGCAGCCTGATCTAAAGCTAAAAACAAGGAATAAATCAGATTTTTTATGAGCAGGAGCGTTTTTTGCTCCCAGAAGCTAATCTATTGGCAATGCTGAATCCGAAGTTAATTTGGAGTGAAAATGGGAGCTCCACACACTCACTTACCTGGCTTTGGCAGAGCAGGGACACTTCCCAGTCATTCTCAAAATGCCCCCACTACCCCCACAGGGTGCACCAGGGAAGCTTTCCTCAGGCTCCAGGGGTGGATTTTTGTAACCAGAAAATATGTGAATCACACAAACTCTTTCTTAAATACCTCTGGATTTGAAAATCTCAGTGGTTAAGCTAAGAAGTGTGGTAGAAGAAGAAAGGAAAGGTTGAAAGCTGTAAGGGGGGTAGGGAGGGGAGGAAAAAATCAGGGTCACCTGGTTGCAGTCAGACAAAAGCCACATTTCGAAAAATGTACCCTGTAATTTAGTCAGGATGGAAAGGACGGGAAAAAGGTCAATATTGTTTTAAATGAGACTAACAGCTTCCTTTATGTAATGGGTGAACTCTGGTGTGTTTCCGGATGATTGGCAATTTAGCCGCTCGGGGAAAAAAAAAGGTTAAACTTATCAGCACACAAAAGTGCCAGCAATTTATTTCTGTCACTTTCCTACAAATTAACCCGGTTTTAGGCATTCTGAGCCTCATCAGCAAGCCCAGGTGTGGATGGGACTTGGGGTCACCCCTGGGTCTGCAGGGTGGGGGGGGCTGTGTCAGGCAGCTGCACAGAGGAGCTGGGGGTGGCTGAGGGGCCTGATGAGGGTCCTCTGGGGTTTACAGAGGACCCTAAAATCTCATTTTTCTGGTGAGCAAGGTTTGGCCTGCCCAAGCACCAGGACGGCCCCATAGGTCCGAAGCTCTGCACCTGTTTGTGGGTCAGGGAGGTGGGAGGGCCAGGGAACGGGCTGTGGTGGTCCTGTTACAACAGATCTATGGAATCCTAGAATTATTGGGGTTGGAAAAAGCCTCCAAGATTGTCTGGTCCAACCGTGCCCCTAACACCAGTATCACCCACTAAACCATGTCCCTAAATATTACGTCCAACCTTTCCTTGAACACCCCCAGGGACGGTGACTCCATCACCTCCCCGGGCAACCCGTCCCAATGTCTGACTGCTCTTCCTGAGCAGAAATTCATTCTAATTTCCAACTTGAGAAAACATCTGGGATCTGGGCCCCACAACCCTGAGCTTTCAAAGCCTGAGGTCTGTACCGGGAAGGGAGACAAGTGGAGAAAAGCCCCTCTCCAGCCTTGTCCCCTAATGCGCCTTTCCTCAGCTAGCTGGGAAACCTTGTCACATGTGTGTGCTGAGCTGGGTCTCTAGGCTGTAATCCCCAGAGACAGCATGGAGAAAAAACACCCCCTGTGAAGCTGCAGCAGCTGTCTGCTCGGCTTTCTGTCTGTTTGGGGCATTGGGCAAGATTTTAGAGCTTTATGGACAAACATAAGGTGGGGTCCCATCGGCGGTGACACCCTCAGAGGAGGGTGAGCCTAATAAATGCCCGAGCAGGGAGGTTTCCCCATCACTTTATTTTTCATAAAGCAGCTGTTGGTAAAGCTCTGTTGGTTTCCCAGAGCTCTGATGGTTTCTGCCAGAGCAGAAAAGACACCATTTTTTTTTTTTCCCCATCAGTTCGTATGAGAGACACGGGCTTGTACAAGAGACACGGGCTGAAACGAGACCTTTAGCATTAACATTTTCCAACAACAGTTGGTCTTTCCTTCCCGTGCTAATTACAGCCTTTGTGAAAGAACAGGGCAGGGCCTCCTGTCACCCCGTGTGCGCAGGGGCTGGGGAAGGCTCTCTCTCTCGCATGGCACTCTTCAATTTTGACAAAAAATAGCATAATTAATTTACACATAATAGCTACAATTTTCCAAGAGGACCAACGGGAAAGATTAGAGGATTGAGGCTCCTGTACCATTCGGGACCAAAAGTTTCCACAGCCTCGATGCTGAGCAGTGGGGTAGGTGCCTGCCTTCATTGGTGCTCAAGTCTCTGAAAATTTGGCATTTTCACCTGGGGCTGCCTTTCAAAGACAACATTAACTGTTTTGGTCTAAATCACTCAGTCTCACCACTGATAACGCTTTTAATTAAAGCAGTGGTTTTCCCGTTAAAACGCACGTAGTGGATAAAGCAGCATCTTTCAGTATCTGGGTATTTCAGCGTCGATTTTATATACGAGGATGCTTGACTGGCTGCTCTACACCAGCACAAAACCCTTAACGATTGCTCCAGCTGCATCCACAGGTGAACCTGCTGGCGAGTCAATCAGCAAAAGATGCTTGACACAGCAATATTTCGATCTTTGGGATTGCTGTGGACATCATAGGCCTTTTTTTTTTCCTTCTCTGAGCATTGAAAGCATCCCTATTAAAGGACCTCCTCTGTACCCAGGTTAGTCTGTGACGAAATACTGCCTGATATCAAAATGCTGACCCCAAATTAAGAGCAAAGACTCATGTAAAATGCAAAGGAGTATGATTTCAGTTCAGATGCTTGAAATATTTCCACTGTTTCTGCTTGATCCTTATTGCTTATTTTCTTGTATATATGAAACAGCAGCTTTGACCTGTTAAAGGTACATTTACAACCCTCACTCTTGCGAGTACTCCTTTAGACTATTGAGAAAAACAGACCAAAACTATTTGCAAGGAGGAGAAACCTCTAAAATTTATCTTTTAGATGTACATGATACCGCTTAAGTATCTTTTAATAAAAGTGGCAGTAATAGGAGCAATAAAATATGCCATAGGCAGCACTGGGAGGAGTGGGCTATAGATTCCAGCAAAGTTTTCAGGGTCGGTGTAAGGGCTGGCTGCAAAAAGCAATGTGAACCTTCATAGCCTGGCTCCCAGGAAAGCAGAATTTTCCCTCACTCCTCTTCCCCCTCTGGGATGAAGCAGTCCGGTGGCGGCTCGTGTTAGCAAAACATTAACTTCTGGAGCCTCTAATAACGGCCTTCCGTGATCTCAGAAATGCTAAGAGGGCCAATTTTGCAGTCTAGGGTATTTGAATCAGCAGCTTTTCATATTGCAGTCGAGGCATAAATAGCCATTGTATCTGCTGAAATTATTTTGATCAACTTATGTATTCACCAAGTGGTGTCACTACCACTGTTCTCGCCATCACAGTGCTGGAGTAGCGAAGATTCGAGGAACTTGACAGGATAATTAAGTATGAAAGCAGACTGGATTTAGCAGGACCCCAGTGAGTCAACAATCCTGATTGTTTCATCATCTCGGCTTTGTGCTGTTCATATCTTATCAGATTAGATAACAATCTGGTAGAGCTATGAGTTGAATTACCATGTTGAACCGCACAGTTAGACCACATGAAAAACATCAATACACATTTAAATAATCCCATTTTCAAACTCAGATAAGAAATGGCCAACCTCTACAAATCAAAGGCATATCCTCAGGCTAAAATAAAGAGTGGTCTGATTACCTATTCAGTTATATCAAAGTGCAACAATCAAATGCTATCACTAATATAATGCAGTGGCTCTCAGAGCAGAACAGGAACACGACCGCTGTGACGGCGAGTTTCAGGCCCAAAGTTCACAGGTGGAGATTTTTCAAAGGGGAGGAAAGGATTTAGCTCCATAACTCCCACGGGAATGAGTGCTGTCCATGTCTCAGAGGCTCCAGCTCATCCAAGTTCTTGCTCAGAGGCACTCAGAGGTCTCAGTGAGCTCAGAGGGTCAGCAGGCAGCAGGTCCCCTCCTTTGTGACCTCTCCACTTCTCTCCCAGGACACAGACTCTGTTACCAGACGTGGCTCCCCTTGTTCCACCTGCTAAAGTGACTTAGGTGGTAAAACGGAGCCACTTCTAGGCTTCAGGGGTGTTCTGGCTCCTTGCACAGGGTGCTAGGTGGCAGAGGGGAAGGGTTTGGCCAGTGCACAGAAATGTCCCCAGCCTGGGCAGCACACGGGGAGCTCTGGAGCCCTCCCCTCAGCATGCTCCTGCACTTGTCTTCCTGCTGGTCTGTAATGATAACGGGACCAACGAGGGTTTCTTCTTGCACTAAGGTGAATTTTCCCAAGTTGCCATGTCGGTATTAAAAGGCTCTCATTAAAGAAGTTGCTCTCTTTCTTCTTTCCTTATTCTCGCTCTCAAAAAAAAAATAAAGCACACAGCTCCATCACTTTGATCTCAGGATCTCCCATTTCCCATCCTCAGCACCGCCGTGGCACAAGTAACACCTCCTGTTTAAGAGGGGATGGAAGGCTGGAAGGGCTGTGCTATTTTATCACATTCACAGGCCTGTGAAGTGTATTAATGGAAAGGGAATTATTTCTGATTTGTCCTGGCTTGAGAAGTGAATTAAGCCAGAAGTTAGGCTCAGGATGAATGTGCAGCCCTCCTAATTACAGTCACAGTTTCTACCACCCCGCCAGATCCTGATCCCACATGAAAGCTGGGCGAAATTCCACATTAAAACCCCTATTGCTGAGAATTGCTTTCGAACCAAATAAAAAAATAAATGAAAATCAATTTTCTTTAAATACTCCAGCCGTTCCCCTTCGTTCCCATGCATTTCCCTACCCTCACTTCCCCCGCATGTTATGCTCCATGAGCATGGTCCCAGGACATGGACAGGCAGGACGAGGACCCTGGGTTGGTTGTGGTTACACCAGGACACCCCCACCAAAGCTCAAAGCTCCAGCCCTGAGCCCTGAGCCCCTCTTTCATGGCTCTGCTTGCAGTGGGTGTGCAGCACAGTGTGGCGCTGGGCTGCAGGGACTCTTGGGCTTTTTGGTTTGCAATTGAATTTTTACTTGCTGGAAACAGTTTTCAGTCCTGCCATTCTGGGAGAAAATAGTGAAGAAGCTGCATGTCCCACCAACATTCCAGTTTCAGTGAAAAGGCACATTTTGATTTATACATGTTTCTAAACCCAAAAACCTCCACTTGGTTTGCTCTGGAGCTCTTTGGCTGGAAGTTAGGTCCCACAGCAAAGCAAATCTGCAAATTTCCAGGGGAAATGGAAGCTGGCTTGGCAGCATGCATCAGGCTCATGCTGAACTGTAGGATGCAGGTCTGGTGGCTGTAAATGTGGGCTGTGGATCCTCTGGGCACCCGCCTCGAGAGGAGCTTGCTGGAGACTGATAGGGAAGGAAGGTGTCAGCAAAAATGCCTTTGGTGTGCTGATGCTGGAAGATGTGTGAATAAACCATAACCTGAGCTGTTAAACTGTTGTCTGTTCATGACTTATATAGCTTCAGGACATGGTTCCTCTGACCAGGAATGGTCAGGGAACAATTTCCCTCAAGGGGCACTGTGAAAACTCTGAAATAATTGATTTTCTGAATGCTGGCCAAATTGCAGGGATGTGTGCATGTGTACTTCACCGTGGGTCAAAGAGAACACTTTGTTCAATGCAAAGTGAGACATCCAATTCCCAAACCTTCCCTTAAAATAAAATTAGGCACAGCTGAAAAGACAACATCACTTTAAAACTCTGGAATTGTATCATTTAGGAAATTTTTGAAAAATACCCTGTTTTGGTGTTTTCAGCTTTGCCTGCTGAAACAGTTTATGAATACAAGCCATACTTAGTGAACAATTTTGGTTAGCTTTGAACCATATTCCTAGTGACTGGTGTCCCAATCCTGTGCTTTCTCCAGGAGATTCAGTCATGATGGTGTTTGGAGAAAAGCCCAAAGGTGAAAGTCACAAGCCGGGATGGTGGCGTCGTCCCTTTCGTGGGTGTGGGCATCACAAACATTTTCCCTTCCAACTTTCCCAGTGCCCTCATGTCCTGCAGCAGCTCCAGGAGATGATGCAGGAGAGCTCCTCTGATTCCTGCAGGCTGAATTTTTGGAAATCCGCTCCCAAGTTGGAGAATTTGGAGCTGGACTCTCCCTAGGACTGCCAGACCTCATTTTATTCTCTAGGACTCGTGAGGTTAGAGGGAAAGCTCCAAAACAAGGGGCAAGAACCCAGGGAGGTAATTATGGATGGGAAATGGAGATTATTTTTTTTTTCTTTTAAAAATGTATTGATATATACATTGATGAGCTAAACTGACAAGCTGTGCTTGGGAAAGGAATAATTGCATCTTTAATAATATTAACCCTGACACCTGCCTTGGCCGATAACACGGAGTCCTGATGCTACTTAGCTAACAATTAGGACACATGAAAAGGATGAAGGCAAAAACAGTATTAAATTGAATCTGCATTTTAAAGAACACAAAAATAAAAAAAAATAAATTAAAAAAAAAGACTGTTAATTGTCTAACAGTTTGTTAATTTGATCAGGCATGCAATTTAAAAATAGCTTTGCTTTTTCACTGAAAGAGGAATTAATTACGATTTCTTCCTGAATTCCATATAGGAGAAAAAAAATATTTAGGACAGCCACAGTGCTCTTAGAAGGGCTGTTTATTAATAAAAGCAGAAAACCCCAATGCTAATTGGCATCATAAGCACAATTAGAAGAGAAGTTGTCCTCCATTTGAAAATGAACAGAGAGCTGCATAGCTGAAGGATATTATTGCAAAATGATAAACTGTTCAAAGGTACTAGTAAAAAAGAAGGTCTTTTCTTTAATGGTAAAATGCCATGTTATCTTGTTTAAATGGCATAACTTTGCAAAAGACGCCATAACATTTCAACCTTTTAAAATGTCAGTATTAAAAAATGCATATCACAAATAGCTTCTTCATACACCTCCTTTTTTCCTCTTTTTTTTTTTTTTTTCCCCTTCCTGAAAGGCTTATGTGCTTATGTAGAACTTGCAACTTCAAAGGAAAAAGGCTAGGAAACACTAAAGATGGTTCAAGGTGATCTTGAGCCTTGCGAAGCGTAAATAGATTTAGAAACAAATTTGGATTTTCAGTCTTCTTTCCCTGTTTGTGTTTGTCTGTGTTTTGAACAAAACCCACAGCCCTCGTGCCTGCTGGGCTCACGTTGTCCCCAGCACTCGGGGGCTGCTCTGCTGAGCCCCGTGGTCACACACAGAGGTGCTGCAGTGGCTCAGGGCGCGATGCAGACCCCAGGAAGGTGTCGGCAGGTTGGGCTGAGTTACTTATTTTGTGGGAGAGCACCTTAATCATCACCACCTTGCTGCTCCCCCCACTTTTTACCTTTGCAGTCACACTTGGGTTTCTTCAGGGAAATAAATCTGCGGCTCAGTGTAACAGGAGAAAATGACTTTTTCTCAGTTTGCTGCTGAGCGCGGTGTAACGTTTTACGATCACCTGTTTCTAGCACCAACTGCAACAAAAACAAAGCAGTGGCAAGAAAAGAGACAGCAAAAATCCCCCCTTCAAGGACACGAAGCTCGCTGGGTGGCGGAGCAAGAAGTAGATGGAGAAGCAGAAGTTGTCAGGGATTAGCCTGGCGCAGGCTACCTCCGTGGCTGGCAGTGGGATTTGCTGGTCTTGATTTCAAGATTTGGTCCTGCTAACTAGTGACAAAAAGGCTTAATGGATCCCTTCAAAAATATATATAAATATAGGTGGAAATCCTTCTTTGATTGACCCAGGAGCTTGGCAGTTGATTTCAGTGGGGTCACAACTGTGCTTCAAGTCTGGAATTTCTGCTGGGATAGGATGAAGAGGTAAAACAGAGGTGGGGGCTCTCCCAGCCTTTGATTTCTGAAGGCTGCTGTGCTGCTGGAGGAAGGGGAGGAAGCTGGGGCTGCCCGTCTTGGTTCTGTGTTGGGCTGGCTGGAGAAACTCTCATCAACATCTTACACATTTGAGCTTTCAGTTAGAAAAAACACCAGCAAGGACCAACCTCAGGACCCCAAACCAGCAGTTTTGATACATCTATGTCTGGAATATTTTGCAAATAATCCATCAACACATGCATGGCAATGCGTGTGAGCTTACCAACACACACATACGTATACTATATACACACATGCTCATAAAAACATGTATATGTTCATATACGAATGCAACACCCTAATTTAATACTGCATAGAAACCTACATGCTAATGCTCAATTGCATATCTGAGAACACAATGACTAAAAGTTGGCACAACCCATATTTTTTTGCAGTATCCCATTGCATCTCTATCCAATAATCAATGACATTGAATATGTGCAACATAAACCTATGCATTTATCTATACATAAATAACATGCTCTATCTATACATATAAATGGATTATTTACAAAGTATTTCTCCAAATACAGTGACAGTTCATCATGTTGAGGGTGCAGTAGTTTGGTTAAAATGACACTGTTGAGCCCCTAGGGTCTTTTTTAATAAATATATTTTTGGCTTCTGCCTTCTGGAAATCTGCACCAGGCTTTGAAACTCCTGCAAAATTGATTTGCTTTTTTATTGCTGCTTAGCCCACACTACAGGCTGGACATATTTTCTTCTTTTAATTGAATCTGCCTGTTACACTGCACAAGTGCCAGGACATCAATTTAATATCTAGATTTTTGCAAGCTTTCAAACACACAAAAAAACTTATTTAATATGGTTGGATGTTTCTATTTCGCTCCTCAGAGTTTTGATTTGTACATTAGCATTACAGTAGCTGTCCAAGCTGTGTGATATTCCTTGGGAGAAAAAGATATAACACGCTAGAGGAATTTTTTTTTCTTTTTTTTGCTGCCTTCCTGCTATAGCTTATCTTCCTAACAAAGACAAGACTTTAGCCGAGGGATGCTCCGATGGGTAGGAACGGGGAGGAGATAACCATCAGACATCGAGAGGGAAGCGGCAGGCACCAAAGCAGGGCTCTGCCCTTCGCCGCTGCCATAATAATCCCGAGGGCTGATGCTCACCTTGGAAAAGCTAAAAGCACGCTTGGATAAAATAACACAGTTACTTTACTGTGGCCGTGTGGGGCAGGACTGGGTGCCTGTACATGTTCCAGGCTGTCTGCAAAGCCTTTACCTATGTGAATGAATTAAATCTCTTGATTAACTTCTCAGAGAAGGAAGAAGTAAGCTGTAGGAGGCGAATGGAGCTGAAGGTAGTGTCTACCTTAATTTCCCTGGGTGTAATTGATGGAGTGACTTTCCCGAACGTCCCCCATGCACCAAGGCATGCTGCGAGGGGGCAAGGCGAGGTTTACGATGCTCACAGCCTGATAAAATCTAGAAAACTGTCAGGGCAAAGAAGATTGGTGTGTACAAATAGAGATAGGCCAGCACCAATTCCTTTCACCCTCAGCAAGGTTGCTCACGTGTGCCTCTACCCTAACCCTGCAGTTCTGACCACATCGCCCGCATCCAACCCTTTACTTGCTGAATTCTTTTTCGGAGGTTTCATCCATCGCCTGTTCAACAAGAGCAGGGCATCGCTCAGAGGAGCTACTCGTACTTGCAGAACCCCTTTGCCGGCTGTGCTGGATGTGTTTTGGCCAAGGAGCCCATTGTTAAGAAGCTTTGTTTGGAGTATTTCAGTTGCCTTCATGCAAACCTGTTAAATACGTATATTGTACCGGGGCAGAAAGAAACATGCATCAATTCAGCTGTGTAATTGAGGTAAGTCGGTTGTACACCACTGCAGTCAATCTGTATTAAGGAGTTTCCACTTCTGCTTTATTTGATATAAATGCTTTTCCCCTCTGGAGCAGATAAAACCTCAGCTTTGGCCAACTGTCTGCTCTAAACCCAGAACAAGGTAGGGCCTCCCCGATCCCAGAGAGAGAGAGAAATACATTAAATGAATTTCAGAAATAAAAACCAATGCCAGAGTTACTCCATCAGGGTGGTATCAAGCGGTGAGATTCCTGGGCAAGGCGGGGGCAGCCCCGGAGGAAGCCCTGTTCGTAATTATTGATGAATATTCTCAGGAGAAAGAGAGGATGTTGCTTAATGGCTCGATCTAATATCTGCCATCAGAGAAGAGGGAAAAAATAGAGGGAAAGCTATCCTCAAACGCAAAAGCTGAGGAATCTTCTGAGCTGGAGCTGGTCCTTTAATTACCCATGCTGCGAGGGAGGAACACACAAAGAAGGAGATGGCTTCAGTCAAAGTCCTTTGAGATGAAGTCCTTTTACCGAGGCACTCTACTTGTTAAAGCTATAATAATGTCACCTGGAGGTTAGCTTTTTTATTAGGACTCGGAGTCACGGAAACATTTAACGCACACTTGTGCATCTAATTTGCCATGCAATTGGCATAACGACACGTGCCAGCTGGGGAGGTGCGGGTGGAAGCCCAGATATTTGTGCAAGGAACTGTTGGGTTTGTAGAGGCAGTCGGAAAAAAAAAGATGAGAAAAAAGAAAAGGTCAGAAGAAGACCTGGCTCTGGTACGGAACAGATATTGCACAGACTGAACCCAAGGATGATTAGAGAAACTGTGGGAAAAGCAACATCCATGGACATGTATATTTTTATTTTATCTATTTATTTTTTTTCACTAGGAGCAAGCTCTGGGGACCAGAAACTCCCCCATCACAGCCTCCTGCACCCCTTCACCCCTAATCCTGGGCAGGGATGCCGAAAGCACCCCAGATCCCCCTGGGAGGCCCGCAGTGGGTGCCAGGGATGCCCTGCCACCTGTACGCAGCGCTCCCAAGCCCCGCATACCCATGAAACCCCTCCCCAGCTGCCTGCAGGCACGGGGGCCCGCAGCAGCCAGCTGGCAGGCGAGCAGAGCAGCGAGCGGAGCAGGCAGAGGAACCATTAGGAAAATATCTCTGGCATGAAGCCTGGCGAGCGCGCGGTGCCAGCGCGTGGGGAAGGCTGCGGGAGGAGGGGAGAAAGGAAGGATGCTGGCCCCGAGGTGCGGGTGGCAGCCGGGTCCCCAGCCTCGTCCCTCATTTGGCTGCGAGCTCCGTTCGTCCCCAAGGAGGGTGATATTTGGGTTACGGCGGGGCAGTTCCTTGGGTTTTGTTTTTTTTTTTTTGCAATGAGGAACATGTGGGAGAGGAAAATCGAGCTCAGGGTTTGCAGGTAGGGGCAGGAGTGAAGCCTGCAAGACACCGGCCAAGGGATGGGGACAAGCAAGGAGCCTTCTCCCTGCA
This sequence comes from Anas acuta, assembly GCF_963932015.1. Classification (NCBI taxonomy): domain Eukaryota; kingdom Metazoa; phylum Chordata; class Aves; order Anseriformes; family Anatidae; genus Anas; species Anas acuta. The sequence goes on from NC_088994.1 coordinate 14,303,811, forward strand.
CTGAAAGATTTTGGGACACTGCTCTGGCTGCAAAACTTTAACGTGCATCAGCCCCCAGAGCTACAACCCCCCCAGACCAGACCATGCACACTCTTTTCTCCCCTCCCTGGGCTCCCCCTTGCTCTGGCAGCAGCAGAAGCGGGTGCCCCCTTCCCTCTCCCAGCTCGCAGCTCTTCCCCCCACCCCCTGCCGGCTTTGTTAAATGCAGCACATTTCCAAAGAAGCAGATTTTAATTTCAATAAACTCTGCAAGAAATAGATCAGCGCTAAGGAGGGGAGCAGCCACAGGAAGTGAGTTTAACTGCTCGTCTGCAGAATATTAATAGGCTGGAATGTTATTAGAATAATTTTTCACAGTTTATTAGAATAATTTTTCATCATGAATAATAAATTAATAGAATAATTTAGTATCGCTACTCCTCTGTTTGAAAGGGTCTTTTATTTAAAAAGTAGCTTGAAAAGTGGTGTTTGGGGAGGCGGGACGGGAAGCAGAGCCCAAATGGTGCTGGTGCTGCGGGACTTGATGCTTGATGTTATCCCCATGGACATGGGCACCCTCCTTCTTCTCACCTGGCCCAAAAACCTGCCCGGGGTCCCCTGTTGTTGTGACATGGGGACATGGCTTGGGACAGGAGCAGGGGCACAGCGTGCAACCTCTGGGCCTTGCAGCTCCCTGTCCAGTTGTCCATCCTTCCAGCAGCCTGGGAAACTGATCCCTGTCTGTCTGTCTGTCCTTCCAGCAGCCTGGGAAAAGGTTTTCTCCACTCCTAGGTCCCTGTATGGGGCTTTAGCTCCTTGCTTCTACCCATCGCGGTAGTTTTGTGCAAGCCAAGAGGTCTCCCTCTCTTGTTTTTTTATTTGCATCTGCGTGGAAGATAATCAGTCCTCAGAGGGCTATTCACACCACAAAAGCACAATGACACTATTCTCTCCCTCTCTCTCCCTCTCCGTCTCCCTCTCCCTCTTTCTACTGTTTTACTCTACAACTGACAATTAATGTTAGAAAGAACATGAAATGGAGGAGAAATTACAGCAATTTATCAACTGAAATTATAGGTGTAGACACATGTCAGCAGTGGAAACAGTTTCTATCAAAATTAAAGTATTTAGAGATTTTCCTCAAATTTCAAATTATGCAAATCCCATTTTTGTGATACGCTGCTACTGTAGCTTTAATTGCAGGATTAGCAGCAAGCTGCAAACCGCACTCGTACCCGGGACCCAGCATCTTCGGCGAGCCGCTCTCTTCCCCAGCACATCTTATTAATTCCGCCAAGTCCCCATCTCTTTAACAAATTAACTGTGTTTTGCAGAACAGGCAGCGGTTTTCTTGGTTTCAATCTGTCACGAAGGACCCTGCTGTTTGCAGAGGTGACTCGACAGCTGGATGAACAGACAGGTTTGAGTCCAAACACGGATTCAAATGCATATTTATACATAAAACATATTTATACAACAACGTCGCGCCAACAGCTTGTGCTGCCGAAGTTCCTACAAGGCCCTTGGCGGTGAGGACACCGCAACCAAAGAGAGGAAGGAATCTGGATTTCAGCTTCTTTCTCCAGCTCCTTCTGGACACTGAAAGCTGCTCGGTGACCCTGGGGGGCATGAGTGCTTCCATGAGGGTGGGTTTTGCTGGTTAGAAATAACCAGTGTGGCTGGGAAGTGTGACTTGCTGCACCATCCCCTTGCTGTGCCACCGAGCACGTTGTGCTCCCACTCCAAAGAGCCAGAGAGAAGCACAGCAGAGGGGAGAAGGGAAGAACCCCTCTTATCTCCACTAGAGAATCAAGGCAAGCTCTTGGGGTGGCTGTTCTGCAGTGTGAGGCATTGCTTGGTAAGGAAAGAAAACAGCATTTTCTCAGCTTGCTCCATAGAAGAAGAGTGGGGTTGTCCTGCGTTGCATCAGCCAGCTCATGGGTTACCGACGGGTTTTACTTCCAAAAACCAACCCCACTAACATGGGCTGGGTCCTTCATGCACTTGACTCGTCCATCTGCTCATGGAGCGGGTGCCAGGCAGCCACCCCGATGGATGCTGGAGATGTGCTAACATTGAACATCCCTTTCTGGAGTGTCCTGCCTGCAGCAAACTGAGCTGAGGCTGAAAATGAACCACGAAGGCACGCGGTGCATCAGGTGTCTCATTCCGTCCTTGCTTCTCCCAGCAGCAGCACTGCCGCAGCTCCGGTGACAACCCCTTGCTCCTGGCCCTGGTGGCATTTCACAGCCATGCCTGACCATGGCCATGCATTTTGTGCCACCCTACAGCCGCTGCTGGGGGAAATCTCCTGCCCTGGCTGACCTCCCGAATTGGGAACCGCGCGGCACCTGCGGCACAGTGACACCTGAGCTCCGACCAGCGGCTCTCCCTCACCAATGGCTTTCTCTGAATATATTTTTTTTTTTAACGTGGCCAGAGCAAGGCACAACCAGATGCCTGGGATCTATTTGCATATGCCAGGCAGTGTACGGCTTCTGACAGCCTCCGCACCCGGCTCCAATAACCGCGCTATGCTCCATCTGCTGACACCCCAGCAGAACAACAGTGGGGAGCTGCACTGCCAGAGGCACTCCTGCAGCCGCTGAATGGCTGAACAGCTGGTAAAGCATCGAAGGGCACTTTCCAGAGAGGAGCAGGGTTGTTGGGCCCACTTCCCTTCGTACAAGCATTGGGGAAAGGAGGCAGACTGTGCACGGAGGCGAGGACAGGTTAAAAGGGCAGCCTCAGTGAATCCACCCCTGTCCCCTGCACCCCAAAAGGCACAAGGCAAGGAGGAGCTGGAGTGGTTCATGCTAAAAGAGCAGCCTGATTGGGAAAAGAAGTTATCCACAGGGCACTCTGCATGCAGGTGTGGTAGAGTTTAACCTGCTTAGGGTTTCAGTGATGATGCTCCCTTTGTAGCAGTAATCCTCGCTGTTGCTGTTGAGAAAATAGAGATGGTGTCTGAGCACCAGGGATGGGGATAAAGCCTCGTGCACCATCACGGGGCAGGTGGACACCCCAAGCTGGTGGTTGCCAGTGGTTGCCAGTGGTTTGGGGAGCTTGAGGGAAGGCTACAGGTTGGTTAGAGCAAAAATGGAAAGGGAAAGGGAATGGGAAATGGGAAAAGGGAAAGGGAAAGGGAAAGGGAAAGGGAAAGGGAAAGGGAAAGGGAAAGGGAAAGGGAAAGGGAAAGGGAAAGGGAAAGGGAAAGGGAAAGGGAAAGGGAGGCAAGGCAAGGAAAGGAAAAAGAAAAGAACAATCAATGGGAGAAGGGGGAAAACCTGAATTGATTCAAGCATTTTTTTTTTTTCTCCAGAATAATTCAGTGATTCTCATTCAGCTGGTGCTTTTCTTAAAGACCAAAGAGCCTATATGATAAGCATATTTTACAAATTAGGTAGCGATTTATCCCGCTTTTGTTTTAATGATTGAAATGAATGATGTCGTGCCGCTTGCTGCTGCTGCTGCATTCAGCGCCTGCTGTTCTTGGGAGCTGAAGACACCGAGAAATTTGCATACTTAATGCCGGGAACTGGCACAGACTAAATAGCTTCTTTTCTTTCCTCTGTGTTTGTAGATTTACTGTAGTGCTGGGTTTAATCAAAGGCTTTTTAAAGCCGTCCGTGTGCCGTTTCACAATGCTGAACTTGCATGTGACAAAGGCAGCTATTTATTACTTATCAGCTTTATGGCAAGTACCACAGGCTACTCTAATTAAAGGTATAGGGCTGCATACCCCTGCAGAAAAAGGCACTGGCCGGTTAACATTTCTAATCCCTAATCAAGACATGGCACGGATTAATTTTTTTGTTTTCTTCCTGGTTAAATGCTCAGCTCTAAGGTTAGTGCTAGGGAGGGAGCTAAGCCAAGAAGTTCCCTTTGGATGGGATGTGAAGCTCCAGGTGCAGGAGATGAGCTCCCTGTGGCGACCTTGTAGGCTTCATTCCTTGAGGTGCTCCACACCTTCACCTTCACTGAAGCTGAAATGCTTGGGACATCATCATCTTCTAGAAACATCACCAAAAAGGATGGATCATTAGAGTAAAAATGCTCCACGGAGATAAATCCATATCAACCAGCTTTTTGGGAGGTCCCAGTTTATTTCTGAGGTACACATGAGAGAATGGAAAGGAGAGAAGTGTCACACTCCATCACTGGATTTGAAGTCCAGCAGATCATCAAACAGGAGATCTGAGGGCAGAACTGTTCTTGAGAAGGAGCTTGAACCTTTCATGGGAAGGAGACCACTGTCCCAGGACCAGGTTACGGCCTAAGGCACTCTGCTAGTTATTTAGGGGACTGAACAGTCCCAAATCTGAGAAACATTCTTACATTAGCTAGGTTTTGAGTTGAAAGCTAGTATTTTGATACAAATGTATGTCTTCAAAAACTGGCCATGAATTCTTTTATTTTTGTTCCACTGCTGACAAAACAAATCCTGAACTTCAGGGGATGCTCGCAGAATGGAAATGTCACATTACGGACAGCTCTGCATTCAAATCAGCGCCCATGAAACCCCACAAGAATAGCAGCGCTGACTGTAGTGAAAGCAGGATTGCCCTTAATTTACTATCAGCAAATTTAGGGCTCCCTTTGAAGTCAGCAATAAATTTCCACTGGCAAATTATTATTATTTCGAACAGCAAGAAAACACATTTTCCTCTCTAAATATTTTCCAACTTAAATAGACAAAACACAGTGCAGGGGAGAGCAAACAGAATTAATCTCTCATCTGGGCTGGTCCTTAAAGAGGCGAACTTCTTAAAAAAATAAATAAATTGCTCCCTCCCCCCAACATCTGCTGGGAGTGCTCAGAGAGAACTGGCAGCTTGAACAATGCCGCCGAGGGCTGGAGCCTTCGAACAATGGGACTGGGACGAGAGCAGCCCTCGCCGTGGCATCGTTTCCAGGCCTTCTGCACATGTTACTGGTTAACGGGAATAAAGATCAAGTTGGACCAATAACACTATAATTTGGAAACAAATATATTGATTACAAGAGAGTCCCGCTGGAATGAATGGGACTCCTTGCAAAGTGCGGTGATTATTCCGCGCGCATGGGGATTACAGAATCCGGCCTTCTGTGGTTATGAATTGATCAGCATGATATTATCATCCTCCAAATGCCATGTTATCGTGCCGTAATGCGGAGCTGTGTGCTGGGGACGGCAGACATGGGATGGTGCAGCAGTGCCCAGCCTGAAGGCGCTCTCCGCTCCTTCTCTGTGGCTGCTAATTCCCATGGATGCTTTTTTAAATCTCCATCGCCAGACCTGGCAGGTCACCTGCCACTGAACCCCACTAATAGGGAGTTTATCTGTCTTCTAAAATGACTATTGAATAAAAGAAATAAAAACTGGCTACGAAATATTTAGGAGAAAAGATAGTATTAAAATAACTGGATTTGCCAAAACCCCTACACCTATTAATAATGTTTTAGAGCACAATAATGGGATTAATTTTTTAATCCTAGCTTATTTTTCACCATTGGTGGGTTTTAGTTAGGTTCAGCATTTTATTCAGCTCTTGAAGTGGCACCAAGTCCCTGTTTTTATTCCTGACTATTTATTTAGTTAAATTTACATTAAAAGATGAAATGCTCACCTAAGACTTTACATTCTTTAACTTGTCCTTCTTAAAGCAGCAAAATCCCAACTGCATCAAAGCGATCGTCTCACAAGGAATCCAAGTGGCTATAGAGCACAACCAGAGATCACCAAACTTGTGTGATTTCAGCACCAGCAGCAACACATCCCAACATCACAGACACCTCGTCTCTGTCTACATAGCTGATGAACGTCAGCCACCTTCACCTCTTGTTTTACCACAACCTAGCACCTTCTGTTATTATCCCACAATAATATTTATCTCCATTTTATCTCCTTCTAACATCAGCATCGTCACTGCTTTTACACCAGTGACTTGCCTTTGTTCAAGCATCTTTTTACCTTTCTGCATGTGGAGCATCACAATTATTCTCTTATACATGGTTTAGTCTTTTATTTATTTTTTTAGTTTATTATCTATTTATTTTTTATCTATCTATCTCAAAGGCTAAGCTGAGCCTTTTAAACAGACTGGGGAGTTTAGGGCCCATTTTGAGCTACCTGCAGAGAGCAGATTTCCAAAGGTGGGTGTTCAATATGTTCAGGAAATCGTTTCTCTCTAATGAGTCGGACCTCAGGCTCCCAAGACAAAAGACACCCAAGCTGCTAATCTTTTCTTAAAACTTTATCCCTGTAGCAAAGTTAAATTGCAAAGTAGCAATTTCTTTTCTAAATAATTTTCTCTGCGTTGTAATTCCTTTCAGCTTGACAGCCTTCGAGGAGACCGATCAGGCTGAGCCAAAGGTTTTACCAGCTCGAAACGGAGTCTGTTTAAAATGGCTGCAGTGTTAATTTCAAGCTAGGAATCACAAGACAAAAAGTCATATTTTCCCCTCCGTGTAGGTAACAGCCCAGTACAGACCCTTTTGGGAAAACATATGCAACAGCACAATGCTGATCAAACCACCACCACTAAAAAAAATAAAATAAAAAATTAGCAAGACCACAAATTTGCAAGGAGGGTTTTGCATTCAGTCCACTGTGCTGGAAACCACAGCGCCGCGCTCTAATGGCCTTCTTGGGTCCCATCAGGCTCGTGCAGCTGTTACTGCAGCTAGCGCGAGTGTTAGCCTAAAGGGAGAAAGAGACACTTATTTTGGGTTTGTGGTGGCTGCTGCAGCTTCATCAGCCTGATTTATATGCTGATTTGCATATGTTCACCCACAAATGCTGTGAATTGCGCTTTTCCACGAAGCCGTACCATTAACGCTGGCTGCCAAAGCGGCGATCAGCGGTGCCGTTACACATGTTTGTCTTGCACATATCTTGGATGCTAGGTGTGTTATCAGGGCAGCCTCGAACCTTCGGGTGCTCCCAGCCACGCTTGGTGATAATACTCCATATGCGGTAAAAGATGGCTGATATCAGAGCTGGGATTTTTTTTTTTTTTTTGCTAGTGAAACGGGTGCTTTAACATTTCACATCTCTTGCCAGAGACGATGCTACTGGCACGTCACTTGCAGGCCAGAACTGGTGCTATCTAGGGCCCGTAGGAGCTGGCTCTGTAGCACTCCATTTATGACAACTATTATGCTGATTCATAAAAAATAACCATCAAATATTCCGCAAACACGGAATTGTTTTACTCATAGACCAATTTCTCAACACCTGACATTTCTGCAAGGAACCTGGATATTATCTTCCCTCTAGTCACTGTGCGAGCCTCTGAGCGTTTCTGCAGTCCCACGGTATCTCCGAGACAAAAGAGCTACAATTAACCTCCCTGTGCAATCGCAGCAGTGCCGAGTGATACTGGAATGCCAGGAAGGAGGTTTCTGATATCCGGAGAAGCAGGTGCCCTCCCTGTGAAGGTTATCAGACATCAGCTGGGGCTGGATCAGTCCTAGCATGCTGCTTTTTGGGGAGGAGAGCACTCAGACTCTGGCTGCAGCCGCTTCTGACCACAAGCAGCCGCACACATTCTCCTCTAGGTGTGGCAGGCAGGATAGGAACTTGCCTCTGCAATCGATTTTATTCCATTTTATTACTCTCAGCTCTTCCAGAGTATTGCAAACCCTCCGGGGACCTTTTAAGACATCTGCTGATGCTTCACTTATAAATCAAATCTGCCCTTCCTGGCTACTTGGCCGGTGCCCCATCCTCCTGCTGCGCGCTGCCTGGAGACTTCACCCTCACGATGCCTCTCCAAAAAGTGCAAGGGGGGAATTTTCCTAGCTCAAACCTAGGTTTTGTGGGTCAGTTTTACGTTTTGTGACAGCTTAATCAGACACTTCCTCATCCACTATCTCTATATGGCGACTGCAACAGGTAAAACCACGATTTTGCCACTCTTTTTGGACCAGCAGAAGGTGTTGGCAAGGCATGCTGTGTTGGGGTGAGCGCCTCGGCACGCTGATGTCTATCAAGGCAGGGGCAGATGGTGTCCAGCAGCGTGGGCACATCTGAGCCAGGGGAAGGTTACTGGGAGAAAAGATATTTTCAACCAGCATTTTTCCTGAATTGAAATTATAGGCTGAAAAGATTTATTACAGCAGCATGTCCGTGCTGCTATATTTAAGGTGATGTCAGTGTTCTCAGCCTAATCCTTCTTATGCACCGAGGATTAAAACTCAGCCATAATAAAGTGCTCCGAGCTGAAACTTGTCCTCAAATGTTTCCTACTTGAAGTATTAATTTTATTTTATGAAATTAAAAATAAAATTAATTCCAAAGTTTTGCAGCTTTGGGGACGTGAATTAGGAGGAATCCTGCCTACAGATTTGCCCATCTGATTGCTAGTGTATTTGAGAGACCTGCAAGGAAAGGATGCTGCAAAGGTAGCAACATACTCCTGCTTTTCTTGTTTTAAGCATGGAACATCAGACTACAAACAGGAAAAATATTTTTACTTTTGAGCTGCCGATAAAAGAGCAAACGAAGGCAGACTCCTGTTTGCACCATGGCCTTGCCGGGCTCCCAGGCAGCATGAGAAGTAGGGAGGACGTTTGTGTACAGGGGAAGGGAGCCAGAAAGAGCTGAACTTTAAACAACATTCACATCCCCCTGGAGTGCGTGTTTACTCTTGAACATGCTACAAATAATTAATAGGTTGTATCTGGTGAAATTATAAATAAAATGGTAACAAAGCTACTTTGCTTGTGCAGCAGGAACAAGCTTCTACTAGGGAAATTGCATGTCTTTTCCAATACGTTGCAGTTACCAAAAATACCTATTGTTTCCTGAGTTCTCCTTGGTCACTGGGCCAGCATTTTTACATCATAAGTTCAACTTTAAAACATGAACTTGAATCACAACCCTATGATGATTTTCATGATAGTTTTCACCTTTATCAGCCAGGTGGGGCTGGCTGGCTGTGCTGGATCAGGCGTGCCATTCCAGCAAGCATTTCCTCTGGCAATTAATACCTCCATAGATTAATTAGCACCGATAACAACTGTTATGTTCATGGCAGGCAGTGGGAAGTTGCTGAGCACTGAACGAGCACTGAACATTGAGGCCTTCCCATTGCTGTCTGACAGGGAGCACACGTCCAGCACCAGTGTGGTGCAGAGCAGTGCAGAAATGCAGAGGAAAAAAAGAAAAAAAATGGTTTCTGGAAGTGCAGTGAGCACCTCTGACATCTCCTACATTGGCTGCACGCAAACCGTGGCCCTTGGGGGCAGCTTGAAGGAGGGACTCGTGGCTGGCTGGGCTCTGGGAGCACACCAGGCTTAATGCAGGCCTCTAGGCCGAGATAAGGATAAGCTGAGTCTTTGAAGCTGAGATTATGGAAGGAGGGGAAAAATTATAAACCTGCTGAACGTGCCTAGTGCTTATCATAACATCTGAAAGTCAAGGGTGTCCCTTTCATGATTTTTATTACAAAACTCTCCCAAGTGCAGGCTCCAGCCAGCAGCTTGGTCTGAGGAGGAGGAGGAGGGAAGTCCTGAACAAGGAAGGCCCAGAAGCAGTACGGTTCCACCAGAGGCTGTTTTTGCTGAGTTTATGGTGCTAAAATGTGGAATTCAGGGGGACCACGAAGCATAAAGATGGTATATGCACAATCTTTGTGTAATACATAGGCTGGAAATGTCAAATTACATTTACCTGAATGATCTCAACTTGATTCCTTTGGGCATATCCATGATCATATGATCTTTATGCTTTGCCATTTATTTTCCAAAATTTCCATCTACACAAAGTACAGAGCAGCTCTAAAGAGCACCTATTCAATATTTTATTTCCAGCAAACTACTCAAACTCTGCTCTGGGGGCAATGACTAATTTCTTCTCAGCCTTGCCTATGGCATTCATCAGTTTAGCATTAATTTAGGAGAAGGGTGACATTATTGCCATTTTACAGATGAAAGTGCTGAGTCACAAGCAGAAAGTTCACCAAAACACACTAATTTGTTGTACGCAATTTTTGATGATGCAGAACTGGGTATTTTACATCCCAGGGTGCTTGCTCTGTCAGACTGCCTGGGCGGCTGGGGGAGCTCATCACCCTACTAAGAACAGCTGATACCCCAAAGTGTCCCTGGTACCCCAAAATGAGCAGCTCGCATCTATTAATTACACCAGAAATGTAAACACTTCATGTAGGATCCCTGTGGTGAAGGTAGAAATGGGTACAAAGTGATCTGGGTCTTCAGAGACAACTGCCTGTAATACAGGGCTGCTGCCATGCCTATTTTGTTGGGATTTTATGATTTGGCCTGAAATTTCATGAGGGTGAATGCTGAAAAAAAAAATCAATTAACGCAGATTAGAGATTTCTGAGGAGAAAAAAAACAACCAAGCAGTTTTTCCCATATTAAAAAATTAATAGCAATCTGCTCTGTTACATTTCTGACTATTACAGGGGGACGAGGAAGAATTTTATGCTGGGAATATGCCTTTTGCCTTTTGAAGTTCCTGTGAAAATCTGTTCAAATTTGGCCATGCTATACACATTAGAGGAATTACTATTTGCACATGCTCTGTAGAAATTTATTATTTATTTATTTATTTATTTTGAGCAGCTCAGATCTCGAGAGAATCACCTGAGTAGTTTGGAGCTGTGCCATTACCAGGGGCTGAGTGTGCTCCAGCCTGGACATCAGTGTGCAATGCAGGTTGGGGCGGGCTCTTAGAAAAAGCATCTCATTTGAAGAGATGCTACTCCCTGAACATGTCTCTTATTTGGAGGAGGTTCATCGTGTGTGCTGTTGGGGCAGTCACTGCTCTGATTTTCTACCTGTGTAGCAGGAACCGTCCCAGATACTGGGGTGCTCAGACCCAGAAATGCTCAGCCTGTCCTCCAATTTTCCCCACTCCCTGCATTTTGGAAAGGGAGCAGTGCCTGCCCTGTGGCTGCCTTTCCAGATCCTACGTGAGCATTTAAACCAAGGAGGAGACATTCAGGGAAAGAGCAAACAGGACATTTCCTTCACGTGCTGCAGTCCTAAATGTGTCAACACGTGGTCAGATCAGCAAAGGGGAATTTTACCTGGTTAATGCCACAGGGAGATAAAAGCAGCAACGCTGCTAAACAGAATTAGCGATTTGTTTGTACGGCATTTAATTGCGCTGAATAAAGGTCAGTGTGTTCTCACAGCCTTCCCGTTTGTGTCTAGGGAAGAGTGGCTGTGGTTCCTCTTCCTGGCTCCAAGACGTCATGCTCACTTGTTCTCCAGCCAGATATTCTCAGCTTCTTTTTATGAACCCACCCATAAAGAGAAGTTTCTTGCCAAGAACCAGAAGGAATCTTTCTTTTAAACTTTTGGCCCCTGTGATGATGAAGTCAGAGACTAAATTGTACCCAAACACCGAAGCCAAGGCAGCAGCATCATTTGTCTGAGAAAGTTAACCAGGAAAGTGTGGGTGCTACCTTTTTCCTTGTGTCACTGGGATTTGCCACATGCTGTCCCATCCTTCCACACTGCCCCTGCCATATGGTGCACCCTGTATGTCCCGCTTGGTCCTGTGTCTATTATATGCCACGGTGAGCTTCAGCAGATTGACCCTAAACAACATTTAAGTACCTGTGGGGTCTCACCTGCATTCTTTGCCCCTCACTGGTGTTCTCTTGCACCTTCACCCAGCCTCGTGCTCCCATCTCTGCACAAACTGATAGCTCCCATGCGAGGGCTGCAGCTGCTCTAGCTTTACACCTTCACCCGCTGATCCTCTTGATGATGCATGACCTGACAAAGCCGAAGCAGACACCAGCCTTGCACACCCTCCGCCTGCCCTCGGCAGCACACATGGCTTTATCTGACACTTCTGGCTTCCTCCGTGGGCCTGTGTGGCACAGGCGGTTCTGCAGAAGCGGCAACGCTTTCCTCAAAGACCCTTTCCCTAACGTCTCCTCTGGGCTTTTTATAACCTGATACTACACCTGCCATTCTCACTGAGCTGCCAAGTGGGATAATGTGCACAGGCGAACATTGTTACATGCAAAGACACATACTGGAGATGCTGACAGATGGAGGAATCACACCATTTTGCAGGGAAGAAGGGCAGGATAGGAGCAGGAATATCAGAATGAGTCTTGCCGTTTACATATAACAAGCTACAGCTATATTTGGATACGCTGCTGCATTCACAACCTTCCCAATTGCCAGGCTTTCAAATACACACATTACCACCAGAAGTGCTCTTGCTTAAGTGCTCCCATCTCCAGGATTTCCCTTGAAGTATCTGACTGAAGTAATGTAAAGTGCATTTCAATTGGCAGTGAATGCAGGTTAAATGGTAACAGCACAACAGATCCAGTGTTTGTTCCCTGGGCTTTTTCTTTTACCAGTCTCTCCTTTTAAAGAGTCGGTTACTTACTGTAACGCTGCATTCAGGCACCTTCAGTCTATTAAGCCTCTTTCCTGACCCTCTATACAACAGCTTGAGGATGCTGTGAGCTGTATCAGTACTGCTTTAGTACACAAAAAAGTGAGTAAATGCACTGCTGAGTGCTCAGGCTGAGCAGCAAGCAGTGGGTAAACTCCCTTTAGAAATCTGTGCACTTGCATTTATCCCTGGCTACAGCACCGAGCTGACTGGAGACCAAGCCAATCGCTCTGGATTACTTCAGATTTGTGTCACCTCCCGTACCTGTTATGGAGCACCAACTGCTTAACCCTTAAACAGAGTCCTTTTCCAATCCATTGGTCTGGCTGCAGAACGTACATTATGCTAGCAAAATAGCCAAGTCTGCAGTGAACAATGAAATATCCCCACCTGCCCGTGCCAGACACTCAGCCTGAGATGGCTGAGCCATCACCCTCTGAAAGTACCAAAAAATGCAGAGCAGGGGAAGATCTTAACCTCAGTCACCTGTCCCACAGGTATCTCACCCTGTCCTGAATGGGACCTTGCTGGTCACAAAGAGGAATGACCCCCTGCAAAAGCGGGGACAGGAGAATCCAGGTTATTACCTGGGATAAGTTTCTGATGGAGGAAGGACCGATCCGAGTTACGGGCTGCATCCCCCTCCACTTTTGTACCACAAAATCATGACAAGTGACCTCTAAATGTACAGAGAAGGGATCACATCCCATCACCATGGTGTAGCACAGGCAGGCTACAGCTTCTCCCCCACCAGCAGTATTTGTGTCTGTGTGGATGTTTATGGGAGAGATTTTAGTTTGGTTTTACTGCTGCAGTTAGCTTTCCCCATACAAGCTCAAGAGGATTTTCTTTCTTTTCCTGTTAAAGCTGTGAGCAATTTATTTCAGAATCATCTTTTTTTTTGGAGTGGAAGGAGTGAGAAAAAGGAACCCTCTGCTAGGGAGTGATAATCTTACGTGTGAGCATCTTCCAGCTCTGGGTGTTGGGAGCTTCTTCCAGCTTCCTCCTGGCTTCTCCGAACCTCCACGTGTGATGGATGTTTAACACGCCGTGATGCGTGATGACTTTGGTGGGGCCATTACACCGAGTTATGCTGGTGACAGGTTGATATTTGTATAATACCTGTCTGCTTTTCCACGTGGCCCCCCATCCCCATAGCGTAATTGCCCATGCAGCACACGGACAGCACTGAGCACCACCCAACAGGGGGTTCAGACCTCCTTCCCATCCCACATTGCCATGGCACCCAGAACTGCATCACTGAGGGTGTTTCAATAGGCGGACGTTAATTTATAGAGTAAATCATTATGAAATGGAGGAAATAAGTGACTATCATCGGCGCTGATTTGATCTAATGGAGCCTCACAGTAAATTGCTAATATTCTCGCTCTCCCGGCTCTTTTCTTTCAAATGACAAAAACAAATAAAAATATGAGCCTTTGTTCAACCAGCACTCAGGACATCACTGCCAGGTGCACGGCTTGCTGATCACGTACAGATTCACCTTACCTCCTCCCTGCTGCTTCTCAGGCTGGGGCGAACAGCATCCCTCCCCTTCGGCTTCAGCAGGGACTCGGTAACCTGAAAATTGAAAGAAGACACATTTATCGCTCTCTCCTGACCTGTCCTTTCCCTTTCTTATCTGGAAGTCGGTGGTTTTGGTTCACTCGAGTGGCGGTCGGCTGTCCATTTCCTGATGGCAGCAGACTCCCATCTGGCTGGTGCAGATGCCACTGCTCTGACTTCATCCAGGTGGTCACCCGGCAAACCCTGTGGTGCCTAATTATTTAAGAGGGTTGTGAAACACTAGGTGATTTTATATACCATATGTGCGAGGAGACATAAGCACGAAGATGCTGTGACTTAATGATGTGGCAACTTCAGCCCGGAATCTTCCATGTTTTATGGCTTAAGCCTGACCTTTCGCTTTACTGCAATGCACTTTGTAGTGTTTAGCATGAAAGGGAAGCAAACGGTATTGGAGACGGGGAGGTTATCGGCAGCAGTTACAGAGCCATCCTCCCACGTCTATCGAGATAAAGCACTTGACTCAATTTTAGAATATCCATCCTGGTGGGGAGAAGGGGGGGGTGGGGAGAGAGCCAGTCCTTTAAATGGGATTTCAGGATTTGGAGTTCAGAGACTTTGTTCGTTGTGCTAGAGCAAATCACAGAGCGTCTTCTTCAGAGCAAAATAACAGCAAGCCGGCTCGCCCACTCTAATTATTAATTTATTTATTTTGAACGTGCATAGTTCATTGCTTTGACTTCTCAGACAATGGGAAGGTACAAGGAGGGAAGGATAATAAATTGCATTCCCTCCTTCTTGCCATCACAGGAAACCTTGAGGGACTGTTCAGCAAGCTAGAGCTCTTATCTGCCTTTGGGCGATCTCATTATCAAACCTTCATTTTGCTCCCCAGCAGGAGAGATGGCCTGCAATGTATGATAACCTCTACTTATGAAACTCACACTCCAGAAATCTCTGATAATAGGCCAGCTAAAATGGAAAACCGAAGAGCGGGCAGTAGGTTTCCAGTCGCCAATAAAGACTATGCACACGGACGCACAGGCAGGCACTAAGACACCCTAATGTTTATTTATATTTCTGTGCACCAGTCCCACTGCTGGCACCTCCCAGGACTAAACCCACCAACCTAACACAAGCAGCATTTTCTGTCATGCTCCGAATAATGTTTTCAAGGAAGCCCGTGCGATACAGATCCCGTGTCCCATCTACAGAGAGGTCGGTGAAATCAGTGGGAATTATAACCTGCCTAACCTGCTCAGGTGTTTTTATAAATCCCATTAAACACTTATTTAAGGCCTGTTGAAAACTGAGCTGTGGAATCATAAATAGTTCCTGGGGCTACAGAGGAAAAGAGGAAAGCAGGAATAAAGAGAAACGGGTTCCTAAAACACTTGGGTGCTTTGCTTGTATTTATTTTCAATCACTTTGCCACTGCTGGAGAGCCAGGAGATGTGCAAGGGGTGGCCAGGGGGCTGGGGGTTCAAGCCCTCAAGTCATGTCCATCCTGCCTGCCTTATGCTGTGTTCCCTGCAAACCATTGGGCTCTGGAGCATGGAAAAGGAGCCAGGAGATCAGCTCCTAGTGCTGGTTCCTGCCGTGAAGCCATCCAGATATACAGCTGGCACAACCACAGCCTGCAATATCAGGGTTTCTCCAGTAACTGGCCAGCCCCACTTTGGGAAAGGCAAGTGCTGGGTCACGTAGCATGGTGAGGGAGCCCTTGTGAGCACAGAGAGGCCTCCACAAGGACTCCCCTGGATGCACAGCCCCACAAAGCTGTGCAGGGCTGTCTTGCCCCCCTTTCCCAGCCCCACAAGCCCCCAGCAGAAGCTGCTGTGCCCTGGACAAGCTGCACGGCTCTCCTGCAAGCAGCTCCAGCGCCTGCATCCCCATCACGCAGCATCTTCATCGCAGTTTTGTTTCCATTTTCCTATCAGTAAAAGGGTTACCAGTGGTCAGTTGCTCCCCCTCTCCAGCGTGGGCGAGGCAGAAACATTATTTGCACTTGTAAAATCTCCCTAGGCATGGCATGCTGCTGAAAATATGATAACACTTTTAATTATATTTTAATATATCATGTGGATTATATTTTTAATACCTTAAAAAATAATCAGCCTGAAAAATCCCAGCTACTTGAGGAAATAAATGCAGAGGACAAAAATATTAAGATACGGAAAGATTTTTCTTATTAAAGCCTAAATAGGTTTTGTTTTTAAATTCCCATTAAAGAGAAACGCGTATTATAAAATAATCATAAAAAACCGTGGGGAGGCACCTAGTTACGTGAGAGGCCCTTGCTGGGACAGATTGTCCTTGCTCCTATTGGGATGAAAAAAGAGTAAGAGCTGCAGAGCCCCCTGGTATTCTGCATTAGGTCTTTGAATGGGTTTGTGCACACCCAGGGGGTTCCCCCAAAAAGCAGAGGAAAGCAGGAGCTCTCCTCGCAGCGGGGTCCCGCTATGGGGATGTTGGCACGGTGGGAACTGATGCAGGCTCGCGTCCCCCTTCTCCTTGCACAGGATGGAGCTCGCAGTTGAGCTCGCTGGGACCATTCACACGAGCAAGGTGAGGAGCAAACAAGGCTCACGTACTCTCACGGCACCAGCAAGGTTCCTGTGTTGTTTTGGATTAACAATTTCCAGTTGCAATGGCTATTAAATCCAGTACCTTTCAGAAACACCAGGTCCCCTCATCATGACGCACAGGATGAAGGCTGAGTTTCCTGTAATGGGAAGGGAATGGCTGCTAAAACAGCCAGGGCTGTAGTCAGCTCTGTCTGGGCAGACCCTGCCAGAGCCCACGTGAGAACAGAGATATCACTGATAAAGTAAAGCCTACTTCAACTGAGCATGCAGGCGCCTTTTCTTTAGGAATGGGAGAGGAATTCAAAACGATCTCCCTTTACCAGAGGCACGCGAGCTCTCCAGAAGTGGTATTTTGCGAGCCACAAAAACCTGAGCCCTCCAGCCACCCTCGCCAGGCAGCAGAGCTCCTCTGCTCCCAGCTCCTCCAGCTCGCTCCAAGCTGGACGGGGCCGTGGCTCGCCCTCCTTTTCCTCTCCCGTGCTAAGGGCAGGTAATTATCTCTGCATTCCTGGAGGAACGTGACGATAAATATGGCTGTCGTTTTTCATTACCGCGTGGTGAACAAAGGGAACAAAGAGAACAAAAGGAAGTGGGGTTTTGCTAACCTTACTTCTCTACGTGCAAGGCAGGAGTAGAGGGGGAGAGTTTATTGCTGTTATTTAGTGAGTATACACCAGGCTGGGTGAATGTCTCAAAATTTACCTTATTTTTCTTTTTTAACTAATTAAAAATCATTCACTGGTGAAATCCTTACCTCCTACGTTCTGTCCCACCAACATCTTCGTTGGGTTAAGATGGAAATTATTTAAAAGGCTAAAAAGGAAATTGTGTCTCGCCATCTTCCACCCTAAAAAGCACAAATATTCTCTATCCTGATTTTTTTTTTCTTTTCTCTCCATTTGACCTCCTCCCAGTAGAAAGTATTTAGCTAGATTACTGAATTTATCTTGATGATCACTCTTCACATAACGTTGGAAAATGTAACAAAGGGAATTGTGTAAATAAGAGCACTCAGAAAATAGCGTGTGTGTGTTAATTTCTCCCCTCCATAGTCATCTTTGGCACTTCCTTTTCAGTGAAATTAAAAAATGGTCAATACCCCTAATCTCTGAGGATATCTAATCCAAGCCACAGCCAGCTCAGAGTTCATCTCTATGCCTGTGAATTTTTTTCCGTGGTTCCTAGGTGTTTTTACTGACTAACTGAACAGACACTTTGATTTGCCAAACTGTTATTAAAGAAAAAAAAAATTAGAAGGTTCACAGTGTTCACACTGACTGCAAAATTATCTCCTGAGTTGCAGAAAGAACAGTTTGCACTCATCTGTCTGAAGGCTGGCAGCAAATGGAAAATTATGGTGTAAGCAAAATTTCCCCTGGCAACTGTCTGTGGAGGAAACATCAGACTGCGGGGAGGGCTGTGCACCGTGGCGCTCACAGCCACCACACACGAAGGGTCCCGGAGAGGAGCCGCGCATTTCCTTGGCTCTAATAACAGGTCTCTGAAACTTTGCTGAGATCTCGTGATAAATTTGCTTCTGTTAGAGCTGAAATTCTTTTCTCAGTCTTCCATGCTGTCCGTACAGCACTTAGATTTACCTCGCAAAGCCCCTCCTGCTGCTTCTCGCCTCTCCGCGGCTCTGCCTGCGCTGGCACTTGGGCTGCCCCCTCCTGCACCCCGAGGCTCTGGCCCCCACAGTCTCTGCTGTGTCCACGTTCATTTCTTAGCAAGATCCAGCTCACAGAGGCCCAGGCACAGCCAACATCTGCACCAGAGATGCACACTGAAATCCCAACATGCCCTAAACCACTGGGAGGTCTTGCATCTCTCCCCGCAGCCCAGGCCTTTATTTGCTCTCTGAAGTCCACAGCTGCCAGGTTGCTGCACTTTCCTCTGCTGTTTCAGGTCCAATTACTGCAAAATAATATATCTATCTATATATATTGGAGCTACAGTGGCACCATAAGGGCCCAGAGATGACCTGGGAGAAGCTCAGCTACACCAGACTGCTGTCTTCCAGCAGTGGGACCGGTCTGTCCCAGTCTCTCCCAGCACCATGCACGAAGCCTGTGCAGGCACACAAGTATTATGAGGCTGATGAAATGTTCATGATGGACGTTTTCTTGCTGTATGCAAAGGCACAGACACGTTCAAGATGAGTCCTGAACAGCCTCAGCTCTGATAGCAGGCAGCTTGGTGTGGGCAGCTCCAGGGAAAGCACGCCCCGACCCTTGGGGGGCTGTAGCCAAAGCCTTGGGGTGCTGGAGCCCAGGGGGTTAACCCCTGTACGGCTTCAGCAAGAGGCAGCCCAAAAGTCGTGCAAAGCAACTGTGAGCCTGGTGCTGTCAGAAATGCAGGGAGCGAGTAACGGGAGGTCGGCGAAAAGGATTTTGTGAAATAAGGAGAAATGAGATGTTTCTGATTTGTCATTCCCTCCTCTTATCCGGTCTCAACCCCGTTGCTCTAACAGGCACCTTCTTGTCGGTAGCCACAATGACATCAATTGAGTGGGAGTGCGAAGCATCAACATTGCCGGGGAGAACAATTCAGTTAGGGAAGGTGGCTCCGCCGGCAATATTGGAATCAAAACATTCAAATGCAAAGACAGAGAGGCTAACAATTCAATTTACGCTGTGAATGCTGAGCAGCGCATTAAGCAAATCAGTTCAGATGGCTGGAAGTTGTTCTTGCTTAAAGAAGATCAGAAACAAAATTTCAGCCTCTCTACCACATCTGAATGCCAGAGCTGACGCGCTGGAATAGGCACTGGTGTTATTTTGGATTTACTGAATTTAACACAGCTGATGGGTCTTTCTTACTGCCGTCCTGTGGTCCAGAGGGAGCTGCTGTGGTCCTTTGCAGATCTTTTTAAACGGAAGGAATATCAAGTTGGTTACACCTCATGTAGTGGGCTGGAAGGAAGACATTTTAGGGATATCTTTTAGGGATGTCATTTAGGGATGTAAACGTTTAGCTTTTTCCCAAGTATCCTTCTGTGATAAGATCATCCTTCTGTGATAAGATCCATAATGTTATACACTATAAAGCTTCCAGAAGGAATTTGACATTTCCCCCACAGTTTTAGACTCAGATTTCTGAAGGACTGTGTCCAAAGTCACAAATAGCCATGCTGAGGATTTTTTGAGGTGCTTTAAGGAGGTTTGCTACCTAAGCACAGCAGGTTGCCGTGCTGCCAACCACTCCAGCAGGACCTGGAGGTGTGTGCCACCCCTGGCTCAGCACCGTGGGACCCTCACCTGAGCAAGAAGTCTCATAGGCACATAACGACACTCTTTCCATGATGGAGATGATCCTGGGAGAAAGTCCTGCAGGAAGACCCTGAACAGACCACAAGTTGCTTGCTTGGAGCTACACTGTGCCACTTGCAGAGAGTTTAAGATTTATTAACCTTCCCCTGAGCTCCCCAACTGGAGAAACAAAGCATCAGGGCAGGGAACCTGCCGCAGCAGCGAGACGGACAGGGAGAATGACTTACCCACCCCGCCTTCCTGTGCTGTAACACACTGTGGATAATCACACCCAAAGCTGGGTCAGACAGGGACAAAATGAGCTGGGGCTGGAATCAGACCTCACACATTTCTTGTGTACCTACACACGGCACTGCGACCCGTCCCCGCCTGCGCCTTGTCCCCACATCAGCTAAGTGTCACCACACCGTACGAGCCTTTTCTGGGAAGCTGAAGGGATATTGGGACATCAACAGCGATGTGCACACTGCTTGCTGCTGTGTGTGCAGGGCTGCATGTGCAAGAGGTGATGCCAGCAGTTACACCCAGCTATCTGCATCCTATGGCATGCCCATGCACGCTCATCAACTCAAGATGTGTTTTCCCCACATCTCTCTTTGTCCAAGACTCACGAAGTTAGTGCCCAGGACCTGTTTGTCACGAAAAATATTCTTCAGAAAATGAAAATCATAACGAATTCTGTATTTGCCCTTATTCTTTTCCTAAACAATCTTTTGAAAACTAGTTTTCTTTGGTCAAAAAGTTGCTGGGGATTATGTGGGTCCACCGTGCGTTTCTGGACCGGAATGAATAGTGACTACTTTGACACATATTACTTAGTTTACCCAGGTAGAGTATTACTTTCTTATCTAACTACATTAATTGATTCTACATCACTTAATAGCTCAATAGCTTATCAGGTTACTTCACTCACTAGACAAGCTAAATGTCTGGAGGCAATTAGAGTGTCATTCTCCGTAATAACAAGTTTCTTTGAGAAGTTGCTGATGAGGTTCTTTATTACACAGATTATAAAGCGTATCTTCATACTGTTATAAATACAGGTACGAATGGAAATTACCTACCAGGAGTCCCACTTCCCTAGCAACCAGGCAGATTTTAGGCTCATTTTTGGAGCGGTTGTTTTCTCCCCTTCCTCCCCGCCCTCCCCAGCGCTCCCTCCTGCCTTCCCCGTGATCTGCGTCTCATTTTCTGTCACTCCGAGGAGATCTGTGGCCACCGAGGATCTGTCACGCCATCCCTCACCGTTTGCCACTCTCGATGTTAAGTTCATTTCGAGGATGTTACCTCCAGGGCACGAGGGCTCGGCACCACGGGTTAATTACGGCTGCTCGTCTCCTTGGCTGCCCATTACACGAGTGCAGGGCTGGAGAGGAGCTCGTCCCCTTCGCGTCCCCGCTACAAATTCCCAGCCTCACCCCATCAGAAGACCTGGGTGACCTGTGCTCTGGCTGACCCCCTGATGCCCACTTTACTGCAGCTCCCAAACACATCCACATTCTGCAGGACCTAAATCGATATTTTCTTATCCCAAATCAGCAGCCCACTTTTGGGCAGTGAGGAGAAAGTGGCTGAAGGGCAGCAGAGTCCTGTTTGGAAGTGGTCCCCAAGCCCTGTTGTCTATTCTTTGCTTGGGTGCTCAGTATAACAATTAAAAAACAAAACAAAACAAAACAAAAACTACTCAAAATAGTATATTTTATTTTGGTTAAAGCACGGACAATGCAGCTCCAGCCTCCCCAACCCAGACTTTAAAAACACTGTTGGTTGGGAGTGGGGCAGAGGCAGGATTTGAAATGGCAAACCCAAATCTTTTTTTTTATTATTTTTTTTCCTTTTACCTCTTCTAAATCTTTCTGCTTTTTCTTAGCCACCTCCCGTGACCAGACAGGTGACTGCAGCTGTCACTGACTGTGCTCTTCTGCTGTGGGATTAAGGGAGGGTGTTTAGGCATTGCTGGTGGTCTAGGGTTAAAAGAGGAGAAACCTTTACTTCCTCTGCAGAGGGAAAAGTCTTGAACTCATCTGGGTTCCTGAACAAATGCCCAGTGGAGCAGTGGTTTTCCAACCCACACAGACGCTTTGCACATGAGGAAAACAGGAGCCCTTGGCTCCTAGGATGGGGCAGAAGGGGCAGGCAATGCTAGGTCCCACCCGGGGTGCTCCACTACTCCATAACCTGAGCTTCCCCATCCTTAAGCACATCCCAAATCCCACACCCCCCTTCAAAAATCACAACCTCCAGGCTGGTGGTTTGGGAGCTGAAAGCCTGGGGAAATGCACTGGGTCAGTTTTGCTTTCAAGTCCCTGCTTTTCACCTGTTTTGTTTTTTTTTACACAACCACCCACTGTCATCGCCAACAGCAACATTGCACAGCAGCATTCAGAGATCTTGTCCTGATTTATCAGCTCCTTTGCCCAGCAGCTCCCGTGCAGGACAAGCCAGAGCATCCAGGAGGCCCCAGGGCTGTGAGCCCCCAGTGAGGCCACGTGCAAGGCACAAAAGCAGCCTCAAAACAGAAAGCCTAATTTCTGTGCAATCATAACAATCATACACGAGCTCAGCCTGGTGCATTTGCTCGATGTGCTGCCTATCTCTGGCATTTAATGCGCTCGGTAATTTGCAGAGGACAAACAAACAAAACCCTGGCGGTTCACTTTAAGTCGTACGCGAGACCCACAGCTAGTTGATATTCACCAGCCAGAGATGTCTGCTACCTCAGAACAATTAGTCTAAAATATTTATCAGAAATAAGTGTTGGTTTTTTTTGTCCAAGTTTTTGAAGTTAGGAGGCCTCAGATGGGATTAATGGAAATTTTAATTAAGATATGGAAATAAGCTGCTTTCTCCCTGTCTCTCTGAGACTGCAGGGAGTTAACATTATCCTCAACAGCGTGTCTCAACCTGCTGGGGGAACCATTTGCAAGACGACTTTGTTTTTAAGTTCACCTTAGACAGGAGGTTTAGCCAGGAGTGTGACGTGAGCCCCAAGTCCCTGCCTGTAAATCACTGCGGTGCCCTGGGTACCAGGCACAACCCGCTACGCTGTGCCCTGGGGCACGCAGAAGCACCCAGGAAAGGCTTTCCTGAAGAAGGGAAAGGGATTTCAAACCCTTTGTGCTTCTGACTCGCATCTTGGCCATCCAGCTGATTAGCTCCAGTAATGAGGAGGAGATAACCAGGAGCTGGAAGGAGAGTGATGACCACGGGAGCTGGGATAACAGGAGGAGCATCCCCAGAGCAGCACACGTGCTGCTTCGGAGCTTCTCCAGGCTTGTGCTTGTTTAGGTAGGACCCACGAAGGCTGATGTGAAAGCAGAAATTAAGCACTATTTTCAGCCTGAAACACCAAGAGTGCCGTGAGCTTCCTGCTCCCAAAATGAGCTATTGCCTTAGGGTGAACACTTTTTAGGGACAGTCACCCTCTTTGCCCTGCAGCACTGCAAATGCTGTGAAATGCACACTGCAAGCAAAGCCCCCATTTGCAAGTTGGGCACAGGGAAACAAGCTCATAGTCTTCTGATGGCCACTGGAGAATCTTAAAAGCCGTTTTATGCCATTACACATCAAGTCCACCCATCCTGGGAAGGGATTTGAAGGGGGTGAAAGAACTTGAGGGGGACAAACGCTGCCCAGCAACCGTCTTGTGCCCGCAGATTTTTAGTACTGCTTCATACACAGAGATCTTTGGAGCTCTGGGAAAACTTCCTACAACCCTGGCCTCCTTTTCATAAAGATTTCCTGGGAAATAAGGAACCCAAGTATGCTGAAGAGCTGGACTTCTGCACAGAAACAGGTATTGGGATGTAAATCACAAAGAGAGGGTGCCTTATAGTATCCAGAAAACTTGTGCAGGAACAACCTGGCAGCTGCTTTTCTGCTTTACATTCTTCCTTTTTCCCTTTATTCTGTATAGATATACCTCACTTTTTTCCCAGTCTAAAGATGAGGGAAAATAAAACAGGCAAATGTTTCAAAGAGAACTATGCTTTTGGATGCTCAGCCTCAGCAAATGGTGGTCTGGCTTGCAGATGCACTAAACAACCGGATTTCTCGCTGAGCTCAACCAGAGCAGAAGTTAAGAGATGGACATTTTAATTCCAATTTCCAAAGGCAGTGAAAAGTATCCAATAAAAGCATTCAGAATTATTCATGCCATTCTGTACACTGTGGGATCGCACTTCAATTCCTACAGATACATAAAAAGTTGTTTTATTTATGGGAAACAACTCTCAATCCCAAACCTGTTAAACCAATGGAAGCACTTTTGAATGCACTGTGAGCAACTTACTTCATGTGAGGATCACAAAATAACTTGCAAGCATTAATTAATTAAGTACTGAGACCTACACATGTGATATTAAGGCATTTCTATACCAAACCCCTCTTCCTGACAAGGGAGGACTAAAAGGCATGAAATGACTGATCCAGGGTTGCAGACGAGTCCATGGCAATGCAAATACTGAAAATCAGTAGGTCTTTTTCTGTCCTCGAAACCAGACTCAGTCCTACAGCACCGGGAACAAAAGAAAAAGGAAAAAAGGAAAAGGAATAGATGTATTAAGGATGCCCAGATGTTCTTGACACAGGGGGCGGAGGTCAAATCTGAGATCCTATTTCAAAATCTAGAGAAAATTACCTTTGCAATGACATGTGGTGTGACCTTCAACTCCTAATAGTCTAGGAGCAGTCCATTTCTGCACGCCTGGATCATACATTTTACATTCAGGATCTCTAAATCATCTCTTATCATTTACCTACTTCCCTCCGATAATGAACGCTATTTTGCTGCTGCATCTCTGCTCCTATGTGGGCTGCATCCTGCTACACCCTTCGCAGAAGCACAAGGAAAATCTCAAGGCACAAAGATGACATTTACTGCAAGACTCGGGGAGAGCTGCTGATTACTGCTTGCTGTGTGCTCCGTGCAAAGCAGGCAGGCAGGCTGCAGAAGGCTGGAAGGCATTAAGCAGAGATGATTTTGAGGGGATCTCAATGAAATTAAACTTTTTTTTTTTCCCCCAAGTAAAGCCCAGCAGGGGATAACAAAAATTAGGGTTGGATTTACTAAAAATGAAGTGCTCCAGTGATTAAAAAAATGGATGGCTGCAAAATCCCTAGCTGCATTTGATTGTGCAACAGCACCAAGCCAAGATAGTGCAGCTTTTATAAATTGTGTTGCTAAATACAAATATTTCATACTTATCTCCCTTTGTACAATAAGGACGGAACTGTTTAATGACAATTTATTAGTGCTTATGCACAGATATAATGTATTTTCTTTTCCTTTTCCTTTTTTTTTTTTTTTTTTTTCCAATTGGTTCTTCCAAATAGGAAAAAATGATAATTGCTATCTAAGCTCTTGACTTCCCTTGGCTTAATTGCAATCTAAGTCCGCTTCTAATCTGTACAGATCACAGTAGCACGATTTGGAGTTTAATTTGAACCCCTTGTGAATACATGTGAGGAGGCTTGAGGGTTTGTGTGTGCACATCTTTCCGTGCTCAGTATTTTGAGCATACTTTTTTTCCCCCAAAAAAGCCAGCAGAGAAAGGTCTCTTTCTTTCCTCTATTAGGACACACAACATTTGCCTTTCTGTCAGTATTTTTCAGCTTTCTAAATGACCGTGAATTTTTCCACAACTCCGTATTTCATGACATAAACAAAGTGAAGATCCTTGGAGGGAGAAAACCAAAATTTACTGGGAACAGGGAAGGCTGGAGCGGTTCTGTGCCTGATCCACAGAGCATGCCATGCCCCTGAGCTGAGGAGAAGGTCCCTTCATGCCTCAAGCCTGATATTTGCAAAGCTGTCTGAGAGATCTGGATACCTAATTCTTATTAGAATACTAAATTGAGGTTTTTCTTACACATCTTCACCTCACATGTGCCTCAGGAGGTTCCTCAATCCATTTAGAAATGTGGGAAAGGAAATCTCTGGCTCAGCTGGGGAGAAGGAGCAGCACAGATGAGGTTAGAAGCAACCTACCTGGAGTGGGAGCCAACCCCTTTCTCAAGAGAGATGAGCTACTTATTTTTTTCAAGTTACTTTGATGACTATTTTTAAAGTATCTGCCCATCCTGGACCAGGCTGAGAACCCAGAGCTCTGAGCTGCCTCCGTGTCTGGTGGCTGTACCCAAGTACAAGCAGAAGGGTTGTGCTGGCTCCTGTAGGATCTGCCTTGTCTGCACAGTCAAGGAAAAAGCTGAGAGCAGCTTCTTCCACCATGGGGGAACACACATGCTCTTCTCCTCCCTACTCACTCACAGAACTTGAAAACAAAGCTACACACACCAAAAAAAAAAAAAAAAAAAAAAAAAAAAAAAAAAATATATATATATATATATATATATATATATAGGCACACATTTGCTATGGTAGCTAAGATTTCGATTATTACTAAAATAAAGCTTCCACTGTTTTAATTAGCTCCAGGGGTGGAGTCCTAGCTCATTTCCCTGAAAGTGTGGTGATGTTTCTACCTCCGTTTCCACCATTACATCCTTCTCATTGATCTACAGGTGGGCTCTGAAGAAGCTGACCCAAGCCCACCGCTGCTGGCCCAGCCTGGATCTCACCTTAGGACCATGCCTGGGCTCCATCCTCAGCACTGGCTGCCCAAGGCAGGGTTGGGGCCGAGCTCTGCACCAGGTTTGGGGGCAGAGGCTGCCTGCGTTTGGGTTTACCCCTCCCTCGTCCTCCCTGCACCCTGTGGTGCTGGTTCTGCTGCACCAAGAAGCGCCGTGGGGTTCACCAGCACCGATCCTGCTCCAGCAGCGCTCCGGTGCCTGGCCTGAGCTGAACCCTTTCCATGCCAGTTGATCCCTGAGATCCTGCTCTGTGTAAATCTGCAGTGTTCAAGGTCAGGACGAGCTCAGCATTACCCTCACCTGACATGACGCATTGTCCGGGCTTCCTCCCAGCGTGCTCGTACGTGCCTGCAGCCCCAGTGCCCGGCGATTAACAGCGAGCCCAAAGGGACAAGCAACGAAACACATCCCCAGGAGGCTGAACGCGAAGGAGCTCATCCCTTTCAGGTGCCCTAAGTAACTTTTAGGACCGCGATGGCTCCATTAGCTGTACCCGAGGTGCCACTTCGCATTTCATGCTACAGCGAGGCTCTCGTTTGACCAGCAGCGATTCGCACAACTTGGGGAAGTTTCTTTCTCGGTGCCAGCACATTAAAGAAAAAGGCTACGCAGCGCTGCAGGCGAGATCCAATATTTTGTTGTCATGTACGATTGCCTATTGACTGTGAAAAAGCAAACAACACAGCCTGAGCTGCGCAAGCTTTCAGACACCTGAACCCAAGGCATCTAGCCATTTCAAAGGAAACCCTTTGGGAAGCATTTGGGGTTGGTCCTGTTTTGCTTGACCCCACAAAACGTGCCAGGCTCTCCCGGGTCAGAGGAGGGTGTCTGTCTTTAGCTGCGTTAGCAAACGCTGCCAGCTCCGGCAGTCCCAGCTCAGTCCCCGGGCTGTCAGCTGCCAGTCCAATTTTAGTTCTGTGTGCTGTCTAGATAATGAATTTATCGACCAAATGTGGTCGGAGGTGTAAGAAAAACTTGGAGGATTCGACCCAGCTTCTCGAACCTCTACTCATGAAGACTAATGTGTGGCTTGATGAACTGGTAAATTCTGTCCCTGAAGGTCTGTGCAGGGGAAAAAAACTGGAACAAAAATGGTGAAACTTAGAACACTGGCTTTTGTTTTGTTTTGCTTTTGCTTTTTCCTTTAGTCCTGCTGCAATCAGTGTAAAAAAAAATCCAGAAAAAAACAACATATGCATATAATTTTTACTAGGATTGCTGAGGAGACCCAGGCCTGGAGCAGCCTCTGCTCCACAAATACTTTTCTCAGCTTAAAAAGTCAAAACCTACTCATGGAAGAGTTTTGCCATAAACATTAGCACAAACAGATACAACACAACCTGACCACTGCTGATGCTGTGCCAAGAGACCGGAGGTGACAGGGATGGGCAGCAGGGGGACCTGGGCAGAAAGGTGACCCCTCCATTGGAACATTTGACCAAGCTTTGCATTTCTCATTTCAATGAACACCAGGAATAAAGCAGGCTGAAATGAGTTAGCCGTCACATTTCAGAGGCCAAACAGAGGCCTCCAAAAGTTTCAAGTCAGATCAGAAGAGACAGGTACTGGGGGATGGATCTAGCAGATGTCAGTCCCCCAAAATCTGGATTGTGTGAGAGCTCAGCTCATGCAACTCTGGAGCCAATGGCACCTGTGAGATAACTTTCCATGCAATAATCAGGACTGAAATAATTGTAAGGGGGCAGATTGTACCCACCCAGATCATCATATGGAGATCCTTGTGTGTGGGGATTGCCCTGTGCAAAGGGAAGTGGAAACTGAAGTGATGAGGGAAAGAAGGGCAGAGCTCCATGGCACGCTGAGGAAGGGCTGGGGAAGAAATAAATTCCTCCGGTTCCATGGAGGTGCCCCCAAAATAATAACTGACATCCTTCTGAAGGTCCATGAGTGTTGGCTGGGGACAAGGTTCATCAGAAACAGAGGAGAGGGTGCAAACTCTGGGAAAAAGGCTGCTCGGAGTGAATGCACACAGTTTCCTCTCCCAGAGCCCTGGGGGAGGAAGCCGTGAGCAAACCCAGCAAATTTCCACCCATTTCCACCCCAAGCACCCAGACAGGGCAGCAGGTGAGGCCAGGGCTGCAGAACCCCTCCGAGGAGTGAGAAAAGTAGTTGGCACGTGTGGGAAGAGAGGGAGAGGTCAGACAGGCAATGGCACTGGTTTCTGCTTCATGGTTCGGGTTTTCTCATGGTCTTACCGACCGCGTTTGACACAAGCATGCCCTCATTAATGTAATGCACGGATAAATTGTATATGGTATGGCTGATAATGCCTAGTGCCTCGCTTGGTAGAAGCAAAAGGTTCTGAGCCCATAAGGGGGAAAAAAAAAATCAATAAATTACAATAAAAGTGAAAGAAAAACATTTCTCTGGCAACCAGCAATGCAGCACCAGCAGGAGAAGCAGCCGCAGTAAGGGGGGAGAAAAGACAGGGGAAAAAATAAACAAGATGTCTCATTTGGAAAAAAAAAATAGAGAGAGAATTTAAAGCAAGGCACATGTTTTTACAGGAAGGCAATAGTGAGTGAAGAGAGGACAGTTACATGGAATAATTCCCCTCAAAAAGCCTGTATAAATGGAAAGGAATAGATTCGAAACACTAGCAGGGCTTTGCCACGCACTAGAGACAAGTGAGAGGAGGAAAGGGAAAACACGGCAAAATTACAGCACAATGCAGCAAACTGCCTGCCCTTCTCCAAAACCCTCCTCCAAGCAGCCTCCCAAGTCCAAATTTCCTCCCAGAGGGGAAAAATAGAGATTTCAGCCAGCTCTCCTTGCCCTGCTTTGGATGGGGGACAGAGGACGACCTTACTGGGTGCTACTGGGTGTGGGGAGCCCCATGGTCCTCACCCCAGTGTGAAGCTCCCGCTTGTTGGGAAACCAAAGGAGGCTTTGGAAATGAGCTCTGTGGTTGGAAAGCTGCAAGGAAACTATCTAATTATCGGCTGTTGGATTATTTCCTTCTTTAAGAGTCCTTTAAGAGCAAGTCTGATCCGTTCCCTTTGCAGGTGTGTTTCTCCCTGTCAATACTGAGCACTCATGTGAAGCAGAGAGCCGGGCACACCAGATGATTTTGCCTCCCTGACAGTCCCTTATGGAGTGTCCACACCATACCATTTTCATGTATGGAGTCACTGCAGTTTTCCAGCAGAATATGGTCTCTCAGCTGCCTGAGAGGACATTTTTGGGGGCCCAACTGCAGAGCAGAGGGGCTCTGCCACGTTGCACACCCAGAAAGGACCAGAGTCCGATTTCACGGGGAGAATTTCCACCTGCTTAGACCTCTCCTACTCTCCCCAAATGCCGTAACCCAACGGGTGGTTTTGCAGAGCAGTCATCCTGGTGACACTCAATCTGAATGCTAAGTAACCTAAAATTTACCCAGTCTGGAGTCAAACAGCATGACTTACTCAGTGTCCATGCTGATTCGGTCCTTGTGTGGGCACACACTGCCCTCTGCACCCCTCCATCCTGCCCACCTGAGGACAACAGACAGGTCAGACAGACGTCCTGCTGTCTGCCAGCCTTCCTCCTCCTCCTCCTCTTCCTGCAGTGCCCAGGAAAAAGAAGAGCATCACCTGGCTGCCCTCCCACGTCTCTGTATCACAAAGGGAATTTGTCATTATTCTGCTTAACCACTTAATAGCGACCATCCCAAAGCGGTGGCTTTTCCAAGGAGAACTGGGGTATTTTCCAGCCTGCTCGCTCTGCCAGAGTGCTGCAGCCTGGGAGTGCTGCAGGGCCAGATGGAGGTTAGACCCTAAGGACCTGATTTCCAATATTCCTGCCCATTCGTAAAGAAACTGAAACTTGTGCCTAACTTCTTGTCTCACTGAAATGGTGAGCACAGGAGGCAGAGCTGGGCGGGAGGGCATCTGCCTGGCAGCACTGCACTCCCCTCCCTTAGGTTTTGGGGTTAAAAAGATGGTACAGAAGCTACGAGGCACCGCTCTGCCAAAGGTGAAAAAGGCACCTTACCTTCCCCGTTGTGCCATGGAGAGGATTCCAAAGAAACATGTGCATGCCTATATTTAACTCTTGTTCCTTTCCAAAAATAAATAAAAAATAAATTATTCAGCTCATACAGGCAATGAATATAGGCCACGGAATCCAACACGCAGCAGCAAAAGTACTCCATTATTAAGTCTGTAATTGCCAAGAATTAATTTGCTAATTGCATGCAACTAATCTGCGTCCTTTTTGTTTTATATCAATTAACAGAGTAATTAAAAAAAGCAATCTTCTTGATAGTTCCTCACTGGCAGACTTAGCCCAGCAGAGCTAATGAAAGAGGGCCACCCTTTAACTAACCTCATTAGTATCTCTTCTTTTGTTGAACATCCCACGAAAAATAGTTAATTTTGCTGCATGGAAGTCCTTGATGTTAGCCTGCTAATGAGGGGGCCACACGGCTCGGAGTCGACGTGTGGCTGGCGAGGGGCTGTGCTGGCTGCAGAGGAGCTGCCTGCTCCCTGCCTCGCTGCCCTTTCGGGTAGCAGAGGTGCTCCCGAGCTCAGCACTGCTTGGAGGTTTGGAGGTGTGTGAAGTCACCAGCCCTTTCCCGTTCCCTCCAGGCCTCAGATGAAGTTTGTTTTATGCAAAAGGGCAAGCAAGAGAAGCCCTGACTGCAAGGAAAGAGCAGCTGGGATATGGCTGTTCCTAGGCTGAATTTTGCTTAGGCTGAGTTTTCAAAGCCTGGAATTTCTGCTCGTTACCCGTGCCCGTGGAGCCCTCCAGGATCTCTGCTCGTTGATAGCTCCTGGCTCTGAGGATGCAGGTGCACGGGGGGAACACAAATGTCTCATACTTCTATCATGGGCAGCCGTGGCCAAGGATTAGGAAAAATGGAGAGGAATCACCAATGAGGAGGGCAGGGGAACAGGAACAGGGAACATTGTGCAGCTGTGCCCGTGGTGCAGCAGTTCTGGGAGGAAAACCTCCGCTCTGGCTCTTCTCACCCAGTCGAACATCTTGTGGAGCTTTGTAGGAGGTCTTGTAACCCAGTGGGGCACAGAGCTGCACGAACAGTCTTCCTTGGGTGTGGGGGGGATGTTTTTGGGGAAATGTCCTTGAAAAGAAATACATCTGGGTGAAAAGGGAAGAAGTCTTCCTCTGCGTGCTTGGCTGCAGCCCTCCTGCGGGATAAAAACTCATCGGGATATTTTTGCTAATATACGAGGCATCCTACAGCACACGACTTACTGCCTGGAGGAGTCCTTAGCAGACATGCACAGGTTCACAGGGCCGTGGGCTCTTTTATTTTGCTTGCCTTGGTTTTAGGGGTTTGCTGGGCCATGCACTGGCTTCTTGGCTCGGGTTTAAGACCATGCCAGGCACCCCTGTCCCCGTCAGTCTCTTCTGACAGTGTTTGCAACTCGTGCCCTGCTTTTTCTGATAGCTCCTTGCTGTAATGAGACCTTCCACCAGGAGGCAAGTTGGGCTTCACACCGGCACAGCAACGAGCGGAAACGGCCCCAGCCAAGAGCTGTCTTTCACCTTGCAGGGGTCCCAGATGATGCTTGGATGCCAAAGACACCAGGATTTTATCACTGAACATTTTAGATGAGACATATTTTTTATTATATATATATACATTTTTTTCTGGGTAGGGTTTCTAGGCTTATCAATCGATTTAAGGGAAAAAAACGACAGTGTAGCAGGTGGCAGTGTTAGCAGCGTGCTCCTGCTCCAGGGGCTGGGCTTTGTCAAAGGAGACCAAAATGGGTCCAGGCTGTTCTGAAACGACAAGCTGAAAAACCCAAGGGGGTGAGAACCTCCTCCCAAGAGCACCAGGACCCCAAATCCCAGAGAGGGCTCAAGCACATCGTGTTTCTGTCTCTTCAGGCATCATCTCTCCCTCCAGACCACTTGTCCTTGGTGGTCCCCACTGCTTTTAAGGGTCACCTGCCGAGGGGACACTGGCCCCAGGCCTGGACCTCCTGCGTCACAAAGCAGAGCTCGGATTGCCATCGTCC
This sequence comes from Anas acuta, assembly GCF_963932015.1. Taxonomy (NCBI): domain Eukaryota; kingdom Metazoa; phylum Chordata; class Aves; order Anseriformes; family Anatidae; genus Anas; species Anas acuta. The sequence goes on from NC_088994.1 coordinate 14,336,137, forward strand.
TGCCTGCAGCCGGCATCCTCCAGATGCTCTCTCAAGGGGTCAAATAAGAAATAGCCAACAATTGCTATTGCTGTAGGTCTGCTGCCTCTGAAACCAGGTCTTCCTTATGCCAGGGGGAGCCAAGAGCTGGGCCAGGGGCTCTCCTGCCCCATGCCGTAGGACTTTAGCCCATGACAATGTCTTAAAAACACTCTGCCGGACTTCATTTTGGCCCAGAATCTCACCCTGGGACTAACTGCAGCTAAGATTGAGCCGACTCGCTTCCCGTGCCTCTGAAATAGCAAAGTCTCCTTGCTGAGCCTTAAAACCATCCCAGTTTTCCCTCTCTCCTTGCAGGGATCTCAGGACCTGGGGGGACAACGGTGCCGGTAGCCGCCTGCCTTGGCCTTGCTGTGTGCGGAACAAATGGGACGCGAGGCAGGGGAGGGTGTCACACCCGGTGGGGGGAAGGTAAAGAAAAAAAAAAAAGAAAAAAAAAAAAAAAAAAAAAAAAAAAGGAAAGAAAGAAGCCAGATTTATGCTCCAGCCATTTCCCTCCGTAATCAGCTTATGTTGTAGAGTTAAATGAAGCGACGGGGAGCTCGCGCAGGCGGCGGCGAACTTGTAAATCAGGCGGCGGCGTGCAACGCGCGTGCAAGGCGTGCGGCGGCCGGGCCAGGGCTGCCGGGGGGGGTGGCAGGGGCTGGCGGGGGCCCAAGGCGGGCGCTTGGCGGGGGCCTCGCTCCCCCCGGCAGGCCGGGTGTGAAGGAGCAGCTGAGACGAATTGCAATACCTCCCACTCCCCTGCCCATTTGTTTCTTCTGAATGCGTAATGAATGCTAATGAATTCCTCACTCGGGGCATATGGTTAAGACATATAGAGCCTAACCTTGCTACGGAGAAGAAAGACCTTGATGGCGCACACGGGGGGAGGCCCCCGGGGTGGGGGGAGCCAGCCATGCGCGAGCGGGGTTGGGGTCAGCGGGACGCGGCCTGCTCCAGGCCTGGGTCCTGCTCCAAGGCGAGGCCTTGTGGGGTTGGAGGGGAGGTGATTTACTTCCCCATTTGTGCTTCTCCCCTTTTCACCCTGATGTATTCCTTTTCAAGGATATTTCCCCAAAAAACATCCCCCCCACACACACCTCTGTACATCTGTATACTCCTAACACTCTCTGGAAACAAAACCAGGCGTTTCGCCCCAGTGAGAGAGGTGCATGCATGGGGGAAAACAAGAAGGTCCGGGGCAGGGGGGAGGCATTTCTGGCCAGCTTTTGGGGCAGGAGAGCCAGAAGCAGATGGGTTGTTCTCCTCTCAGGGTGTGGGTGCAAACCCAGCTTTGTTAGCCCAGCTCAAGGCCCCGTGCTCTCCGTGCTCTTCCATCCACCCCTCTGAACACGGGACACTGATGTTCAGGCAGCCGAATCCCACCGGCGGGTCATGGATCTAGTCATGAAGCCACTGCCTCAGAGAAGCAAAGACTTAGGGATGACTTAAATGAGCTAGCTTATATACCTGTAATAACACAGATCCCTTTGCTAGGCCATATACTGACCACTCCTGGCTGCATTTTGGGTCTGCACAGAGCTCTCAGTCCCAAGCCATGCACTAACTAGCTCCATTATCCCTCCTGGGCTGCTGTCACGTCTGTGAGACATCAACAAGCACGCACCCTGATGGCCTGTCCCCAGAGGGTTACAAAACCTCAAGAAGATGCTCAAGGACTTTTCAAGGTAGTCCAAAAATATCTGAAGAAACTTTCACCCGCACCAAAAAGTCCTTTGAGACCGAGAGCTGCCGCAGGGCTCTGGGGGGATGTGAAGCAGGCAGATTTTTGAGCAAGACCACCTCACTCAGGCACCCAGGGGCAAGACGATGCTGTTGATGCTGCCCCCTGGCATTAGGGCTTCGACTGCCTGGGGTGGAGGCTTGCTTCCCTGCTTCCCTTCCCTGCTTTCCAGCTCTTCTCCTCTCCCTGAACCTATAGCAGGAACAATTAGACAGGGACTACTGTTAATCTCGCACTTTGAGGCATTGCTGTCCTTTGCCATCCATCTCATGCCTTAAAACAAGAGCTGAGATTGGGTGAAACACCGCAGAAAAGCGCCGCTCACCATAGCTGGCGACTGCTAATTTATCAGCGCGCCTCCGAGAACAAAGCAGCCCAGGTACCTGACTGAGCGAGCAGTGAAAAGCAGCAGAGAGCAAGCTGGAAAAATTTCAAAGTCCTTCTAAAAATTAAAATCTGAAAGCCAGCCAAGTCCCAGCAGCCGAGCGGAGGTGCGAGGCATTTAGTCTCTGGGGTGGGCAAAAGCAGCCGACTGCCGTATGCGGTGTGCATCAACACCTCTTGACACTTCTGAATGTGGGGCTGGTGCTGATGCCCACTTGGATGAAAGAACAGAGTGAGACTGCCAGCGCCGAAGTGGGTGGAAGGGAGGGATGATCTGTAGCAAGATGTTGGGTTTTCTTTAACCCTCTCTCATACAAAGAGCAGCCCGGGAAGACTTGGAGCTGTGGAGATTTGCAGGCTCCAGGTGCTTGGGTGGAAGCGAACAGAAGGACGGAGCTGAGCCCACGGAGGGGGCAGGAGAGCTGTGAGGGGCCAAGCCCCATGCGGCCACCGATGCTCAGTGTGGGGGAAAAGGGTCTGCTCCATTTCTTACATCACTTGCTTTCTGGAAATGGCCGAGTTTGCTGGGAGCTGTGCTCGGTTTTCCTCTGGAAACTCAGGCCTTTATGCCTCCTGCAGCACCCCCCGCTCAGCGGAGCAGCAACGCCCAGCCCCGAGGAGCGGGGAATCACACTGCCATTACGTTCCCAAGTTCTTTCTGCAAGCCCAGGAAGGATACTGTAATCACCTAAAATAACTGTTTGCAGTACAAGATGATGGTGGGGGCAGGAGGGTTTCAGGGAATGCTGCTGGTAAACCAAGGCTCACTGAGTGTGTTTCAAATCCACGGAGCCAGGGTGAGGGTTTGGGTCACTGCAGCCTCATCAATGGACAGAGCCTCATTAATTTGTAGCACCAACCTCTTTGATTTTCTGAATTTTTAGTTGTGGTGTTTGGCTTTCGCCAAATCCTGGAGAAAACAGCAAAATAACCCAACCTGCCCCTGCTTCTGTCCCTGCAGGAGGCTGCTCCCGGAGCTGGGGCAGCAACATCATGCTGGAGAGCCGTGGAGCTCACCCAGGATTTCTCCTCTCGCCACCACATTTGCATGACAGACGGCTCCTTTGCATTATCCACCTCTTCCCACATCAAGCCCTGTCCCTCAGGCATCCCATGGGGATAGCTGCTGTCGCAGGCTGCTTTCCACCCCCTCTCTGCCCACCCTTGCCCTCACTCCTACGTGCTTCCAGCAAAGCACGGCTCCGCCACGTTGGGCCCATCTTAACCCCTGCTCACGCTACCTCCTTCTCTGTTTGCCTAAAATCTCAGGCCTCTGAGATTTGAGATATTCCTGTGACAGCCCGGGGAAGACGCTCGCAGCTCCAAGCCCCCCCGCCTCTCCCCAGCAAGGGGCCGTGGTGGGCGCATCGCTCCGGGGAGCCCCAGCCCTTACCCCAGCTGCAACACGCACCGTGCCTGATACGTTGTAATGACATGAAAATGAATAGAATAAACTGACTGAGTGGCATTGTTATTAACCTTTGGTACCTCAATAAATCACACCAAAGAGCAGCAATTACTCCCGTTTCTGACAAATACTGGTTACGCAGAGGATTCCCCCTTGCTCGTGGTCCCGTGCCCTCTCCCTCACTCTCTTTCAGAATTGAGACCAGGGACACGTAGTGCATATCATACATAAAGGGAAAAGGAATCATTTAATACTGGTAATACTGGGACATAGCAGCACGTGGCTTCTTGGGGTGTCCCAAAAGGGAGAGGAGAGCCACAGGGTTTGCTGGGCTCCACGGCACCGACCTGGAGTCACGGCACAGGGCCAGGCACAGCCCTCAGTGCTTCCCATGGCACGGCAGGTGTGTTGCTGGCACTCCCTACCTCCCCCTTGCTCAGGACAGAAGGTTTTCCAGGGGTTCTGCATCCCTGGTAGATCCCACTCCTGGCCCCTACACCACTTCTGCAGCAGCGCTCGCCGATGCGCTGCGAACACACAGCAGTGCACGCAGATCCGGGGATGGGCCTTCCTTTTGCAGAAAGCTTTGGATCACAGGAATTACTGAATGAAACAAACGGGAAGTAAAACTTGCCCTCCTCCGGACTCCGGGCCAAGGTATGAGTCAAGCTCTTGGCCCCACACCAGGAGCGGCTCCAGCTCCGCTTGGCTTTTGGCACGCGCTTGTGTCAACACCGATAAGAGTTTGGGAGTTTGATGCTGCTCACAAGCTAGCTAATTTCTGAGGTTGGTGCTACACTTTCAGATCGATACATTCAGAATTTAGTCAGCACAAACAGCCTCGCAACAGGGTGCTCTCCTTGCATATATAAAGCTACCTGGGAAGAGGACCTTTCACCAAAGTTATTCAGTGAGACTTAAAAATCAATTCTGGTTTGAAGATGCTGGCAAAATATTGTAGTGGCCATTGTTAAAGTGCCTGGATTAATCATAAATCAGAGCTGAAAAATACTTCCTGCATTTAAAAATTTGTGGATTTGATTTCACAGAGCAGCTGGTTGTGGACACAATAGTTAAACACAAGTTTCTTTAAAGCAAGATCCAGAATTACCGTCGAATAAAGTTTGAAGGACTTTTGGCAAACTCGGCAGAATCCCGTATTTTGTTCGTTCAGATTACTTTTCTTTAGAAATCCACAGAAGTTTCTTTGGAGATTTGAAAAATTCATGGGAAGTTTTGAAAGTCTCATACACAGTGAAAACAGTGGGATTAGAGTATTCGGATATGACACCTGGTTTTGAAATAGTTTGAAATGAGAGCTGAACAAGTGATCTGTGGGCAGAGCTAGCTGAAGTTGAGGTTCCCCCTGCAGAGGTAAAGCTGCTGGTGCAGCACCCACTGTTCATTGCTCCCTCCTGCCTTGCTCCAGGTGCTGGGCAAGCACTGTGGCCGTGCCCACAGCCTGCTCCACCGACCAGAAACCACAGAAGTGTGCAGCGCTGGGCTTGGTTACCCTGCCAGGTGAAATCTTCCTTTGCAAATTGCTTTGCCGGGCCGCATTTGAATTCTCATGCTTCGATTTGCCTTAATCCGGCATGAAATGCCTGTCTCTGCTATCAGCACCCTGCGGAACAGGAGCAGCATCCCGCGGCTGCAGGTGCTGGGCAAACATAAAAGCGTCCCACAAGCAGGCGCGTCCCGTCCCTCTGCGGCTGGGTGACACGCAGGGGACAATGGATACGGTCATGTAAAAACCCTGAATGAATTTCATGGCGATGGCTTATTTCCTCTGATAGCATTTCAGCCGTGTGCCGGTGCGTAGTTTTCGTGCAGGGAACTGCAGCTTGTAGGACTAATGGGAAATGCTCAGCTCCTCAGGAAGAGACTGCTTGTCTCGGTAGCTTTGCTATTGTTAGATCTGGAATGAGCCCCAACCTTTGTTTTAGGTCAGCTCAAATCTAATTTAGGGAGGAATCTTGGTTGTAGGGATGTCTTTGTGACTTATGGGCTCGGAGTTGATTTTACTCCCCCAATCTTATTACGGACTTATTATAGAGTGAGCGCTGCTGCCGAATCCATGAGGGTGCGGGCGAGGTGCCCTTTATTGCTAGCGAGGGGTGCGTGTGTGAGAGAGGAAGAGTGGAAGGGAAGCAAACCAGACATAAATCATCCAGAATGCCAGCCAGCAGAAACTAAAACCCACGGAAAAGCACGACCATTTTCTTTCTTTCTCCCAAATTGCCGAGGATCTGATCCACGCTCCAACAGCGAGTGGCAACTCGGGGATGCGGGACGCGGCGCAGCGTCTCTTTCCGACCAACCTCGGTGACCTAGTTTCTGCACTTTCATTATCCTAAAATAATCCTGCCTTTTTTCCTGCCTCCCCCACGGCTCCTGAAGGAAGGAGGTGGGGTTGTGCCGTGGGGATCAGCGGGAGAGGAGCTCGTGGGAGCGGGGAGGCTCAGGCGGCGTTTCTTCCCTTTCTGTTCCGCTGGAGCATGTGACGGTTTGCGACGGGAAGCCCGGGCGGGTGCAGGAGCAAAGTTGTAAAAAAAAACCCACATCACAATGACTTTTCTCAAATGATAAACATAATAATAAAACTCCTCCTAGTAGCCAATATGATGCTAATGCTTCTTAGCTCTGTCAGAAGTGAAAACAGCTCCTTGCTGTCAATTACTGGAGGGACAGCTGGAGTCTCTCCTCTCACTGTCAGGATGCAGACATATTGCATGTCATCGAGAAGGTAACAAATTCACCAGGACAGCATCACCATCTGTCACCAACAGAGACACCGCCGAAACAAAGGGTCAGGCTCCGTCGCAGAGCTGGGGCCTGATCTCACCCCGAGCCGGGGCGCGGCGGCGGCGGGCAGCGCGCGGGCTGGCACGGACGGAGGTGCCCCCACGCCCGTCCCCTGGGACGCACGGAGCAGCTTCATTTTGCGAATCCAAGGGACAAGCTTTGAGTTTTGAAATGAGAGTTTTCACCAGCAAAACCTCGTGCCGAAGCCTCCAGACCCTGCTGATGGGGTTAAGCCCAGTCCCCAACCCACGGGGCTGTCACCTCCCGGCACGAGGTTTTCCAGGGCGCCGGTCACACGCGGGGCATCTTCCTCCACGCATGGCTAGGTCCGTTTGGGCTGCTCGCAGGAGAAAATCGGAGGATCAGGCTGGAAGGCCATTTGTTTGGGGCCAGATGGCTGGTTCCCTGCATTATTGAAGTCTGACTGCCCTGGATCCTCTCTCACAAGGAGCAGAGCTGCTCGCCCACCCTGGGAAGGTCCAAACCCTGCACGAGACCCAACACCCAGAAAAACAACAAGGAGCTCCGTGATGTGTTTTGGGGTCATTCTCAGTATTTAACCAGCTCACCAGAAACTTCAAAAAATCCTCTTCAAAACCCCTTCAATTAATAATGCCATTTTTTAAAAACATGTTTTTGAAGACTCTGTTCAGCAGAATGGTGTAAATAGCGTAAATAATTTACACGATTTTTTTTTTTTCTCCAGCATATATTGTTGTGCTATTTAAAAATAACCCACATAACTCCATTCTTTCACTCAAGATGAGGCTTGTGATGATGTGCTAATTATTTTGAGAGCAAAGTTTATTTTTTTTGACAGAAAAATCATTGCACTTAAAATCAAGCGGAGTGTTGAAGCTTCGGATGAGCCTGAAAGAAAGATGTTTGTGCAGAACCAGCCCAACGTGACAAGGCAACACGTCCCTGTAGCTCCTGCGCTTGTGTTACGGTGTTAATTTGGGACACCCTGTGGCTCCTGGCAAGTGCAGCAGCGTGGGGTCCGGCTGACACCTGGGGATGCCCTTTGGGTTTCCAGCCTGGGGTGGCAGCTCTCCTGTTTGTATCAATTGCAAGATCCGGGACTCACCATTTATACTCTTAAATATCTCAGGTGTTAATTAGAAGTTAGCTCAGGAGTCGGTCTGGTGATGGGAACAGAGATACCTGGAATTAAATAGTGCACTTCAGACTCTGGCAGCCTTTCAGGTGCTGCTTTGGTTTGGTCCTGAAGGACTTCCCTGTAAATCCCAACCTCCACCCCCCAGGGCACAGTAATAATCTATAATAAGCACAACCGAAATTTGATCTCAATTCCAAAAATACAGCAAAAATAAAGGAAAAAAGGTGTACTTGCTGCTGCTCTTGCACTGCTGCTGCTGAGATTTACGACAGGCACACAGCCCTCAGAGAAAACTGCGCTACTGCAGGCACGAGGACATGTTTCTAACAAGGAGAAATCGCCCATCCTCTAGTCAGAGGCCAGAATTTATTTCACGCTTTAGGCTACAATAAATGCCAGCTGACTACCCTGAATCATATAAAATAACTTCTAAGGAAGTTCCAGGTTCCAGCCCCCTGTCCTAGCACTGCTTCATTGCTGCAGGCCAGGACGAACATGAGAGGTGCTGAGCGGAGCACGTCCTCCCCTCCACCCCTTCCTTCTCCCCGGTGTTTGTGGGCTGCCTCGGGATTTCTTGCTTGACTCTTCTCCAAGGTTATGTCGAGATTGCTGTGAACTGGAAGTAACGGGAAGGTGCCAGCAAGAGGCTGGAAATGAGGTTGGTGTTGCTGCTGGTGGCTCTCCCTGCCTGCCTCCTGCCCCACTGGGCTCCGACCCCTCCGTAGAAATCAGGAGATGCTCCTGGAGCCACAAAGCCTGCAGGGTTGGTGCTGGGTAAAGCCCTTTGAGTACAAGGGGGGATTTGCAGACTGGGCTGGGAGAGTGGCTCCTGTTCAGGAAGGGAAAGCTGCGAAAGCTGCTGCTGTCACTCCTGCTAGAAACGAGGGCGCAGAATGGTCCTGTGCCTGCTGTGAGCAGGGAGCAGGTGCTGTGCGCTGCAGTTACTGCCTCCTTGAGACCTGCATGCGTCTCTTCTCTCATTCTGGATGGAGGTGCCCCGCTCCTTGCTTCATTTCCCCCAAATCCAGTCCCCTGCACTCCCACATCCTTCAGGCACGGATCCTTGGCAGCCTTTTGGATGGACGGTGCTCTGACCCCTCACTAGTCTCATGGTGCTGGGAGGAGCAGACAGCCTGAAAATTTAGCTGTGCTTCCTCTAAAAAGCTTTTCGGGGAGGTGTTTTCCAACACAGCAAGCGACGGCGGTGATCTGGACCTCCACGGGGAAGCTGAGGCCATGGGGAGGCTGTGAGAGAGCAGGGAGCTGAGCCGTGCGCTCCCTCGAGCTCTCCCTCTGCCCCCAGGACACCCTTCATGCTCATCCCTGCGGGGCACAACATCCTCCACTGGGCACCTTCCTCCCCGGGGAACCAAACCTGGGCAGTTTGCCACAACCCAGGCGCTGGCCTTTAAATGTGAATGAAATCCTGCCTTAAATCCAGCCTGAAAGATTTGTTTGGGAAATCGTGATCCTTGAGGAGCATCCTGGTGTACTCCGAGGAAGCCTCCTCTGCACAGAACGGCCTCGTTCGAGCTGCGAGGTGCCAGCTTAATGGCGTGGAACAGATGAAGCCCGGGCCACGCGCCTGGGATGTGGACGAGGCTTTAATTCTATTGTTTGCAAAGGTTTCTGCAAACTGAAGCAAATCCTGCCCCGGCTGCCTGGCTCAGCTGGCCTGCGAGAGGCTTAGAGCGGCGTGAGGGTATTTTATCTCGGCGGCTACAGAAGGAAAAGCGCAAATGATCTAACGCCGCCCCTGCCCTGCTCGGACCCGGTCCCCGCTGGGTGGCTGACTTCACAGCCAGGGCTCGCAGACTGGCTCAAAGTGCAGTTATTTTGGAACCAGATCTGCTCGTCACGGCTGTACCCAGCTTTCAGAAGGGAACTCGAGCAGCTTTGGAGCTGCGGCTCAGAACATTTTGCTCTCGCGCTGCGCCGCACTCTGCGGAGCCCTGCAGTCCCCGCCAGCCAAAGAGCAACCCGGCGCTTCTCTCCTTTATTAAACAGAGTGGGAAACTTCAAGCGAGGAAAAACTTAGCCCGAAAGCAATATCTGTTCAGGTGTTGTTCAATATAAAGGCTTGTCAAAACGCTGCTTGTGCTGCTGTCCTGAGCTGGCATTCAGGCGTGTTCCCTGCAAAGGCTGCAGCGAGGCTGTGGAGAGAGCAGCTGTTAAAAATGCAGCTGTTTCATTAGCTTGGGCAGGGAATGGAGAAAAATACAGAGTTACAGGGTGGGGAGAATCTAATCTAGGGAGCTGCCCAGGACGGCTCTGAGAAAAGGTTTTGTCTGAACGCAAATGGGTTCTTAGCAGGAGCGTGTGACACTGGGCACAGTTTTCTTGCAGAAATAATTGTGACATTTCCATTAAAACTTCAACTCGTGATTGATTCAGTTTATAAAAACCAGCCTTCCAACAACGTCTCATGAAAAAGAGTTTTGAAATTCTGCATTTTCTGAGTAACTTGAGCAGCTACTACTGCCGACCATGGGGGATGAATCTAAACTGGGGGTAAGGACAGGGAAACAGCCACACCTTGGACATGTCCCTGAGGACCTGCAGGCAGGCAAGGCACCAGTAGGCACTCAGGCAATGCCCATAGGCTTGGCCAAATCAACTGGTAACCTTCCTCATCACAGCTTCTGGAGGACGGGGCAAAATCTGATCCGTATTATGTCACAGATGTGTAGGTGTAAGAGGTGTTAGCAAAGAGGGCTACCAAGCAGACAACAAATCTGTATTCCCTGGTCTTGAGTTATCAGAGGTATCTCATGGCTAAATACAGACAAGGCACATACTCTGTGCAGGTTACCAGTTCTGGGACTCTGGGGCATGGCCCACGCTTAAATCAGTGTTTTCTGCATCCGCAGTGGCTACTGATAAAAATGTGTTTTCCAGAAATGCAATTGTTCAGCCTCCCTGTGAGACTGTAATGCATGAGGAGAGCATGACAGGGCAACAGCCCCAGCTTCTGGGCAGCTCTTCCCAGCAGTACCTCCCTGTACCCTGAATATCCATGATGATAACACCTCACCCACACTATTAAATGCATATTTATTTTTTTTTTAAACCAATAAATTAGTTTTTTAGCACATTAGTTGTACTAAAAATGTGTATTTCTGAGATATTTTTTTGGTTTCTTTTGTTTTAAAATCATTTCCCACATCAAGTCTAAGGCACTTTGCTCCTCTGTCATCCAGAAGACAGGAATTCATGCTCAAGACTTGGGGCAAGATCTATCAAAGGCAAAACGAGTAGATTTTTTTTGACATTTCTCCTTGGTGCACTGCACGACCACTTTCACCTCTTAATGAACAATACCGACGGGAGCTGCAAAGCGACTGCCCTGAGCTGGAAGCAGCCGCCCTCTTTGCTCTGCTTAGGATGGTTCAAAACAAGGGAGGAAAGGGGACACATTTCCTCACGTATGCTAGGTAAGAGACCAAGTACATAGCTAATGATCGTTCATTTTAAAATATTATCCTGCCATAAAGGTAGAGATGCACATTTCTGAAATTTGTTGTTATATTTTGCTATTGCTGTTTTACTGAAGCTCAGTTTCACAGCCAACTTTGCACACAAAATGGAAGTGCGTCTTCTCACCCAGTTGTGCTTATTAAAACAACCAAACAAGGCACCTTCAGGAGATTCTGATGTGGTTTTCGTTTTTTTTTCTCATGGGCAAAATTCTGCCTGCTGCAAAATTTCCATTTCCATTGCTTACATGTATACAATTTTGCAGAATTTTAGAAGAAAAAAATAGTTCTTCTTTGGTCCCCTAGTACGGAGGTTAAAAAAAATAAATAAAAGAAAAAAGCCTAACAAATCTATATGCACAGTTCCCACTAAAAAATAACAAACAGAACTAAATTCCTGCTGTACTTAGGCAAGTGCAAGAATTCCTTACTACAATTTAAAAAGGTTTCTTTGCCACTGAAGCAATTTATTCTCCAACAGCGAAGGACTGGCCACATCTATGCACTCAGAAGTGAATTTTTACAGCAATTCTAAAAATATTTGTGTACCTGGAGGTGTATATGGCCACCCTGGGGATTTTGAAAGCTCTTGAACATCTTTAGCAGCAGCTAAATGCCCAAAGCTTTGAACATTGCACCGGACATCCATGTGAAATTTCAGGTAGAGAAGTGTCTTTATGGGTTATGATTTACATGGATGAGTAGGGAAGGATATATTTAAATATTCTTCTGAAGATGGCCACTTTTGAAAATATCCTCAATATTTTTAGCAGTTAGTTTGCATTGGTTGAGTGTAAAAGACAAGATGGTGGCCTGGCCCTTACTCAGGCTTTCCTACCAAGTAGCTGCACCAAATTAGTAATTTAAACTGAGTCTGAAACAGCACTTTGTCTGCATTTACAGACGTATTGCCCCAGGATAAGAGACGTAATTCTCTGAAATGAAGAAAATTAAATCATTACCCTCTTCACCCAAGCCTTTTTGCTGTTGGAAAGTTAGTTTTGCATTTAATGAATATGGGCTCATGTCTTTCTAATGAGTATGAGATAGCTGCTGTAATTGAAAACTTAAGCAGGGAAAAAATCATTACAAGTTTTTTCTTAATTAATTTATTTTGTATATTTGTGTTATGAGTGATAGTTACCAGTAAAGCAATGGGGGTGGAAAACCACAATTTCTTCAACAAGCAATTCAAAAACGTGCTGGAAAGAGGAGATTCCCCGTATTTTACCTGCCTGAAGGAAAGCAGCTGGAAATGAGTTTTCTTCTGAGTGTCTCTGAGAGATCCTAGGCATTTCCCCACTCCTGCCTTCCTCCCAACTCTTGCCAATGTTAACTTGTTCTCACATTTTCTCTACTCCCTTTTTCAGGCAGGAGAAACCTCCCCTGCCCCTCACTGTCTTCCAGGACTGCCGACCAACCTGACATTTGGGAAAGGCATCCCAAATGGATAAATAATCCCAGGCTGGGCTCCCTGCAGAGCCACAGCACTGCCTGCTGTCCCAGACTGGGGGATTTTACCTTCCTTGAGGCCAGCAGCAAGGCAAGACCCCGAGCAGAGGCAGGGAAGAGCTGCTGCTCAAGGACCATGCTTCTAAGAGCACGGACGGCTGCAGTCAGCACAAAGAAACCCCCCTGGTGTCCTCTGCTCATCATTCGAACCTGCAGCCGATGTCTTGGGAGCCCCAAAGACTAATGGGACTGATTGTCACTGTGTTCCCATGTATGAAATTGAGGACGGAAACATGCATTTTTAATAATGAAAGGACATCAAGGGGAAGGGCAGAGGAGGTGCCGGGAAGACAGAAAGGTGGCTCCTAAGGTCAATGTGATTCATAACAGGTCCATAAATCTCTACCATGAGCTGGCAGTGCTTTTCTCCACCTTTTGTGATATGTTTCCCCTGGTTTTGATAATCCCCATTGGTTTCCTGTACATTTACTTCTGGAGGCCAACCTTCATCCACAGGCCCGCGTATCATTTCCAGACAAAGATTTTCCTCTCAAAGTTCTTTGTTTTCTTCTGATTCTCACCAACAGTTTGATATTTTGAGTCTTTGCTCTCCCATGAATAGCTCTTCTCAGCCACCACCATCCACAGCAAAATACCGTCATTAACCCCCCTCTAAACCCTGATATCATCCTCCTGATAGCTCCCTCCACACTCCTTGTGCAAAAACAATCCCACCTCGTTCTTCTTTCAGACACCGTCCTTGAGATAATCTCTCTAATTTCAAGAGCAAAATCAAAAGAGAGAGGAAGTAAAGTGATTCGGAGAAGCACTTGCTGTGGGGCACTTTCCTGGAAAGACACGTTCGTGGATTTACGGATGTTCACTATTGCAAGGCAGCGTTTGTGCCACTGGTATTGGGCTCCATCATCACACCATGTGCGATGCACCCACTTATCCTTGTGCAATAATGTTCCCAAAGCAGCTGAAAGTGAAAGATCGAGCACAAAATTATAATCCTTTTTGCAAATCACAGCCCTGAGTGAAGACGTTACCAGCCTCCAGCTTCCCTTTCTGCCAACACTGGCCGTGTGTGAGCTCTCCCTAAGCAGCTCCATGCGCTCATCCATCTCCATCTGCACCTGTAACATGAGCTCACCTGGATGGTTTGGTCTAGGGTGGATCAGGGAGCACTCAGACCATTGCTCCAACCTGTGGGGTGGCACCAGACAGCCGGGGAAGTTAATATCTGTGAGTAGCATTACTTGGTCTGCGAGAGGATAAATGTCTGAAGCAGTATCCAAGGGTTATGTCCCGATCACGGTGCATAATTTATCCACAAATTGGATTTCTGGAAAGAAGCAGGAGCAGAAGAACACGGCGGTTTTCAGGCAGATTGAGCTGAAACATAAGAAGGTGGCAACTCTACTCCAGAGCTAGATCTGGACAGCGCTTCCTGCTCTTCATTTCCAGGAACACCCAACGTAAAACCAACTGTCAGTCCCCGCTAGCTGTTCAGATTAGAACAGGCGCATCTGGAGACCACGCTTTGCCCTGACAACAACCCAAACTGGCTCTGCAGTTGAAGACGAGGGTGGAATGTTCTTATCCCCGAGCCAAGCCTGTCGCGGCGCGAGCACAAAAGGCAGTTGGTAGGACATCAGCTTGTGGGAGTTTCCTCAGCTACCATAAGGAAAAGTGAAATGTCACAGTCTCCACTGGATCAAATCGGCAAGAGTGAAGATGATTTGTTTGGGCTTGGATCTTGGTTCAGCCCCGGATCCGAACGTGAGGCTGGAATACGGAGTGTGCAAGAAAGGCAAGTTTGGGTTTTCTAAGGTGAAACTAGTGAAATCAATATAATGAAGTCAATGAAGGCAGCATGTTAGAAATGAGGTTGTGAGTCCATAAAGTTTAGCCTTGGTCTCCCTGATCTATGGCTTAATTCTTTACGCCAATATTTTGACTTGAGTATCTTGAGTAGCTTGCCCATATTGGCTAAATTTAACTGAGAAACTGCATCTTTGGGGGAAAAGCAGTGATCCTGCTCTCACCCTCATTTCATCTTTCTGGTAATGTCTGTGTGTCCTGGCAGAGCCCCAACACCAGGGCTGTAGGGTGGCAGCAAGCACTGGGACATACTGGTATGGACACAGGGGTACTGGCATACATCTCCCAGCAGTGACGTCCCCAGAGCTGCACCATGCACTCACTTCTCCATGAGCCAAAAATGTGAAAGAGGAGCCTGGCTGGGACATTATCGGCGGTCTAACAAGATGCTAATGCCACTGCCAGAGCACAGAGCATTGTCAATATTTTTCTCAGCCTAAAACCCACCCTTTCAGAAGTCAGCGCCACTTTAAAGAGGCAGAGGGAAAAAAAGACACTCATTAATCATTATGGCATGACAACACTACAGGGTGATTTCTGCTCTACACCTTTCCTCACAATAGTATGCGATTTAATTGCTTTTTAAAAAGCTTTAATGATACAGACCAAAAGCTGATCTTAGCAACATCTTTTCTACTTCAGTGAAATTAAGGACACAGTTGGTCGTTGATACAAAGGAGTGAGTGAACCACTTCAGAAAAGGCAAATACATCTCAACCTCAGTCAGGCTAAAGAGGACACTTTCTGCAAATGCCCAGTAAAACAGCTTCTATCTACATGGAGTCCAAATTGCTTTCTTTTTCTTCCTTTTTTTTTTTTTTTTTTTTTTTTTATCTTTCTGTCTGGCCAATGTGTATTATTTCAGGGTGTTCTGACCCAGGACCTTCTTGCCTATAAGAACCTCTCCCAGAGGGGCAGGCTTTGTGGATGGAAAGAGGATGGAGGCAGAGATTCATGGTTAGTAAACTGAAGGAGAAAATGGATGGGGACACTGAGGGAGTCCCCCAGAGTGTTTATAAAAATTAAGAGTCAAAGACCACCAGGTGTTCAAATAAACATGTGTGTATCAGCAGAGCCAGATTTTCAGCAGCACTCGGCAGGCTGGGTGCGGGTTACACCGTGGCACTTCCCTAGGATTATGTCAGATGCCAGGAACACTTCTGGAAAAATCAGATTATAACAAATACATCAGGTCTGGAGCTGGGCTTCCTGCAAGTCTGACCTAGACCACGAGTGCTTGAAATCGCAATCCTGTACGGATATTGCAGAGAATGAATAAGACAGGGAGGTGTTCAGACAGGGCATGCGGGCTTCTTTATGATGAAACCTGTCCAAAAATCAGTGAAGGACATTTGTATTTATGCCACCAACGATAAAGGGACTTGTTTTAAGAGGGATTCGGGTCACTTCTGCTGTCACTACTTGTAACGTGTGTGCACGTACAAAATAACGAGCAGGCTTTACATGCAAAAGGGACAGGCCTGTGCCATGCACTCCTGGAGATGTCTGAGGAACATGCCACGCAGAGATTACAACGTGCATCTGTGCTCTTGCATTACCGAGCCTCGAGACAAATTGTCCAGTCTCAGCATGCTTCTTCCTCCCTGTGTAAGATTTACCACGTATTCAACTGCTCCTCAACTTCTGAGATGGCAGAACTGGACAGTTCTGCCCCAGCACGTCCTCAGAGACGGATTCACTGAAGCATCACAAGGATTTCGGCCTTTCTGGGATTCCAAGGAACAATTTTCCTGCGCCATTACCAGGGAAAGGGGAGTTCCCGAGCAGTGGGGTAGGCACCAGGCGGATGCAGTGGCAACACCAGAGTACACGTCCCAGCAAATTGAAGCTGCCCCCATGGGAAACGTGTTCAGAATTCAGGCTGGAGGCATGAAGAGGATGAAAAATGTCACTTGTTAGGGCAGGGTGGGGAGACAAGAGAAACACAACTTGTGGTTAAAGAGAGAGGCCTTGTTCCTTGAAGCTTTTTGCCTCTGGAACAGCATCTGTGGCCATCTTCTGCTGGCCAGAAATGTGCACTGAACGCATCCAAGGCACACAGCCTGCTCCAAGCCTTCCAGCTTGCTTCTGCCATCATTCACAGTCATAGCAGAGCTAAGGACAGTTTAGGAGAGATTACCTAAGATAAAAGACTCCGCTTTCTCTAAGAGCTATGCATGAACACATTATTTGATCCAGGAGTGTACACAGCTTGCTGGAAAATGTTTACCTCAATGGAAAACGTGAATCTGCTCCTGTATCAGAGTGCTCTGCTGCTTTAGACACAACCTTAAAATTCCTCGGGGATCGCTTTTCTTAAAGGGATGAGTTTCAGTGTTGATGGGGCTGCCTAGGAGGAGATTTTCAATGCAATCTGTAAATATGAGCAATTCCTTACAATTTAAAAGAAAGAAAGAAAAAGAAAATGCAGAACCCCCATTTCAGGAGCTTTGGGAGCTGGGGGTCTGTGTGGGAGCTGAGAGCTCTGAGTGCCAAAGAACCACCCTGACTGAAGACAGCAAGCGGCAAAAATGGTGATTTAGGTGAGCAGATATTTTTAGCAAAAGAAAGGAAACAAGGCAGGAAGGTAAGGTCGGCGAGCAGGTCGATGGCAGGAGCAGGAGCAGCACAGAGGTCTCCCTCCTTCCCAGCTGATGCCCTGCTCACAGCAAGATCCCTCCAGCTGCAGCAAAGCCTATCCTAAAAATTTGGCCCTGTGCTCGCTGCCATTCTCCCTATGGCTGTTAGTTCGTGAAAGGGATTTGAAGCTCACTCTCATGTCACAGTATTAGTTTAATGTACATTTATTTTGTATATATTATCTTTCCTTTCAAGCACTTCACTGTCTCATTAGATACAGTAACTCCCAAAGAGGCAGCCCCAGCAGGAAGAGCACTGAATTCCCAGTAAGATATTATTACATTGCCTTCTTTGCTGCACAGTGTTACAGTAAGTAAGGGAATTATACACTTGTCTCCCAATATATAGATAAGGTATTAAAAAAAAAAAAAGAAAGAATTGCTTTTGTTTCAGCAGTTCTAGTCTGTTTGCACACAGGAAGACGAAATCCTGCCTACCCAAAACCCCGTCCTGAAGCATCACCCTCCTCTCGCAAGAAAGCATCTCTGTCCAACCAAAGGGAGAGAGGAGAAGGTGGAGCGAGCTAGGAGATGAACCAGAGATTCATCTTCACAGCAATCTTCTCCTTTGCAGGGCACCCAGCCTGCAGGTGGGCTTTGCCCTTTGGAGCTGGAGCATCTTTCAGGGCTTGTTCCCACCCTGAGGGTCTGAGCCCTCCTGGAAAGTCAAAGAAGAGAGCACCCCTGGAGCTGGAGAGGATGGTTGTGTCCTATAGCAGGAATACAGTTAGATTCAGTTGCAGGTTTGTGTCTGTGTGCAAGATAAAAGCGCAGGCAAAATATTTCCATGATTTTCAGATGTTGCCTTGGGGCAAGGCTGTGCCAGCTCTGGTGCTTCAGGGAAGGGCCTGGAAGCAAGAAGGGTCCCCACGTCTCCAAAAGTCCTCTCCTCCAGCCACGAGGAGAGCTGGAGAGCACAGCTGGAGAGCTCACACCAGCTCACACTGGAGCAATCCAGCCCTGGTGGCTGGGGCTGGGCGATCTCATCCCACAAAGTCCCACCTCGTGCTGAGGGTAGGCACAGGAGGCTGGATACCGCAGGGCACGGAGCTGAGCTCCCGCAGCGTGCCCGGCTCCTTCCAGAGCCAGGGCCTTTCACCTGCCGTGCCACTCAGCCCTGTGCCTGACCTGGTAATTAAAATGTCCTTCCCTGTCTGTTAAGTGTGGAAACCCTCTCCCTCGTTACCCCAAACATTAATTTAGAAAGCCAAATGCCACAGTGACTGCTTCTCTCGTATAATTTTTCCCCCCTTCAGATTCCCTTGCTTCCTTTATTTGGTGCCAGCAGAAAACAATATGGTTTCGTTCATTGTCTTCTATTAAGACTTCCAAGCGAGGGGGGAGATTATTCTGTTCCAGCGTGTGACGACATAATAGGCTCCTGTCCCGGGAAACAAAAGTCTCTGCAAGGCGATAAAGAGACAAGTCCTACTTATGATGTCACTGAAAAGACAGTGGTAGAAATAAAGAAAGAAAGGGGGGGGGGGAGAAGATAAGAATAAACATCTGTATATTGGGAATAACAATAACATTTGTTCTGCCTTTTCTTTCCAAACGCTGCCTTAAATTGTGCCTTGCGTGGAACAGAAAAGACTTTGCGTGTGTGTGTGTGCGCACAGATGGATTTATAATAATAATAAAAAAAATCCATTGAAATGCAAAGTTTAGGGTTTCCCCCTCCCCCTCAAATATAAAAAGATCAAATAACTCCTGACAAAGAAAACTGGTACGGTTCTATTTTTTCCCGATCTTCTCACGTTCTGCCCCTTTTATAACCATACCAAGCAAAATGTAGGGTTCTCTTCAGCAGAAATGTGTGTATTTTGGGAAATAGGCTTCGGCTGGCGCAATTAACGGGGCGTGCAAAGAGCAGGAGTTAGGAAAGGAGGCAGTGCTTTGCCCTCGATGCCAGCATGGGCTGGGGGGTGGTGGAGCCGCTCCTTGCCGGTGGCTTGTGCCAGGGGACGAGCAGGGGACATGGGGCAGGATCCTGTCCTCGTGCTGGGCTAGCTGTGGCTTCAGGGGGATGTCTTGGGTTTACCCAGCAGCGTTTGTCCCTTGGGTTAGAAGAGAAAGGGGAGCGTACCTTGATGGCTTTAATATTGGAGGTCTATATTAGTTTGCACGCTGGCTTGCTGGCCGTGCTCTGCAAGGCGAGGTCACCAAGGGCTCGCTGCCCCACAGAGGGAGGCGCTGACAGAGGTCACCACCAGGACTTTGGGGATCTTAAAGCTTGGGACAGAGCAGAGAGCAACAAATCACACCCCAGTGCATGAAACAGCACCAGCCCTTCCCTCCAGTGCTGCCGGTAGTTGTTTCTCAAGGATTGCCTTAAACCCCACCGTAATCAGCCTCATCGCATCTAATGACTATTTCTTGCTCTCAAAGGTGGCATTACAACAAAGGTGGGCATTATTTGGTAAACAGGACCGACCTAGGCATTCACATCTGATTTCCCTTCTCCTAGCACAGCTATTCCTAGGACTTGCGCAGCTCTATTAGATCTATATGCAAGTGTATTAATAACAACAATTGTACTTGCAATTAATTTTAAAGCCCACCATCAATCTTTCTTGGAATTCAATCTGATGCACAGCCAGAGGGAAGGGACGTGCGCGCTGCGTTTCATTTTAACCCCTTCCTTTTTTGTTTGCCAACGTTGGGTTACGGCGAATAACGAACCCCCGCGGGCGTTGCGTTTCCAGGCCAGAGCCGAAGAGTTAAATTTGCCACCGCAGGGAGATTGGACATCATCAAAACCTCAAATATCAATAAGTAAACAGACAGGAACAATGCACTCCCCCCGCACGTGACCGACGTTACTGGTGGAATTAGGAATTAACTACAAGATTAAACCCACCATTTTAATGCGTCAGACAAAGCTGGGTATCTGTACAGCCATCGAAAGCAGGTGGCCAGCTTGCTAGCTGCCATGGACACAGCGGCCAGGATAATGCAAAGTGGACCGGGAGGTAATAATTCAGCCGATAACCCCTGCCACACTTATTCAGTTGCTAATTCGCTCTGCGTGCACGAGCTGTAACCAGCGTTTAAAGATGTGCTCTGATATTTAAAGCCTAATTTATTCTCTTTATTAAAAATGATATCAAACGATATTTCACTCTCCCTTTTGGTGAAGATTAACTGTTTATGATCCTGGTGTATTACGTGGGGCCATAACCATTACTCACGTCAACTGTTTGGCTGGGGCATCTGAGGCCCTTTAGATTAATAGTGGGGCTGTTATTTGTTACAGCTGAGCAAGTGTCAGCGAAGGAAACAGCCTCCGTTCTGAGGCAACTTTATGCCAAGCATTAAAAACATTTCTTTGGACTTGTTCATTTATAATGACCTTCACATTTTGATAATGTTTTTTTAACGCAGACAGAGAGATATTTTCAAACCTGCATACAATAGATTTACTGTTACATTTATTTGACGCCCACTTTTCCTTAAATGAATTTATCCACCAAGACCCGCGTGAGCCACTGGGCATCAGCATTTCCCGTTTCCCTGGGTACTGCAAGACTGATTTATTTTTTTCTTCTCTGGACTGTCTGGCACATTTTCTAGAGCATCTTCTTCCTTGCGCAGAAAACAAATTTTGCTGCTCACGTGTTTTAGCCTACAAAGACCGGTGCTGATCCTCCAGGTACTCCACGGGTCCACTGAACTAACCCAGTTGAAAGGATTCATAAAAGTCATAAAACCATCAGTGGAATACCATTGTAACAGCAGAGGAATTTCTAGGGAAATAACACTATTTCTTTTACTTGCCTGCCCCTAGTTAATAAAATATTATTATTACAGCAGAACCCTCCTGTTAAGGAGGTGAACTTTGAAGTAACAAAACCAAATTAATACAGAAGTAGTAATTAGCTCCCCTTCAAAAATGCCATGAAGAGCAGCGAAGGGAAGTTGTGAAGCACGGCACCACTACCTGCAGGGATAAAACACAGAGCAACCTCCCCAAACTTCCAAAGAAATGGTAATCCAGCGGTAAGGGCACAACGCTGCCACGTGGAGCTGAGCGGGCAGAGGCTTTGGCACAGCCCTGGAAGCTGTAACAACATCTTTGGTGTGATGGTGTGTAGGATTTCAGACTGCTGCTAGCCATGGATATGAGTTGTGGGCGTGATGAGAATAGGGCTAGTGCTATGAGGGGGGTGATTATCAGAGAAAACCCTAGGATGGCAGAATTTGGGCCGCTGATGGGAGCCTCAGGGCAGTGTGTGGGGGTTTAGCTGTAGGGTTAAGCTGGAAGGGGATGGCTCCTGCACATCCCACCTCAGTGGAGCAGCAAGGATTTACAGCACCAAGGGGATGCAGAGTAACCCTGCTTTCCCTTGGCCTTAGAGGGATCCTAATTCAGAGCTGGGGAAAGTAGGAGAGCAAGTGAGCTGACAGACAAGAGCCCTCTCCATCCTTCATCACTCCCATCATACTACAGAACTTCATTTTCTTTTCATTTAGAGTGATGGCAGTCAAAAATATTCCAAGCTTGCAGCTCCATCACGGAAAGCCCACGGCAGTGACAGTAATGTTGGATGTACACTGTGCCCTTTCAGTCCTATTATTCAGGCCCACTTTCGCATTTGGCCATCCCAGCTGTCTGGAAGTAGCTGCTCAGGGCACTCACCCGTTTTCAGAGCCCCCCTTGCCCAGGCACCCAAAGGAGGAGCCCCTTGCCCCTGGTGCCTCACATCTGCCAAACCCAGCAGGTTCTCGATTCGTACAAGCAGAAATTTGGTGCCAGGAGCACCAGGAGATTCAGCCTGGGCTCAGGAGGACAAAAAGGAGCCGTGGGTGAAGCGCTGGAGCTGGGGCTTTGGTCCAAGCTCTTTCCTGGCCTCTGTGTTTCTGCTCCCCAGCTGCAAAATGGGGGCAACTGCACTTCCTGAGAGCACAACAGCTTATCTTGGAAAGCGACTGAGATAAATAGATTAAAGCTGTGCTGGTGGAGAGTCACGGAGAAGAGGGTCATGCGACAGCCTATTCAGACGGTCCCTATTATTAATATGTAAAGCTGTCATACTTCATAAGATCACATCCAATGTAATCAAGAGGATTTAGTTCACTAATATAGCAGCAGTCACACTAGATAAGATTGCTTATAGGGATAAGAGTGTACATTTGTCGCTCCATTTTAATTAAAAAAAAAAAAAAAACTTAATAAAAGGTTGTAATGATAAACTGATAAGCAATTGCGTTCTCCCCTTCTCCCAGTAGGTTACTGCACAAAACTCATATTGCAATTAGAAACCTCCCATAAGACACCATAGGACATATATCAACGTTGGCTCCGCAGCCCGGAGTTCCCGGTCACTCCACTTTGTCAGTTCGATTGCTGCTAACTAGATTTTTTTTTCCCCCCACCTTGATTCACAAATGATTTTGCCAGACAGGGAACAACCCAGAGCGAATTTATTTAACACATCCCAGCGTTATGACTAAGTGGGAAGAAAATCCTCTCTCCGAAGAAAACTAATTGAAAATGTAAGCGACTCCAGCAGGACAGCCCTGCGGTACGCCCTCCCTTGAAAAGTAGAGGCTCGCTCAGTGGTAGCACTGCTAAACATTCCCCCTTGCTAGATGAGGTGTTAAAGTGTATCTCTTCCCCTTTTCGGGAGATGAATTACAAAATGGTGTGATGCAGAGCTCCAGCCTGGTTGGATGAGAGGTGCACGTCGATTTGTACAACTGAGCCTATACGTTCCTGGAGCAGCATGAAGAGGCATGCTGCTATTGAAATTTCAGATCATTTTGCAGCTGCAAACTGTAATAGTGGTAATAATAAACCAGAAGCTGTGCTATCCATTAAAAAGAACCCCAGACACTCTCACATGTTTGTTTTGCCTCTGATTTTAAACATTCAGCACCAGCTGAACTTTGTGTTCACGATTCATTAAAAATGTCCTGCATCTCCTCACACACATGGGTTACTGTGCGTCCCCAGAGATAAGAGCACGAGATGGGAGAGGGGACAAAAGTGAGCTCTCGCCTCGCTTAGGTCACCTCCTTGGCGTGACACGGGGTGGTTCGCTCCACTTTGCCGTGTCCCTGCTGCTCAGAGGGCAGGGGGGTGCTGGTGTCCTGCAGGCTGCTGTAAGGCCAGGCTTTTCTGCTGGCAGAAATCTGCACATTTTTGAGCTGAGATGACTTGGGGATAGCCAAACAGAAATGCTGGATGACGGTGTGCACGTCCTGCTTCTCTGTGAATGACTGGGAAGCAGCTGTGCATGGCTGCGTGGCTGCAGTGACGAACTTCTCCGAGTCCAGTTGCTGGAGGCTCTGAGCTCCTGCACGGGCAGAGATGTTTGCTTTCTAAAAAGCCCCAGGTCTCCTGCTGCTGTCTCAGACACAGCAATGATTTGCTTCAGGCCACAGGTGCTGGGGTGCTGGATGCCACCCGAAGCATTGCGTAGAAGTGTGTGGTTTGGTGGTGCCAAAGCAGAGCCAGAGCAGCAGAGAAGGAGGCTCCTGCCTTACCCTGCCATGGGGCTGCAGTGCCAAAGGGGCCGTTGCTCTGCCTCACAGACCCTAATGAGCCTCTAACTTCATCTCTCAGGCTGCAGAGAAAGAAAAAGATCTGCGTGATGGCTTGTGCAGCGGGTCAGTTCGCTCCATAAAGGTCCGTGGGCAAGGAAAGGTTTCACTCTAGGTTACTCCAGAGCCTTACACCATTAGGAAGGGCAGGAGGGGAGAGCCGTGCTGGCATTCCTGCCAGCTACAAAACCACTCATGCATTCAGCAGCGACAGCCAGGGAGCAGCTCAGGGAGCTCACCCAACCTCCAGCACGCCCGCAGAAACAGCCCAGCGATGGGCACCAGCTCCCAAAACCCCCCTCGTGGTTCCTCAGCACCATGCAATGAGCTGAGCACAGTCATCCAAAACCTACGCTGGATTTTGTGAGCCTGAGAAGAGCCCTATATCCCTGTAAGAGGACGGAAACATTTATTTATCGATAATATTTTCTTGCTTCTTTTTTTTTTTTATTTTTTTTTTTTTGAAGTGTGCCAAATTAACACAATAATGGCAATGTTGATTTTTTTTTTTTTTATCTCTACTTTTCAGTGAATATGAATGCTCAACTCTGGCAGGGCTTAACTTTGTGTATGAAGAGGGAAAAAAAAATCCTGGTAAATATGTTGTTACTGATTTAAAAATCTATTTGTTCAGTAATTTCTGCTGGAGCCATCATTATCTTGCCAAAGCAGCTGTTGGAATATTAACTAGACACAGCAGTAACAAGTGGAATATAATTAGCACTCCTTGTTCCAGTGAATTTTCAGTTTTAACTAGGAACAATTTGCAATGAATCTCTGTGCTGTTGTAATTAACTTAACTAATGCACCGCACATACCGATGACTGTACTGAGTACTGTAGGAAATCACCGAGGGTGCTGCGGGTGGGGCAAAGCTATTGCCTAATTCTGGCCAGCTATTACATGCCGAGGAGATCCCTCCTTGCTCTGCAGCACGCTGTCTGCAGCTACAGACAGGTAGCGTCTGCTTGCGAAACCATAAAAGTAAAATTCCAAGAGGGTATTAATGTCACACACTCGGATTTTCAGGTGTACTTTTTTTTTTTGCAGAGTGCATCGTTAATACATAAATGGTTTCCCAAGCATCGAGGCAAACTCTTCATGGGGCCAGCTCAGCCCAGTGGCCTCCCTGGACCCAAACCTCACCTGCATCAGCTGGGTTTAACCCCACACCCAGCACCCGAGCACCTTCTGCAGATCGGGCAAGCTGGAGACACATCCATCACTGCATCTCCATCATCTTCAAACTTCAGGAGCTTCTCCTGCCCTCTCTGGCAAAGGAAAATGCTCAAGGAAATAGCAGCAAACAGATAGCCACTGCTCCTCATCACCTTTAGAAGCCTCACGGTGGGATAACAACGTCCAAGGCCATCCCAGGTGCTGGGATATTGATAAATATTTGGGAGAAGGGGCCACTGGGGCTTCGGGGAGCTGAAAGCTTGTAATTTGTAAGTTGTATTTTGACCTGTTTTGCAGAATAAGCCCCTCAAAACTCCTCAACAGCATCACTGGGAGCTCCAGCACTTGTGCGCTGCCTGCTCTGGCACGACTGACCAGGGCTGAATCAGCCCCACATTTGTTTCCACGTGGGATGGCATAAATTAAAACATCTCCTGTGAGATTCTTCAAAAGGGAACAAATCTTTCCCCAAAATAATTTTGAATGAAGAATTTCCACAATATTTCAGTTTCTACATTTTTCTCCCTGCATCCTCATTTTCCTCTGAACCCCTCTTGGCATGAAGAGCAAAAGAGGGGAAAAATCCCCACAAAGTTTAAATCTTTTTGCAAAACTTTTTAAAAAGTGATTTATTTTCCTAAAATTGAATGTAAAAATGACTCGTTTTCATTTAATTCTAATCTGTGTGCTTTTCTCTGGATAACATATTAATTGAATACCACATTTGTCCTATGTTTAAATGTGTTATCAGCTATCAGGAGCTTCGTTAAGTTTAGTCTCAATACCTGATCTCATAACAGGACCCCTGGAATCACAGCGAAGGAGCTAACTGCTGGTGGAGGAGCACTGCAGGACTTCTGAATCGGGCTGGAGCAGGTCTGAAGAGTCACACTGGCCTAGCAACTTGTCTTTAAATACGTATGGTGTGCTAGGTGGGGGACTGTGGATCAGGGAAAAAAAAAACAACAGCATAAAGATGAAAGAGAAATAGAAAAATAAAATAAATTAGATGGGAAAACTGCTATTTTTACAAGCAGCCCAATAGCTGGACAAGCTGGTGCTTAGCCACCAAGACGGAGAACAAAGCGATGGGTGCAAAGGGTCACTTTAATTTCTCTAAATGTCCTCAGCTGCCTGTATCTGAGCAGCAGAAGGGTGCTGGGAGCTGGTCCATCTCCTGAGCACCTTCGCCAGGTGAGCTGGGTGTTGGTGTGCTCAGCTTAAACCCCTCGTGCCGCACAGGCCACGGGCAGGACAGCAGCAGCCCAGCAGGCATCAGCACAGCCTCCTGCCATCTCATCCAAAGCCCAGAGCAGCCTCCTGCAGCTTCAACCTGCATCTACAACAACACCGAGTGAAAAACCCTTTGTCGGAGGAGGAGACGGCGTCGCAGGAGAAGGCAAAGGGGCATTTATTAAGTCATGCTGCTGCAGAACGCAGTTCCTGACATCTAACTCCTGAAAACGCCGGCGAGGTGGGCTCCTCTCGTGCTCTTTAAAAAGCATTACTTCATGCCTTCTTGTCTTCTTCCATTAAGATCCCACGCGCGTGGCTATTCATCCCCTCAGCACACAGGAGCCAGATTGTTTGCCGAAGTGATAGATGAAAAATTCATTTGGTTTTGAGGATGTTTAAACATTCAGGGCGGGAGTGGCACTGCTGCTGGGGAGCCAGCCTGACAGTTGTTCTCCGGCTCGCAGCCGCCGAGGTTCGGGCTGCAAATTCCAAACCCTCTTCACGGTCAAATAAAATCACCAGGAATTGGCCTCTGAATTTGTTTTTTTGTTTGTTTGTTTTGTTTTTAATGTAGATTTTTAGGGGTTTATAGCTCCATCCATACCATAGCATTTGACAATTTATTCTCCTGAGCTTGACCGGGGCTGTTGTGCATAAAGTAATGAAAATCTCGGAGTCCGAAGGGAAGCATCTCTCTGCGTGTTTGCGTGCGCACATGTACATACATTATTTTGAAAAATGAATTGACAGGCACCCCTATGAGATCATGTTTGCAGGCTGCATTTCCTACTGTGTTTTTTTTTTTTTCTTTTTTTTTTTCTTTTTTTTTTTTTTCCTACAAGACTAAATCAAGACATTTATGCAACCGAGGCAAAAGATGTGAATCCCTAACCCTTCCCCACCCAGAACGTGCCTGCACACACAAAGCCAAGGCAGGAAATCACATTGCTTTCTCAGCAGTTCCATATTCCACCCCTGCAAAAATGGTGTAATCTGTTTCCCCTGTAACCGGAATTCATGATGTCAGGGATGCTGATGGCAGTGTCAAGAAATCAGCTGAGCCCCTGGTAATGGCATTTACACGTTTGACTTTTTTATTCTTCGTGCTTTATGATTTAAAATCCGCAGTTTAATCTGCACCCAACATCTCGCATGCGGACTGTAAAACACCCCCGTATATCCTGACACAGAAGCAGCAAAAGCTCTTCTCTATTGTCAGCCATTGCTGTCCGATGCCAAAAGAAAGAGGTCACCCATAATAATAAGGTCAACCATCACCATGGTATCTGAGCACCATTTGATTTAAAGAATGCTGTAAGAGTCTATGGAAAACGTAGAGGCAGCGAAGGAAAAGCACTCACAGTAACTTCAGAAATAATTGCAACGCAATTAAGACGTGCCACCAAAATGAATATTTCAGATCAGAGTTCATCTGCAGAGAGCTTGCCAGTGTTATAAAAGTTAGAGACATTTAGGCTTGATTAGGCTCTCGCGCACAACTCAGCAGTCAAACCCCCACAGATCGCTGGATCTGCATCAGTAAAACCCTCTTGGGTAGGACAACCCTGCCTAAAAGGAGGCAGTCGGCCCCATTGACAGCTCTGGAGCCCCCAACATTGATGGGTGGCCTGCACTGTTCGGGATCAAGCTCGGAAGCCTCAATATTGTTGGAGAGAGAAGAGGGAAGGTGAAGAGGGAAGATGGAGCTGCTACCTTCAGGTGTTTGGGGCCGGCTTTTCGCAGCCCTTGAAGTTTCACTGCACAAACACACATGGGAAACTGCACCGAGAAAGATCAGTGGGATTTCTCTCGTTTCTGATGTCTCCTTTAAAAGGAGCTTTGTTTTAAAAGGATCTTGGCTTGTTTAAAAGACTGCCTCTCGTTTGAAAGGATCTTTGGTGGGAGGGGAAGCGCAGAAGGGCTGGGACCTGGGGTGCAACCAGCACTTGAGGAGAAGGCCGGGATCTTGCCAGCGGGCACATCACGGGCTAAGCTGCCAAACCCATCTGGGTTGGTTTGTGCCTTCAACCATAATGGTATTTCTGCTACAAAAGAGAAAGGGAAGGCCCTCAGTTCATCTCCCTACAGTCACTGCCTGCACCTAAAGCCCGCTTCAGGCCTGAGCATCCTCTCCCATCCAGCACAGGGCAGGGACGGGCTCTGCTTTCAGCAGACACGCAGCCCCAGGGAAGCTGGCTGGGCTTAAGAACAGAGCTAGAATAAAAATGAAGCCCATTTGGCTTAAAAACCTAACGATTAAATGTTTTGGGTGAAGAGGATCCATTCTGGCAGGGCTGGCAGCCCAGTGGGTCCAATCCCCCGGAGCAGAAGGATTAGGAGCAGAGCTTAACACAACCTCTTCGGAGCAGCGCGCCGGGGGCAGCTTTCGGAGGCTGCTTTCCCCAGAACCACGCTCAGCAGCAGGGTCGCTGCGAGCAGCCGGGGCTGTTTATCTACTAGAGGCTAGGATTTATTTTCTAGAGGGCAAGTGCACCTCCAGGGAAGACCATTTTGGTCATTAACGCGGGCTTCGCCGGCTCCATTTTATGCCAAGCTTTGCTGGTACGGAGCTGTAAATATGTTTAAAATTCTCACGACAGAAAATCAGGGAGGGCGCTCCTCCAGCCAGGCAGCAGTCCAAGCTGAAGGCGAATACGAGCACGGGGCAGCTTTGTTGCTTTTTTATGATCCCCACCGTACAGTAGGCTCTGATGTTTATTATGAAATATTATGATTTAAGTGACTACAGTAGTTCATGAAAAACGACCCCTGTAAACGCTGCCGGGGAAACTCGAATCAGTAAATTAGCACATTCCTTAGCATGATCCTGCTCGCTGTATATTGCATGTTCACTTAAATTTGCCTAAATGGACAGTTCAGTAGCCTATACATAAAATCTGTAAATGATTATCCTATTAGGGGCGATCATTGGAGTGGTTTAGTCTTGTGCTGTATCATTTATGCAAATGAGAGGCAAACCGAAGTTACTGTTACTTTTAGACAAAGTGCAAATAAGCTTTTCATTGCATATTAATGAATTGCTAATACCACAGCTCTTCCGGACCCATCTTTATGCAGATTATAGTAATGCTGTTTGCACAGTTGTATAATTTGAACTTTTTCATTTTGAAGCGCCTACAATAAGATTCAGATCCCCAAACCGGATCTGATACCTCCGGAGTTAAAACAAACCAAATACCCTTTCCATGGAAGCACAGATTTGAAGCTTTGGACTTGGTGAACACATTCAGTTAATTGTGTTTTGTGTTAAATATATCAAAATAACTTTTTATGATTTCATTGTAAAATTGAACAGATCCAACAGTGTTTCAAGAAAGCATATAAGAACAGAGTGGAAACCATCCATTTTTTGAGATAATTCTTAATTTTAAGCACTAACTTAAATCCCAGTGACCATGGTGACATGTTGATGTGTGTTTCATCACCGCTTTGAAAGAAATATTTGCTTGATTCAGGACTTCAGAGAACAACTCTTGTCTTTGGACCCGGTCCTTCAACCCATTACTCTAACTTTTACCAGCAACCCCCGTGACAGGGGCCCCCTGTTGCCTGTGCAAATACCTCAGGTACCAGAGTCAAAGCTGTAGACAAACTGAAAGCACTCCCTGGCTCTAATGGGAGAAGGATCAGGTCTGCAGAGAGAAATGGAGATGATAAACGTGATCAATAACGCCTGCAACTTGCTAAGTTATAGCCTTATTGCAAACCAGGCAGAGCTTCCAGCTGTACGAGGGAGGGGGAAATGCATGCACACCGTCCTGGAGAGGTAATAACGCACTTTTATGTAGCTTCAGCAAATCTGATTCCAGAAGAGAATCAACAAAAGTGCTTGATGGATCTCCAATTTTTATTTTTTATTTTTTAGATTCACTTGTTCTATTTTACTGCTCCCTGATATAATGGCTACATAGTCACTAATAAAAGTTACCTCATAAACCCTTCCAGTTCATATTTACAGTGCTGCATCTGAACGAATATTGGAGGCGTGTAGGAGGCAGGCATCTCTTTTGGAAACACCACATAGTGCAAAAAGGCAGGGAGGAGCCAGAAAAGTACCTCTCCTTCCGTGACACGGAGGGGCTGGAGGGGGATGGCTTTGTCCTGAGTCCTGCAGAGCCCCCAGCCACGGTCTGGGAGCAGCCACGGAGCTGCTGGCACCCGGCTGGGGTGGGCTCAAGGTGCTGGGTCTGTGGGGCCTGTGGGGTGCTGCCTCCCTCCTGCTGCTCTGCCTGTCCCTGATGAAGGAATCAGTGGGGTTTGGCATCAGTCCTCTGTGAAACGCTCCTGTTTCTGCAGGGAAAGCCCCGTGGCACAGAAGGCAAAATGACCCATGTCTTGACGACACCGACACACACAAGCACCCCTTTCTTTGCAGCCACCAGGCTCGACACCACTTACTGGGTTTTGAAAGGGTAGATTGTGGCTACAAAACAACCCGAGGGCCTTAACAGCAGAATGACGTGGCTTTCTGCAGCCATAATTTGCGTTTACACCATCCTGAAGCCACCAAATTGCGTGTGGTGGGCACCGTTCGGCCTGGGGAGGGAGGTGACGCCTGGTGCCACCACCACCGTGTCTGCCCGTCTCAGCTCCAGTCCTGTTTACCCGGGATCATCACAACCGCTTCGCAGCCATTACAAGCCGTTCAGTAAATACCACGGATGCTGTCTAAATGCATACGGTACAAATGCTCAAATACATAATTAATGTGGCTTACCCTTGAGAGCCGTTGCCAGTCTCCCGGGTAAGTAACAGGTCTTTCATTGTTTAGACTTAAAGATCTCTTGAGCCTCTTTTAAGGACGTGCTTTGAGCAGCTAAGAGAAGAAAAGCAATTGTGCACAAGAAATCTATAGATGACTCTATCTGTGGCAAGAAACCCAAACCACAATCTTCTAAGGATGAAGGCGCAGGTCTGGCCTCACCTTCAGGAGGGCCCCATCCAGCTGCTGCTGGGCCAGGGCTTGCAGAAGGGCTGGCAAACAGCCCCATAAGCAGGGGTGAGATTTCGGGGTCCAGAGGCCACTGAGAATGGATGGAAGTAGAATTTGAGCCAACAGCTTAAAGGTAAAAGTGTGTTTATGTTTCTTTGCTAGCTCTTAGGAGTGCCCAAGCCCCTCACCATCCTCATTGGGAAGGATTAGGGAATAAATTGCCTTTGGGGCGCCTGGGTGAGCCATCCCACTCAGCTCCGTGAAGCCAAGGGGCCTTCTCCAGCCAGGCTGGGCAACCACGTTCGGCAGGCGAACAGGCCCTGACTTCAAGCTTGTGACCAGTTCCTTAATGTCACCCCAAAACACCACACAGGCGCTCCTGATGCTCCACAAAAACCATCTCCAACACCCGACTGGTTAGCAGACGTCCCAAATCCCCTTTCGTACACACATAAGAAGTCCACCTGCCCAAGTCCTGCTGGCACAGGGCTGTGGATGCTGGTGCCACATCAGGCCCCCTGCGATTTGGGACCAGGGTCCGTTCCCTGCCTTGGACTTTTCAGAGGAAGCGACTGGCGAAGAGCCAACTCGCTCCAGGCTCATACAATTAATGCCATTAGTATTAATGAACATTGGGAGAGAACATGGACGGGGCCTGCACCCCACCCTGTTTAATTTGGGACCATAATACGAACCGCAGTGCTGCCCACAAACACCTGATGCAAATGGAAGTCAGGCCTTTTGCACAGTCTAACAGCTGGGGGGAGGTCAATATTATTATTATTTTTCAAACACAGACAGCATTTGCTTTTGCTTTGCCTTTTATAAATGGCCAAATTAAATTTGCACCATTACTTCATTTGGGCTCCCTTCCTTTTATGTTTAAACCACAGCACTATTAGAGGCTTACTTTATGGGTAAAGTAACTAAGAACAATACGGGCATCATAATGAAAAAGATGTGCAGCTTTTTACACTGCATAATAAATGTGTGTCCATATCAATGTAAAACATACAAATGGCAATAATTTAACACTGAATATTTTTCTGCCTTTAATTAAAATAAACTAATAAAGATTTCAGAGATGCATTTGCTTAAATAGAATGCAGAGTTATAATTGGTGACCTATTTTAAGCAATTTAATTTCCCATGACCTGTTTTCCAAATTAACATAGTAATAGAAGAATGTTTATTGTGTTTGGGAATATAAGTTTCTCCTTCAAAGATGTCATATGCCTTTGTGATTTGATTTAAAGGTGTATTCTTTTATTAAAATGTTCATATAAAGAGCTTGTAAATTATGTAAATGTTTCTTTTTATGGCATTTAATGAGCCCAGAATTTTAAATCAAAGCACAATCAAAGAAAATAAACAAGGACATCCTGAAGATTCGGAAGATCACTTAAAAAAAAAATAAAAAAATGCAGAGCAGCCAGGTCGTGCTGAATTCATTGAATCCCTATTCTCTTACAGTGCTCACGAGCATACCTTCCCCAACTATTTTATTACATTTCTGCATTTGTATGTACGCACCAACACACCCCTACACAAAATTACTTATTTTACACACACGGGCTCAATCCACAGCTGTTTGGAGATGGCTCTTTTCGGAATCTCATTAAACTCCCGTGGCACTGTGTGCCGAGGGCTGATTAGGTGTTATGTAAAAAGCCCAACAAGATATTCCCTCGTGCAGTTTGGAGGCACCTGAATTATTCACAAGGCACACGGGGGGCCCAGCTCCCATCCTGCTGCTTCTCCGCCAGCACGAGGAGTGCAGCTAGGAGCAAGTTCAGCCTGCTATTACAGCAGGGTCCAAACCCAGTGCTTGGGCTGAGCCCAAAATATGAAATCCTCTCCTTTAAAGGTTGATGCACAGCTGACCAGTGGATGCTAGTCTCATGGGTTTGGGGGAAAAGACACTGTCAATTCTTTTTTTATTATTAATTGATTTTGGTCAGCATTTAAAAACTTCTCCTTATGGTACTTATTATTCAGCTTGAGGGCAAACTGTCTGATAAAACCACAAGCTGAAATCCTTCGGAGTGCCACGGCAGGGGAGCTGACATGGGGTGAAGGCGCTGTAGGAAACCAGGACAGCGCCCCTGTCCCTCCTGCGTAGGACAGCTGACGCCTCTACACGGGTAACATCGGGCAAAGACGGGTCCTGCACGTGTAAGGCTGCAGGTAATCCTGCTTTTCATTATGGGATTACGGAGCAACGATTACAAGGCTTCGGGAGACCTCCAGTCGTTCGGTGGGAGGGGATGGACACAAGATTAAGATTAAAGCATTTTAAACCAAAACAAAACAGAAACAGGAATAAACGTTTGTTGTCTTGTCACACAGGATACGGGTGGGAGCCCATTCTTAATGCATGGGGAATATGGGGTTGTTCCAAGGGGGTATGCAGGGTTAATGAAACACACCACCTCTGTGTGAAAGCAGTTCTACCGCTTGCTTTTGTAATTATTTTGCCATGGTCAAAAGTTTTAGATCATTTTCTGGGAAACTGAGCCACTCCCCAGTTCCTCCTACAGTTCAATAGGTCTGCTCATTATACAAGTCTATGGGTACACCTACAGGTAATTCTGTACGTTTGGGGGCTTATATACATTCACCTAACTGTGCATGCACTATGCCACTGGTTGGTGTATGCCTACAGAAGGTACAATAGCGCAAACAGAGCTGCAGTCACAACCATGGCCTGCATAAGGACCCACTCACTCTCACCAGGGCTCCATCATTTGAAAATGTGGAAGAGAGGGGAAAAATTACACAGGATGGTGTCCTTAATGTACCACGAATACCCATGACCTGAATGAAAACCTCTTCTACATAGTGCTCACAACCCTAAATCACTCATGAAATTCTCGGGATGCCAAAGGAGCGTGTTCAACAAGAGGAAACTCTCATCATGGTGCCCGTACATCCATAAACATGCCGAGGAGCTGGGGAAGTGTAGCAGGGAGCAGCCGCTTGCCTGAATCTATCGGTGACGAGCAGGACACCAGCAGCAGGACAGATGAGCCTCCTCCACCCGCTCGCCTGCTTTTTGCTGGGCTCTGACGGCCACGTGGCGGTATTTCAGCAGCATGGCCCCACAGCAGAGGAGATGCTCTCGAGCAGCTTGTTACAGCCCCATCTGGTAAGAATTTGCAGCTAACGTATCTCGTAGCATGGGTCTGCAGAGGAAACAAAGTGCTTGGCCTGGTTAGGAGATCTTTGCACAGCCCTGTTAGTGATCTGGCTGCCTAATACATTCGGTTCAGTATTTGGGGGAGCTGATATTAAAAATATCAGTGATTCATCCATCATTGATAAACATGCTGAGATGCTCGATACCGACGCTTCAGCAGCAGTAACTGCAGCGAGGTACATATAGATAGCTGAATTTATCTCCACGTGTTTCAGATATAATTCCTCCAGAGCAGCCCAAGCTGTAAGGTGTTTCACACTCAAACCCAAGTTCCCTACCATGACAATTTACAGCACACAATCTATAAAGCTGAAGGGCCTGACTGCCTGGAAGGAGCTGCAGTGTGCTGCCGGATCTCAGCCAGCCTCGCTGCCCTGCGTTTGGGAAGCATCAGAAAGAAAAAGATAAATCCCCCACTGTAAGAAATTTACAGCGGTTCTGTTATATTATTTGCTTTTTATAGCCTTCTGAAAGCACCAAGCAGCTGAAAGACTTGGCCGGGGAGACTCAGAGGGAATGCAGGAATGGTTTTGGTGGAGAAAGGGAGACCAAATCCGTCTTTTTCTCCAAAGACAGAGGCTAACCAAGCATTGATTTACACCTGCCTGTTGAGCTGAAGTCCCCTGTCCATCCAGATCCTTAAAACATCCTGTCCTGGTAGGAGCCCTTAGCCTTGGACCATGCGAGCACCCACCTAGGGGCAGGCTGGGGCAGGAGTGGTGAAGGCTGGCCCCACACCGCTCTGCTCCAGCCACCCCAGAGCCAGAGGAACTGAGGAAAACACCAAAAAAGACAAATAAAGAGAGCACTGCAGCAGCCTATCCATCAGGGATCCTTTAAAGGCATTGATTTCTGGTCTGCAAGAGAGGAAAAGGAAGAGAAAAACGTTTTGAGAGAAAAATAACAGCCCCCAAACCGCAGATTTCGAGCTGCCTGAATTTCCTATGTGTGTTCTGCTGGATCCTACAGCAACCCCCAGCGCTGCTCCCACCCCATGTCCAGCCCGCAGCATTTCGACCAAGTCCAGCCAAGATCCCGCTGATAGAAACAGCAACCCCAGGCCCTCTGTTTCATTCTTTTTTTTTACAGGCTCTGAACTGAAAGCTCCAGCTCGTGCAATACCCTAGCCAGATCTCACGTTCCCTCCTTGAGTCTAGCCCTTTTCCTGCTCACCTGCTCCTCCCTCAGCCCAGCAGGAAAAAATCCCACTGAAATAAATCACCCCTGGTCCTATTTAGGACAAAAAACGACTCCTGTGGTTACCAGCCTGGGATATCCACATAGCTCTGCCCTGACCTTACGTGCCTTTGGTTAAAGGGATGTTCCATGGTTAATCCAGCTTAGAGCTGGATTAACTTTTAAAGATACAAAAATGCCCCCAAGCCAAGTAAGGTGATATATTTTTGGCTGGTTGGAGCTGGCAGGCTGCCGGGCAGGGCTAGCGAGCATCTAGAGCTTAGCAGAGTTGCTTTTAAACACAAATCCCAGTGAAAAAATATAAAAACAACCAAAATAAATTATGTAAGGAAGTAGCCACCAGCAGGTCACACAGCAGGACCTCGTCCTCCAGATCTATTTGTGCTCTGTGAGAAATTCGGCGCAACGCAGAGCTTGGAAGGTGACTCCCAGTTCGAAAGAGGACAAGGGAAA
Source organism: Anas acuta (assembly GCF_963932015.1). Classification (NCBI taxonomy): domain Eukaryota; kingdom Metazoa; phylum Chordata; class Aves; order Anseriformes; family Anatidae; genus Anas; species Anas acuta. The sequence goes on from NC_088994.1 coordinate 14,371,837, forward strand.
GACAGAGGGGTGGAAAGGGAATTCAGAAGAGGAAAAAAAATACATATGCTGAATAGAAAAAACATGTCAGGACTGATGCAAAACCTACTGAAAGTGATGTCAACAGGAGGTTTTTGTTTTCCTCCTTGCAGCAGACATTGGATCGTGCCCCACAGCAGAGTTTCTGAACACGGCTGCTGTACCAGGGCACCCACAGCCTGTGCTGGGAGCTGGGAGGTCGCGGGGGCTGCAGCCTCCCCAGGCAGGGACCGTGCCTGGTTCACTGCCTTGCCGCACCGACGATGGCCAAGATCAGTGAAACATGGATTTTCACCTGCATCTGCACCCAGAGAGCTGAAAACCCAGCCTGAGACATCCCTCCCATTCGAAATAAGGCACTGAGAGTTACAAACACATTTAGAATATTAACGGTATTAACTTATGCGGCGCCAGAAAGGTGGATTTCAGCCTATCCCTTAAAACAAACTCTTCGATATTTTAATGTATGCTCCTTGTGAAACTCTGCAGATCTCCACCAGCAGATTCCTGCTGACTGCAAAATACACATCCGCTGTGTTTACTCTCATCGCTGCCTGAGGAGGGGATTTATGAGGATGATACCTGCTTGTGACGAGCATACGAGCGGGGAGCTGAGCAGAACAGGCTGGAGAAGACATTAGCACTCATCTCTGCAGACGTCCAATAAAACAGGAACTGTTGAGCCTTTACGGTTTTGCTTGTTTCAATAAAGTTCCATGATCGGTATTAAAAGGAGGTGATACTTATGCTTTCCCTCTGTTGTCATATACCAAAGTGCATTAGCAAATATTGTCACAAAAGGAGAAAAATTGCTTTTAAATAAGTATCAGGTAAAAAGAAACAGTTAAGCTCTGTCATGAATTATTCAAGCAGCTCCAAATATCTCTTGCCACCAGTAGTGGGACAAGGCCTCGGCTTTCTGCGTGCTGCTGTGTCCTGCCCCAACCCAGACCGCAGGTTTTTGTGCTGGGGAAGCTGTGCATGGAGAACTGCAGTGCCCTGAGGAAATCCAACAGGGGGGCAATGGCACGTGGGGCAGAATTTGGTCTTCTTCACCTGACAGGTTAGATATACATGTTTTAAAGCCATTCTGTGCCACTGTGACCATTTGGCACATGCTGCCTCTGTTCCAAGCCTCCTGCTGCACCCGAGGGCTGCACAGCAAACACCGCAGCTGATGGGAAGCCGGGGCCCCAAAATTAGAAACGAGGGCTGGGAGCACACACTCCCTTCCAGCCCCGATATAATTAAGAGCGATTCTTCACTCAGTTTGCAGTTTTGTTACTGTAATACTGACAATTATTGAGATGCACGTGGAAAAGAGTGCTGGCTGCTGGCTACACCTGTGCAAGTCTCTTCGTGCCGCGAGGGCTGCACCACGCAAGCTGCGCAGCAGAAACTGGCACGAAGACAGCAGCGCTCGGACTCGCCTACGTTTTCTAGGGCATCTCATGCAAAGGATGCTGATCACCTGCCCTTTTATTTGGCTGGGGCTGCGGGGAGCAGAGCTCCTCTGACTTTGGCCACAGAGCGACTTCACTGCTGTGTGCCCGGCTGAAACTGACCCTGGGGACCTGCATCAGCCGGGGGCAAGGCCACGCCACGTGCGGGGGTTTCCCCATCTTCCCTCCTGCTCCTCGTCCTTCCTCAGCTGCCCCTCAACCTCTCTTTTTTTTGTAAGGATTTGGGTCACCTTCCTCACTCCCGCGCTGCCGTGCCCGACGCAGAGCTTTTGTATAATCCCCCAGAGTGGGAACAAATTGGGGATTGATGCTACAGAAAGAGTTACTGCTGCACGGGAATTAAGCTCTTTCCTTCCAGGGGTGCGTGGTGATGGGGATTATGTGAACAAATATTTATACTGTTTCTTTTTGCAGTATTCCAAATGAAAGTTTAGAACATTACAGAGATGCAACCCGCATGAACGTATCATTTTCCCTAAATGCACAGGGCAGGGCAGAAATCTTTGCTTTTTGATTCTGTTTCCTTCCTCTTTAAGAAAACAAACAAACAAACAAACAGACGCGACAAAAGCCAACAGCGCTCTGCTGCTCTGAGAGCAACACACATTTGCAGGCGGCCACCGCTTGAGTGTGCGCCTCTGCCTTGCCCGAGGAGCATGTGCCTTGCTCGAGTCCCCACGGTGAGTGGCAGAATCTGCCATATGGAGGTCACCTTGTCCGGGTCCATAAATAGCTCCTCTTCCCAAGCAGGCGAGGGAAGGAGCTAGTGAGAGCAGTGAGAGAGGAGGCTACCTCGCAGCCGTGGCACTGATTGGTGCCAGGGTTACAGCACGCAGAGACTTGTCATGCCAGCAGCAGCGATGCCGTCAATCTGCAGGCGCAGAAGTCACCTAGTTCCACGGTGAAAGCGTGTGCCAGCCAGTTTTTCATTTCAGCTTCCACACAGGGGTTTGGATGCCTTTCAGCTGTTCCGAAAGGAAACTGCAGGGAAGGTGTCCTTGGGGAGCAGGCGGCAGCCCCCAGGCGAAGGGCAGGCGCTGCTTGGGGACAGACCCCGGGCTCCTCGGGGTCAGTCTCACGGGCAGGGGATGGATTTTGATGAGGAGAAACAGCAGCAGCGAGGAGACCCTGTATGAGCCCCCTGCTGCTGCCAAGAGCTGCGTGCCAGCACAGACCGCTCTCTGTCACCTGGCTGCCATCAGTCGGTCCCCCGGGCTGTGGCAAGGACTTCTCGTCCACGCACCGGCAGCTGAAGGTGGAGAGATCAAGATCTGCACCCTGTGCAGTGAAGCTTTTTGCTTCATTCAGCTCTGGAGATACTGACGACTGTGAAAACGCTGCCGCAGAACTATTTGATAGCCAAGGAGGTGCTCAGCGGGCTGGCAGGTAATTGATCCTGTCATTTAAAAATAGGCTGTCACCTCGCGTGGCACGTCAGGCCGACTTTCATGGACCAGAAATCACGTGGCTGCGTTCCCGTTACAACATCCCCTGGAACAATGTGAAAATAAAGAAAATATTGCAAAAAAAAAAAAATGTCCCTGGGTGAATCAAAAATTTAAAGGAGGGCAGAAAGGGAAGGGGAGACATTCACATCCCGTCACACGGGTGGTGCCGGCGCTCTCCGTGCTGCCCAAAGCGCTCCCCTCGCGTTAGTCGGGATGGGAAGGGAAGAGCACTCATCCCTCCATGACATCTTTTTGCATCCCACAGGCTGCAAATCCCCGGTTTGATCTCGTTCGGCGTGGAACATCTGACATGCCTCTGATGGGGAGGCTTTACCCGCTCTTATTCCTCCTTCTGATACCCATGACTATAGGAGCGGATGAAAGGGAGGAACAGATGGATGGCTCGCGTGTACGCACTGCAAAGCCTTTATCCTTCGCTAGGTGTTGGTTTTAGCGATGCACGGTATTTTTTAAATAGCCTCTTCTCTTTTTCCTTTTCCCCTTCACAAGTTTTCCTCTGTGTTCCTCCCCTCGGCTGTCTCTTTCCCCCCCTCTCCCATACAAACACTTTGAGCTCGAGTCTTGATACTGAAAAAAACACACCCACCACGGAGCAGCCCTAAGCCAGTGTTTCCTTTGTCCTTGCTCTTTAAAAGCCGTAGTTGCTGCTCAGATGAGGTAACAGGCCTCATAACACAAGAAGTATGTTTTTCAGAACTTAATGTCCTCTGCCACAGATGTCGTCTCTGCCAGAGGCTTATTAACACCTCAGAAGAGCAAAGCCCTGCCCACAAAGGGAAGGGAATCTAAAGAAGATACACAAACAAAGGAGGTGAATGTTAAAAGCAGCTAATGAGGGGGAAAAAAAACCCTCCACCTTCCCATCACGGCACTTCAGAACAAGTAGCATTGCCAAGCACTAAGAACGTGGGGATTAAAGAGACAATTTAGGAAGACTTGATGCGAGGAATGGAAATCTCCTGGAGGACATTAAAAGAACACAGAAGATCAGCGCACATATTTGGGGAAAAGAAGAGAGACCTTAAAAAAAAATAAAATAGACGTACGCATACGGACAACTTTGCAAGGACTAGCAGAAAAGCTAGTTGGAAATAATCAGGTGCATTTATTTTCTGGAAGGGAAATTTAAATTTAAAAGAAAACTGAAGCTGTGCTATGGGAGGGGGACGTGCACAAAGCGGTTTCGTTATCAAAAAACGCTGTGCGTTCAAAGGGACTTGCTGCAAAAGCAACCCTGTTTGTTTACAAACCTTTTTATTTAAAAGCAATCCTCTCAGAAACACCAAGAAGCTCTCCAACAAAATACCCACTTCACTGGCTGGTCTCTCTTGCTGCTTCTGAAATTCCCGTTCTTCCCCCAGCACCACCTTTGGTTTGGTCCCCAGCATGCCGAGGACTCGCAGGGGCCAGCCTCGTGCCCTGGGATGTGATTTCCCTTCCCTGCCCCATCAGAGAACCCCAGCATCGGGCCAGAGAAATGGATATGGTTGGAAAAGATGGCAAAGAAAAGGGTCTCCTGGTCCTCCTGGAGGCAAGGCAGGAACGTGGCAGGGGTCAGGGCCCATGTGGACTGCTGGTGTGAGACATGGGTGGGTGAGGAGTGATGACGGGGCCCCAAAGATCACCAGAAACAAGCAGCAAGTCCTGACGTCCCAAAGGGCACCGTGCCTGAGAACAGGCAACACGGACAATAAAATCAGCCCCTGAGATCGTGGTTATTTAAAGCAAGGTTTCATATGGAAATGATCGGCCCACGGAGGGACCAGCTGGGTGCACACCATGCATAATGCTGAAACTGTGGGCATTTACCCTCGGCAGGGCACACAGGGGCTGCCGGATCACAGAACATGTCACAGGGGTTGAGAAAAGTCCAGGGGCTAAAAAGATTCAAAGGGCACTCAAGGCAGGCCTGGCTGCAGAAGTTGGGCTCTAAAGGCTTCCCAGTGAGTTACGTGGCATTCACCCCTTCACGGGGACACAAACCCGAGAGGGGCTGGTCCAGCATCAAAGCTGCAAACCCCGATGTCAATAAGGACCCTGGGTGGTGTTATCCCTCTGGTACCCTAATTCTGTGTCAGCCAACAGGGGGGATCCTCATTTTTGGTTCTCAGAGGCTCTGCGTGTTACAGGTCCTGTGTGAAGGGGAAAGAGGTGCGTGGAGCCCCAACTTCACCCCTCAGGCACTGGAGAAATTAATTTTTTCAAGATATTCCCCCCCTGTATATGATCCGAGGCCAGCCTTGTGAGCAATCCTTGCTTGTGCGGGGCTGAGCCAGCCCGAAGGATATGATCAGGATCATCCCAAGGGCAGGAGGAGGCAATCTGCCTCAGATGGTGTCGGCTTGGATGGCAGTCAAGGAACCAAATCTTCTGCGGAGATTAACGAGCTCTGCAGGTGCAGGGGAAGAACAGGCTCTCGGAGCACGGGGGAAGAAAAACACACGGTATGGAAAAGTGCCCGCTGCCCGGCTCACCGGCGAAACTGTTAAACAACTGCCAGTGGGTTTTCTGGAAGGAGGTCAGGAGAAGCAGAGGGGTAGAAAGAAAGAAAACAGCAGCCCCCCGCGTCCCGAAGGAAGGAGGTGCCGGCTAGCGCTTGGAGATCCGATCTGCCCCCTGCGTGTTGTGCGAGTTGCCTCGCTGGAATCAAAGGCTGGAAAAGCAATTTGCAAAATAATGCTGGTGGCTGAGCAGCACCACCCCACGTCGGAGCCGCTTCTCACAGTGGGGTTATCTCACCTTTGTCTGCGCGCATAAAATTAATCTTTCTGACCGGAGGGGCCGAGTTATTCGGTGCTACAGAGCCTTGCAGGCAGCCTGATGGCAGAACAGGCTCTACAAAGCATTCCCTGATCCCAACCAGCCTCAGAAAGCACCTCCAAAACCTTCCTACCTAGAACGTATCCAAAGGCGGAGGGGAAACACCGGCTTCCCAGGGAACAGCTTCAAGGGACTAAGTGGGGATGGCAGCAAAAGCGATGTGCTAAGAAGAAGGACGAGCTGCCGAGATGATCAGTTCCTGGCGTGATATTCCCCAAACACTCCCGAAGCCTCGCAGCCTCCATATGGCTCAGCAGACACGTACAGTAACGGGATCGTTGGGAACATGCAGTCCTATAGGAAGGGAACGAGAAGCGCAGACGTGGCCGCGTGCTCCTCCACATCGTGTTGGGATGGGAGCAAATTCTCCTTCCCCCATCATCCTGCCCCGAAGTCCCCTCTGCCCTCCAGACCCTTTGGGGTTCCCATGCAAAGCCCTCGTCTCTCCGTGCTGTCAGCAGAGCAGGGTTTTTAGGGAGCAGAAGCGTAGTGAGTCCCAGTGGTTCCCAGGGATTTTCCCTAGGAGATGTCCTCGTGTGACCGCCCCAGCCCATCCCAGAGCTGCTGGACTCATGGTCTCTGCTGGCCACAGCATTTATTGTTGCTCTGAGGAAGGGTCAGGCCTGTAGAGAGCTCCAGAAAAACTTCCTGGTCATGGTTTGTGAGCACGAAGCCTCCATCCCCAGCCTACTGAGGCTCAACCAGCTGCAGTTGCACTTTCTGAGAGTCTTTTCCAAGGCTGATAACCAGCATCCGCACCACTTGTTTCTCAGTCATCTGCTCTCCAGTTTTGAGAAACTATTTCAGTTCTACAATCCTGGCTTGCCATCTTTTCCTTTCTATGAGGTTTTGGAAGGAAAAAGGATGATTCACCCTTTTTTTTTTTATTACTTTTTCCAAGTGGGGGGCTCCTTCACACACGGCTACTTGCTTCTAGCATCCATCGCACCACTCCTGTTGGCACCTGCGGTGTCTTTGATTCCTTCTCTTCCCTCACCGAGGGGCTTGTTTATTTTTATTTATTTATTTCACGGGCAGAGCCTAATTCTTGGTTTCCTCGTTAAAACCCCTCAGCCGAGCTCCTCAAGGAGCAAAGCAGTCATACGGAAAGTTAATGAGAAATTCTCACTCCACCCCTGAGGACCGAGGAGGGGATAATTTAGGTAATATTTGGAACCAGCTCTGACCCTTTTTAGACTCCCCAGCACCCTCCACAGGAGGAGGAGGAGGACCCAGCTGCCCTACTTCTCCTTGTCGATGCCACCAGCGCCTGCTTCTGCGTGCACGGCGCTGCTGGCAGGTCCAAGCACTACCTGGAAGGTGGGGAACCACCTGCGTTTTTATGGCCTTTGGGCAAGAAATGTTAATTTTCAGCTCTTTCCTCCACTGGACACACGGAAAGCTGATGCCTGGCTCTGACACCTGCTGGATGTGACCGTCTTGTAACATCCTAATCAGCCTGATGGGCAAGACCGAGCATCCTCTCCCTCTGCCCGGGATGGGTTCTCCCCCTGCTCCGCTCCACTGTGCTTCCCCTGGGAAGCGTTTTGTGATGCTTTGGGTCTCTTGTAAGCCGCCATTCTTCCATTTGGGCAGTCTTTCAACTCCGTGAAAGTTACACGTTGTTTTCATTTCTTCTCAAGTACCTCAGGTCAAAGAAAGACCGGTGGCCGTGGCTTTAAAAGCCTAATAAAGCCTTTCATCCGCAGACCTGCTTGCTGGCGCAAAGTCAGGGAAAACAAACTAAGTCATCGAGTGTTGTTCAAACTGTCAGATCCTTTTCAGCGAGCTCTTCCTGCCAGCCTGTTCGCGTGCGTTTGGGGGCTGGGATGGGGAAACGGGGAGGGGGAGGAAGAAAAAAAAAAAGAAAAAAAAAATCCCGATGGCAGAAAGCCCATGGAACAACTGGCACCTCTCCAGAGCTGCCTCCCCCCGGCCCCTAGCCCGCCTTCGTGGGCACACGGGCGCCTGCCAAGCTGCTCGGCACACGCGCGCGAGCGTGCGCGCACGCAAGGCGCGGGCAACCAAATGACTTCCCGACAACTTTGCTCACAAGTGGCACTCCACTCCCGGCTTGGCACCTCCCGTGTCCCCCCTGCGCCCCCGCCTCTCCAGCCTCCCAACGAGCTGGACAGGTTCCAGTGCTTAAAAGCCCATTTAACCACTCCCTTTTGTTTGGGAACGCTAAGCCTTGATCTGATTTTATCGACTCCACCGCCGCCGCCGTGCCAAGGGGAGGAGGATGCGGAGGGTTTCAGAGGATCCTGCAATGAGCTGAAAAGCTCCGGGAGCCCTTCAAGCTTCGAGAAGGGCTTTGCCCGCTCGGCGGCAGCCCTCGTGCCATTGAGAAGCCCCGGGAGGAGAGCGTGTACATTTGCTGGACCACACAGGATGGTTTCTGCTCCGGCTTTTGTGCACGCTCCTCCCTTTAAAAACTTCATTATTGGCACGCTCGGGAGCCGAAAGTCGGTGCCATGGTTGGCTGGCACTGCCTTTTGATGGTTAAATAGTGCTTTATCCTCTGCCTTGTTCAGTGCCGCTATGCCCAGGAAAAGCGGAGCGGCAGGGGTGGGAGGCGAGAACAGGACCTCTGCTCTGCCTGACAATTGTAATTTTCCAGGGTATTGTTCGGAGACATCCCTCTGCAAACGATAAAGCCAGCATGATTACAAAAAAATATATCCTTTTAAAATATGTTTCTCTTTTCCATAAAGCAGGTAAAGGCAGCTGCATTGAGAGCTAATTTCTATCCCTTTGTGCAGTGCAGCATTTGGATGCCCTCTTAAGGATGCCGGGTTTGAAAGTTTCCCTTATCAACATCATTTTTTCTCATAACCCCAGACGAGCTCTTAACATTAGTGACAGCAAGGGCCAGGAAGGCAACATGACAGACAACCAGGCAGACCCGGAGTAACGAGAGCCTCTTCCCCACACCACACCTCCCCTTCCCACGCCATCACTTCTGGAGGCAGCCTGGGAGGAAGGACACGCGGCTCGGCTGCTTACGGCACGGGGAAAGACGTAGCCAGAGTCTGCCCACCAAAACCACCTGCCCCAGGGAAGGCTGGTTTTGGTGCTTTGGTCCCGTGCTTTGTGTCCATGAGTCCACCAGTCCTGTGCCTCTGCTGCCATGTGGCTGCTGACCCGGGGGATGAATTTAAACGTCCCTATAGCTGCTGGAAATTTGGCTGAATGAGAACAGTTTCTCGTCTATGCAAATTACAACCATCAAGACTCTGCCCTCACATATCCTGCAATCTGGAGGAAAGAGTCTGCTCCTGCTAGGCACTCACTCAACCATTTTTAACTTTCCAGAGGGCTCTGGCTCTGCCCTCCTCTGCTTTTTTAATTTCCCACCGAAGAAAAAAAAAATAATAAAGGAAGTAATGATGTGGTCAACAGAAGGAGCAGCATGTTCGAGGCAGATCCTACCCAAAAGGTGACACAGAAACAGAGACTTAGCGGCATCAGGAATAGCACAGCCTGGAACAATGGCTCTGAAAAACAAATTGCACGCAGACACTATCCAAGCAACTGCCTTCGGTCCAAACCAGTCAGATATTTGTGATGTCCTGCAGCTTCAAGAAGGATAACAGGCAGCTGAGTACAAGTGCTGAAGATCACGTTAGCCCTACTGGATTATTCAGGTCATGCTAAACAACAAATTCAGCGGATTAAAAGAGCCCTCATTCCTGCTGTGCAGTTTTAACAGCCTGCAAGTTACACTGAGGGCTGAGGATGCTATGGACGTTGCATGTCTTGTGCAGCACTTTATAGTCAGACAAGCTCAGCAAGGGGCATCTGCCTTCCTAAAAATTACCATTGACCCGTTCCTGTTTAGGAACATTGAGAAACCAATGGACTCACCCAGCAGCTATGTGAAAACCTCTTTGCCAAGCCATGCAGAACTCACTTTTGTGTCTGCAGTGTATCGGCATTGTATTACCATGACAAAACCAAATTACTGCCATTGAGGGAAGCCTTTGCGAGCACAACAGTCCTGCTCGAGTAATAAACTCGTGCGCACAAATGATAGCACAAAGGGGTGGATGTGTAGCTGCTGTGGGACTGCTGGGGTAGCGGTGCAGTGCTGCAGCTTCTTTCTTGCCTTGCCCAAGCCCTCATCCATGCAGGCATCGGTGCCTCCTGGCATTGCAGTGCTGCTGCCTCGTGTTCGTGGTCCTGCCATCGCTGCCAAACAGCCCCCATCACACCCAGGGTTGCTGTGGCACTGCCCCTTCCCTCATTGGGGTCAGCGAAACCATGGGTGTTCCTGTACAGCGGCTGAAGCCACCCACCGTAATTAAGGCTGCGTTTCATTTGAAAAATAATGCTATAGTCAGTACAAACAAACAGGCTGCATTGCCTGGGAACGGTGATCCTGAGACAGGTTGGAAGAGAAGCTCCTGACTTCCAGCACACGTGCACCAAGCCTCCACCTGCCGAAAACTGCCCTGCACGACATGAGGAAATAAATCCTTCGGTGACCAAGTGAATGAATGATGAACAAAGGAGCTGGTGGTGTTCCTGCCTCATTTTTACAACCCCATCCTGCTGAGGCAGGCTGTGTTTGGGGGCTCTGGGTTCTACCAGGGACAGAGCTGTGCAGTTCCCATCCCCATGGGGGGAGCAGTGATGGGGTCTCCTCTCCCCCACTGCCCATGCTGGGAGACTGGTAGGGATTAAATATAGCCAAGGCTTCTGCCTCTGTTACAGCTGGTAGGAATTAGCTGACAGCCTAGACAAGTATGGGAGCTGACAGACCGACACACCTACATGCTGCATGGGGTGGCACAGAGCTGCTTTCCTTAAACTGGGCTAAAAATGAAACCGGCCAGTCCCCGAGCGGGTCAGGACGTGGATGTGAGCGCTGCTCACGGGCTGTCAGGCTCCTTGTGGAGGCAAAAGCTCTCCTGAGATTCAATTAGCAACGCAAGAGAGAAGGAGTTGGTTTAGAGTAAAACACCGAGCCCATGCATGAGGATTTAGGACAGCTCGCGCTAGCACTGACCTCAAACAACAGTTTCAGAGTAGCTTTGACCTTGCAGTCAGCACCTTATGGACCCAGGTCCCACACCAGAAACTGAGAGCAGAGATCCACATGAGAAGCCGAAGCCCCTACTTTTCCACCCATAGTTGTTATCTGGCTTAATGTCTGGATGCATCAGCATCTTTAGAAGGCTCTCAGCTAAGAAAGTCACCCCCAAATCTAAACATCACTTCTCACGCTAGGAGGATGCCAGGGTAACAACGTCATCAAGGCTTTTTTCACAAAAGTTTGCAGATACTGCTGGGTATTTTTGCAGCTAAAATAAATCACCGTGAGCTCCCACAAGGGCTCCTTGAAGGTACGAGATGGCAAAACTGAATGCTCACCACCAGCGGATCAGCAAGCAGATGGAAAAACCACAGTCAGAGGTTGCACCGCGTTTGCTGTTTCTTTAAGTCGCTGATGGATTCACACATGATGCAACTAGACACAACACAGCACTTGCATCTTCCTGCATCAGTGATTCCGCAGACATAGAGCTTCCCACCCTCCTCTTCCCCTTTCCAAAGCCCAGGCACATTTTTGTCTGCAACTGGGTACAGTCACGTTCTGCGTACGAGCCCAGCAAAACAAAACATCCCCTTTTCAGTTCACAGAGCTGCCGTGGCAGAAATAAATATTATTTTGTTTGTTGCCGTTTCCTTTCTCTTTGCTGCCGTTTTGTTTCCCAAAATCATTGTTCTGCCGAGCAGTGTAACAAAACCCATTCTTCCTCATTCAAGATTTCGCAGCTAGCTGCATCATAGTAGCTGGGTCCTCATTAAAAAGTCAATCCCTCTGAAGCCAAACCCAAACCCAAACCTCTCCAAAACCTCAGCCTCTGGAGAACTTCCTAAATCAGTAAGACAAGTGCCTGGCCTCCTTCCAGTTCCAGCAGGAAGCCACCAAGCACAAGGTTGCTGAAGCACAGCCACAGTTTGCAAGCAGAAGAGAACTCCTTTGGTTCTGCCTCTGCTCAGAGCATACTACGGCTGAATTTGGGACAGACTAAATTATTTTTCACTCCCAAACTGGGCTCTGACTGCAACTGGTACCAGCACTACTCAGGAAGAACAGCATCAGCTGCCCCTCTGGCTGATGCTCCCTGGATTTGAGAGCAAAACATCCGGAGGTGCAACGGGCACTGCAGTAGTGCTCTGCTTGCAGAAGCACATCGCTGGATATTGATGAGTCAAGCCAGGGGATGAGACCTCCTTGGAGGAGAAACCTGCTTGAGTTTGGGCTTTAGGATCCTGACATGGACTCGCCAAGATCAAGCACTTGGAAGGGCTCCTGACCTCTGTGTGCAAGGGGCAGCTTCAGGAATTAGCGTCTATTTTCTTCTCCATCCCTTCTCATTTTGTTTGCATGATCAGGTGGTAATTTTCCTCCCCATCCTTTCTTCTTCCCACCCTATCCGCCAATAACAAAACTACAGATGAGAAAAGACACAACTGCACAAGAGAAGGCATTTTCCACCCACTGCCCTATGCAGCAGCGTGGCAGGTTGTGTGGGTAAGGGTTGGATGGAGGCCGTGCGAGGCAGCGAGCCGAGCTGCCCCTCCATCCTCTGCTCCTGGCTTCACTGAAGGCACCGGGTGTGAAACGGTGCCAGCACCGACCCCGTGCACTTTTCTCAGCAGCCTTTGTGCCGAAGGAGCAGTCGGACCAAATCTGTGCCCTGTGTGTTGTGCTTGCCTTTACCGGGTGTCCCCAGAGAGGAATATTCCCTGGTTTTGCATCACTGATAAAAAAAAAAAAGCATGGTTTTGTGCAGACACTGGCTGCGTGGCCCAGCGGACGCAGTGCTGTTGCGGGTCGGTGTTAGAATCCATTTAAAGCAGCCTGCCTGGCTGACAGCTTCAGAGTGAAGGAAACGTATTAATCAACGCTTACCTTGGATTTTGGCTTGGGGGGTTCTTTTTCCCAACAGGGGCTGCTTCACGGGGATTTTTGCAGCTAGGAAAAAAAAAAAGAAAAAAAAAAAGAGAAGGTATTGTAAGAACAAATCAAAAGAAGAAATTACATTAGCATGCCATTTTTAGAAAGCTCTACTTGTTTTATGGATTATTTTGATTTTTGCTTAGCATTACAGCTGATCAGATTAATCTTTGGAAAAGAAATCTTTTTAAGTATATCCTCGTTTTTGATGGAAATTGTATGTGCTCTGATGTGAAGCCAATTGTAGGGTTGTTCCTCTCCTCCAGCCCCTTTCTTCCTCCCCATTTACCATATTGGAAACTGAGGGTGGTCCCGGAGCTGCTCCTTGATATCCCACCATATCCACCCGGTTAGTTTATCACCAAACTCACGGCATGCTTTACACTCCCCAACAGGACAATTAAAACAACTCGAGATTAACAGAAGATGAATTTTCAGGTACCATCAGCCCAGTTTCTAGGACAATTGCCCCTACCAGTCAGGGCAAACGTCTCCAGTTCTGAACTACTCAACCCAATGTCAAATGCACAGCGATGGAGCTGCAGAGTCCTGACCTTCCTTTTGGGGGGGTTTCCCAAAACACCTCTTCTAAGAAAGAGAGAATTCCCCAAATTAATTTGTCGGAAATTCACCGTAAATATTTGTTAACCCGCTTCTCCTGCCTCCTCCCTCCCTCCCCAGGACCTCTTTGTCTCACACCAGTGCTCTGCCGCCCTCGGATCCTACGAGCCCTTCTGCCTCGATGCTTCACGGGCTGAAATGATCCTCACCAGCCCGCCGATGGAGCTGAATTAAAGTGGCCTTCCCCAGTTCACATATTGAACCATTCCTCTCTCTCCTCTCTGCTCTTGCAGCTACAGTTCTGGGTGGATTTCATCTTATTAAAAAAAAAAAAAAAAAAAAAAACACCACCTAAAAGGCCCCTAGCCCTGTCCCAGCCCCATCTTTCCCTGCCAGAGCTGCCCCAGGATGCCCGAGCTGGGTGGGAGCTGCTGAAGATCTCGGAGCCCAAGCCTCCAGCCTTCAACTTCCACATGTGGTCGTGGGTGGCAGATTTCTGCCTTTCACACTTAAAAACAGAGTAGTTCTGCTCGATGGGGAAGGGGCAGCTGGTTAACCTCCTCTTGGGATGTGCAGGATGCAGTGGAGCATTTTTGCACCCCCTGGGGCCACAGCCATCGTGACCATCGGTCACCCCAAAACCTGCCGTCCCCAGCCCCGAGCTCACAAACCTGATATCGTTTTGGTGCCATTCAGCCCAGGAGAATTGGGAAAATAAAGTTTGTTCCTTCCTGTGCTGCCCTACAACCACCCTGAAAAACAGCCCTAAATATTCCTATGTTTTTAGCATCATGTGAAACCTTTTTCTGCTGATCCTACAAACCCAGGTGCTGCTGCACATCATGGTCCCGGGGTGTGAGACCTGCTGCCACGGGGCAGGGGCACGGCCACCTCTCCCCTGCTCTGCCTTGGGCTGTGACACGAAGAGGCTCCTTCTGCACGTGCTTCTGTGAAACCATGTGCCTGCACCGTGAGCTCAAAATGACACTTCTGAATAATTTAAGATAACGATAATAGAAACAGTAAAAAAACTCTTGTAGAGACCAAACCCGATTCCTTTCACAGCTTCTGAATTAGTTTTTCACTTGTAGCCACTTCTGCTCTATCTTAAGAGCTATAAAAAAGCGCGATAGAAGGGAGTATTAAAAATTATTAATGCTTTTTTTTTTTTTTTTTTTTTTTTTTTTTTTTTAAAGTACCTATTGCTTAACCTTCTGCAGTTCTGTTCCTGGGTTCCCATGCAGCTTCCATCTGCACACCAAGAGCCTCGCGGAGCCCCTTGCACACTGCAGCCGAGCCTGCTGAGGACGGGCTATTTTGGGCCTTTTCCCCTGCAGCTGTTTTGTTTTGTTCTGCTGGAGACGATGTCACACGAGGTCGGCTTTTTTTTATTATTATTATTTTTGAGCTTTATTTACAAGACAGCATTAACCATTTGGACTTCCCAGCCCCAAAGTCTTTGCTGGTTTTCTGAATGCAGCGGATTTGTTATTTTTTCTTTGGTTGGTTGGCTTTAATTTTATTTTTAAAGCTGAGAACTGAGTCCAACATCACAGAGCATCTCGCTGTCAGGAATACAGAAGCGTGGGCTGCCCCAGGAGCACAGGACCGGCCCAGCACCTTCTGCCCAGCAGCACCCAGGGGTGTTGGGAGCCGCACTCGGGGTACCCGACCTCACCAGGAGCGAAGAGCCACGCTCAGCGCTGCGGGACTCCGGTTCCCTGCCTGCACTTCTCCATTGATTTATGGGGCAGCTCATTTCCAGATCCACCTCCTCCAGGAGGAGGAACCTCGCTCGATGTGAATAACCAGCTCCTATATCTCTTAAAGCACTCGCCGCGTCCTTCCGAGGGGGGAATTATGGCGAAGGGCAACGTTTCCCCTCCCTTCGCATGGGGCTGCAAATGAACGCAGCCGGAGAGCCGGTGCGGTTTTGCTGGGTTTGTTGTCATTTTGTGCTGTTTTAAAGGAAAAAAGTGCAAAGCCCATAACCCAAAGCAGAGCTCGAGGAGGAGGAGGAGGAGGTCCCGCGCCCCACGGCCGCGGCGGGGGCACACAATGGCAGGCACACACGCCTGCCGCCCATTCAATCTCTCCCTCGCGTCTCTATATCTATATCCACATGCCCCACAAAGGCATATTTTCTACATTAAGCCTATGGATTACTGGCTCAGGCCCTTACAGAAGGAAAAAAAAAAAAAAAAACGTTGCCAAGGCGACGAGCCAGGGGTTGCTATGGCATTTCGGAGGCGAGCAGCTGGGCCAATCCCCGCTCGCTGCGAGCTGGGAAGGCGCAAAGCCCCGAAATTTAATGTCAGCGCCGAGAGGAAGGGAAGCTGTTGAGGCATGCATGATGCTGAGCGTGCGCTTGCTAAATGCGGACAACATGGCCCCCATGATTAGGACCAGCACACTAATGAATATTCATTGGGCTGATTAAAGCAAAGTCAATTAACTACTTGACTGCTTGATTTTTTCCTGGGTTTCAGTCTTCTCTTTTAACCATTTTGCCACTGGGGATGCTCTTGTTCTGCCCTTCATCTCCCTCTTTCCTCTTATTTTCTTATGCTGGCAATTAGGGTTCAGATATTTTTTTTTTTTTTGGTCTTTGTGCCTTTTACTGACAATAACCCATCCCATTCGGATTTTACGGCTTCCTTTATTTCCCCAGTAAATCACGCTCTTCTAGGGTCACCGTCTTCCGCTGCTGCGGTAGGTAAGCCAGAAGGTCACAGATTCCCATCAAGTTTTTAAATCTCACGTGCGATGTAATTCAAAATCCACGGCTAAGCAATAATGCTGATTTTCTACTTCACAGTGGGATTCCCCCCCATCAGCGCAGCCCTTTGTTTTATAACAGAAGGCTGCTGCGAGCCTGGCCGAGGGCTGGGGAATATTTTTTTTATTCCGATTTGTCAGAGCGGGATTTCTTCAGATGGACGACTCAGACCGAATGTTCTAGGAAACCTAAAGGGATCCTAAAATAAAACAACAATTCATTAAAATGGTTTTCAATTCCGAGAGATGTCTTTCTCCCAGCGCAGTAGTGATGTAATGAGGCAGTGATGGGGACTGCATATTTTATAAAGACCATTTTTCAGAATGCGCCTGCAAACTAAAACATGTGATTAAATTAAAAATAAATGAAAAATTGTTGGCCAGAAATCAACATTTGTGAGCTCAGCACTTACAACCTAACCTGGGAAAATACATCCATTTTCATCACGTTCAAATTTCTCCGGTTCCTGTATTATGTATACAGGACTTTCAGAGAAAGATGCATTTCTGTGATAGCGAGGAATCTCCTGGAGGGGAGTCATTAGGAGCTGTAAGTAATACCCCGATGGGTAGAGTGGAAAACCTGAACGTAATCACCCAGCACTTGGGCTCGTATCTTTGTCAGCAATTGAAATAAAAAGGTGCCGAGGCAGGCAGAGCCTACAGAGGGAAGGCACGGCGCTGCCTTCCAACGTTGCACGTTCAGTACCTGGTACAATTCAGTTACATCCAGGCAAACCCAAATTGCCAGTCCTGCTCCCCTCCTCTAAGGAGCAAAAGTCACAATTCGAGGCTGGCGACTCAAATACGTGCCGGTCAAACTGGGGAGGGAAGGGTGGGTTTGAACCAAAAAGATTACAGGGAGAAAAGGAAATAGAAGAGGAATGGAGTGAGGCAGAACATAACCGAATGGGGAACTGAATTATTTTGAACTGCAAGCCAAAAATATATAACCAAATCTCATTCTATAAGCTCCGCAGACACCCATGTTTCTCCGTTATTTGGCTAGAGGATGCACTTATTTAGGTTTTCATACTTATATGCTTTTAAAAGCAAATCCACTACAACGTGGAAAACTGAGAACTGCAATATTCTGTGCTGGGGGAGCATTACAAACAGTTTCTCTGCAATCTCGCTGTGTGAGCATCCTCCTCTGATTAACGCCATTACCCCAACTTTTAATCTTTGCATTTGCAGCCCAATATTTAGCACCTGCTCGGACCCTACACATCATTCCAATTTCCCCCCACGCTGGATAATGCTGACGGAGGATGAAAACTGCCGGTGTGCGTGTGCCCGGCTCGCGGAGATGCTGCCTTCCTTCCAGGGCTTTGCGTTTCTGCCTTCAAAATCAGCAATCTGCATAGCAACACCGAGCTCCACGGGGTTCACGTGTAACTCACCCCAATCTGAGGAGCACCACAACAAACAGTCACCTGTTTACAAATTAAAAGAGCGACAAAAGAAGGGGAAGGGGAGCGTGTTCAGCTGCCACGTTTAATCAAAACAAAATGCGTTGTGGGCTCTTTTTCAAAATCAGACATTTTTGTCTGCGCACTGGAAATCTCCTCGCAGTTTAACTGGGGGCAACGTGCAAACGTTGAGGGGCGCGCGCAGAGAAAAGGAGAATGATTTTGTTTTAAAAAAACAAAACAAAACAGAGAATTAGATTCAAATTGTAACTGGGTCACAAACGAAACACAGTCAGCAACCTCGCCGAGGTTTGCCTACAGTAGAGGAAAAATGAGCGGCGACAAAAAACCCCCACGCAAGCTGCCACGCGCCTCAGCAGCCTTTGCAATTCCTGGTCAGGAGAGGCCACAGCACCAGCCGGGCAGGGCGCGCGGGTCAGGATTAAGATGCATTAACAGATTCGTAGGGAGGGAGCGTGCCCAGCACCTGCCCGCAATTTGCCAATTCTCCCCATCTCCCTTCCCTGCGAATCTAATTCTCTTTTCTACTCAGAGGAAGATTTTAAAAATAATTTAATTCTGGGTCAAATTTGCATCCCTGAGCTGCAAAAAACATTTTATCTCCGAATCTACACGGGCGTAAGAAGTGCACAATGACTGTGCTCGCATCTGAACGATGTGACCGAAAAAACCCTCAAGGATGTGCATGTGTGTGCATGCATACACGCAGGGATAAAGGCTAATAAACAGCACTTAGCTCACGTCTAAGGCACAAGAAACATTCTATCAACTTAAAAAAAAAAACAAACGTGAAAACAGAAACCCAAAATTTGCTTCTGCACAGTGGAAATATCCCGACTGCAAGTGAATGCAGGGTTAAGTCTCCGGGTTCCCGTCTGATACTCCCAGCCTTTCATCATGTCTCTATGAATTTTTATTCCTGCACTCGGGGGGAAATTAAGGCTGATGGTGTCAGCACAGGGTTTGGAGCCCCATTTCGACGTTTCTCGTGCTTGGCCTGGTTAATTCAGACCCTTTCGGTTTGATTCCCACCCGTTTAGGCGGAGGGTTTGGGGCTCCCTAATCCGCTGCGGCCGTGCCGTGGTTTCTCGGAGGCTATTTCCCACCCAGCTCCCCCCTGGGCCTCCCTGTGCTCCTTGTGTCAAGGCAGAAGCCATTTTCCTGGGCAGATGCAGTTAAAATCCTCGCCCTTCACCCTTTGCTTCCAGCCCTGCCGAGCCAGGAGGGCTGGGAGCAGCGGCAAGCCCCAACTTTCCCTCTCCTCGCGGTGCAGGAGAAGCCCGGTGCGTTTGCGATTGAACCGTGATGTGTCTGGGATTAAAGCACACACGTTTACAGCCCTGGCGGTGCTAACCAACCAGAAGAGTTATCTAACACACGATACATGTGATTGCTTGAATAATATTACAGCGCACGCCGCGTCCCTTCCTCCCCGCACGCACAGCCTCCCCGCGCACACACATGGTATTTCTAATAGGATCGCTTCCCCCCCTCCCTCCCTCTCCCCCGCTTTCACAATCTGTCGCTCTCCAATCTGCCCACTCTGCTCTATTTTCCCATCCAACATTCCCCCTCCAGCACCTTCCCCTCCTCTGCAGCCCCCGGCCTTGCTCCCTCGATCTTCCCCCTCCCCGGGCGCGCTGCGATGGCATCCGGATTTGGGCTCGGTGGACACTCAGAGCGCTTGGGCCGGTTAAAAGGAAAAGAAAAGGAAACTGCAATTCTTCTCCCTGTAACTAGCACTTCAATATCACAGTGAGCAACTAGCTCTGCTAATAATCCGGTGGCTAAAACCAATTTTTCATAGCGCTGGGCTACATTATTAATACCCAAATCTCACTCGGTGCCTTTTATCGGAAACTTTGCAAACAAGTTGGCCGTCGCCAGCTCTGATTTACAGAGGGGAAGGAACAGCAGAGGGAGGAGGAAGGCTCGGTCAGAGCTCCCCAGCAGGCTGGTAGCATAGCCTGAAATAAATTAGGTCTCCTGGGTTCCAGTCCGGTGCCCGAGCCATTAGTCTCTGACTACGAAACAAATGCAGAGAGGCCAGCGAATGCGTAAATTGAAGCAACACTTCACTGTTCTTGTAGTCTGCGGAATAATTACTGGGTGCATATGTAGCTGGAGATGCCTGAGGCTTCGGTGATCCCCGGGATGTATTTTTCAGATCCAGCCTTTCCTCTAGCCCACCCTGCTGCTCCTCCACGTTGCAGGAACTATTTGCTCTGGCTGCAGTTTGGCCCCAACCAGGCCAGGAGCTGGAAAACGCAGGTCACAGCCACATCCAGCCCAGCAAGGGGGTTGAGGAGTTGAGGGGAAGCACCAGGCTTTAGCCAGGCCTGGCAGGATTATGGAAATAAGTATTTAATTTTCCAGAAGAGAACGAGCTTGTGGCCAGCCTATGTGAGCCTATGCACGGACACACAGGGACACACCAAAAGCTCTTCCATGGCACTCGAGGAGGGGAAAGGTGGGGTTTACTCATTGTGTACGGTAAAAACAGTTCTCACAAAGAGGAGAGAAAGGTGAATACATGTATAAATTCCTGTTTTTCTAAGTGGTGTGCCCAATTTATGGTCCCCTCTCTTCTCCACGCTTTGGGGTAGTAGCAATGAGATCTGCATGGGATGGGGGAGGCTGGGCAGGGACTGCGCTAGGATCCTGCAGCATGGAGAGCCCAGGGGGTTATGATGGCCTGCTCCATTTTCCTGAGCATAAGAGCACCTACAGCTATGAAAATGAGTGCTGCTGCAAACAGAAAACAGTAAAATCAGCAAGAAACTTCTGCCATTCCTGCAGGCCAAGCAAAATCTGCTTTTAAGGCTGCTTTTACATAAGGAAAAAACCCTGAAGCTCCTTAAAAGTCCAGAAGGCACGAATGAAGTTCTTGTTCCTGTCCTGGGCTTGCTGGTTCTGCATGGCCTCAGCTCATCCCTCCCCACCTCCTGCATCTTGCTAGGTCAAGGCTGCACCTAGAGGCTGAAGACACCCAGCACAGCTTCCACTTTTATCTCATTCATCTGCAGGAAGCACAAAAATGCTCAGAAAAAAATTAAAGGTGCAGAAGACCAAATCTCTTCACCTCGTTTTTATTTTTTGTATTTCTGCACATGTGAACTTTTTTTTTTCATAAATGATTAATAAATAGGAGTTGGTACAAGTGTAGGCACAACCCTTGGCCGTGTTTGCCCTACATATTTAAAGACCAGATTACTTAAGAGACTTTGTGATCTGAAGTGGCCTGGAGTGAGCTGCATTTTATCTGCTGCAGTGCAAAGATCTTTGATGCAACAGAGTAAGGGAAAAAAAATTATTTAACCCTCCCAAGTCCTCCCCCCTCAGAAGTTATTTTAGAATAGCCTAGCCTTTGACGTGCTACATTTTAGGTTTAAAGCTCCTTGTAGTACCCATGCTCTTCCAGCACACTCAACCTCATCAAAACATGCACAGCTAGTGGCTCTTGTCCTATTTCTCACAAATCTTCCCCCAAAATCTCAAACACATATGCACCATATCTACTACTACTAACTAGAAGTTCGGCCCTCATCAGGTCAGAGAACTGGCTTGAAGTCAGGGTATTAAAAAATTACTGTATTGACCTCCCAATGTAACACTCACTGGAGATTTTGAGGCTTTTTTTTGGACCCATGAAGCAAGATGAGTATTATATCACAAAGCTGGGATAGTGGTTTAGGCACAGGGTGTGAGATGAGACCCTTAAAAACAAGGACAAAATGTCACGAGGCTGCTAAGGTCAGTGTGGTCCACTCAAAGAAACCTGTGAAATTCCTGAATTGAAAAAAAAAAACATTTGCATCTCTTTCCTGAGGAATATCAAACAATTGGAAAGATTATGGGATATTTTGACAACAAATTTCCTTTAACCTTCAATATAAAATATGGATGTTGAAAAGTAGACATCAAAATATATCAAATATGGCTCCGTAAACCACTGCTTTTATTCACTAGAGGCCACAAATGGTTTCCCCGATCCACAAAATTTCTGGTAAAATGGTAATTCAGATTCTCTCGCTGCTGACTGCGAGAGACCTGGACAAGCAGCTCACCCAGGGACATTCCTTGCTCAGAACTGTGAGGATCGAGCCTCCCGCAAAGATTCCTGTGCTCATCCAGGCTCCTGTACCAGGAGGGCACCTCCTTGCCTTGGGCAAGCACAGCTTTGTAGGAGGAACCCGGGCAGAAATCAGCCACCATAAAGGCGTGAAATGTCACAGCCGTTTTCAAAAGGGCTCCGACACCGAACCCAGGGACTACAGACCTGTGCGTGTGGCTCTTGTAAGCTAGCAAAAAAAATATTTGCAGTTCGGTGTGCATAAAGATCCCCAGGAACAGGGGCAGATCTGGGAGCATGCATCCAGCACAAAGGTGCTGATGTGGTGACTGTGCTTGGATCTCTGAGAAGCTTCTGGCCACTTCCCTCTCTAAAAGCTCTTAAAGAAACCAGACTATTGGGGCACAGGAGGGAGCGTCCTCTTCTGGGTTAATAACTGCAGGGCAATAATAATAGTTAATAATAAAGCACCCAGAGCCACCTGAAACCTCCACATTTCAGGCTGCAGGGTGCCCACGTGGAGCACCCAGCACCACGCTGTGCCCAGCTCTGAGCTGATGAACCACACCGAGTCCTCCCCCTCCAACCTTCGATGCCACCCAACAAATGCCCCGCGCTGCTCAGTGCCTGCCGAGCACGAAGCCAGCCTTGTGCTGAGCCATTCCCCTTCAACAAGTACAACCCAGAGGCAGAAGGAGCTCTCGAGCACCTTCCTTCCCTGTGCAAACTCGCCGGCGTCCCAGCGGGGCCGCGAGCGCATTCGTCACCTCTCCGGGAACTTGTTTGTATTCTTGGGAGAATGTTGAAAAATATCTCTGACCCCCAAACATTTACCTTTTGATCGGAGGTTTCCAATGTTGCTGTAGTGTATTAAAGCTGAGATGCTCATAAAAAAACCCTTTGTGTCAACATAGTAAATGACTCTAATTAGGCTGGTGGTGCAATGAAAATGCTTAATTCATTCTGATGAGGCAGAAGGAAGAGCTAAAATGTTTATAGACAATGGGTGAACAGGGAGATATAATGCTGAGTGCCAGCTTTAAATGCAAATTACCGCAGAAATCTTTCCCTCTCCACCATCCCATTCCTCCCCCTTCCTCTCTCTGTCGCCAGCACCACACTGTAATCTCCTAGTGCAGTAATTAGAAGTGAAAGGAGCCACATAGAGGGGCCTCGAAAGGCAACACTAAAGAGAATTACAGAAAAAAAATACCTGCCTTTAATAGAAGACAGCACCATTTTCCAAAGTGCACCACCACTGCAGCACTTAGCGTGGTGGCAGGATCAGAGGGGATCATTTGGAGGGGGATTACTGCGATGGGATGTAAATTTGTTGCCTTGGCCCCCTCGCCTGGACCTGACTCCACCTGCAGCGGCTGTTCGGAGGGCCGGGGCCACTCTGCCTTTTGGAAGAAAACCAGAGCAGCGCTGAGAAGCAAACCTTTTGGAGAAGGCAACTCTCGTGGTGTTTCCTTCCCTCTCCCGAAGTATGGAGCTGCAGGAGGACAAGAGCTGTGTGCTTGAAAAAGGATAGCCTGGAAGCTGCCAAGAGAGTAAAGGTGGAAACCCTACAAGGTCACCCCTGGGAGAGGTTCTCTGCGTGCTTGCAGCATCCCAGCTTCTCTCAGGGGAATTTTTACATTTGGTGAGAAGAGGGAAGAGAACGAAAGGGCAAAAAAAAAAAAAGGAGGGAGAGAAGATATCCTATACAGACTGACCACTGGCTATCACCCTTTCCTCTTTGAATATGCTCATCTGAAGCCCCTGAAATAGTGTTTCCTTGGGAGTTAAGTTGAAGAAACATTCCCATTGCCAGCTGGACTGTCTCATGTTTTAGGGTCTCTGCTATCAGCATGGACACGCACACAGCACCATGCAGATGTGTCTTGAATTTCCACATGCGGAGCCTGAGCTGAAATTGGGGTTTGTCAAATCTCCTGTGGATTAGGCTCCCTCAAGTCCTGCTTCACATCTCTTCCCCCCCACCACTAGCACACACATTGCCCCCGGAACAGCAGAAGGTCAGAACAGGAGACCAGAGATCTGCCAGTCCCAGACTATGAGATGACCAAACTCCTGAGAAAAAGCTGCTGAAATTACGTTCTGGATTGCAATCCAGTAACCGAAAATATTGTTTTTCCTCCTAGCAGCTGCGGTTGAGTCAAAGCTTAAGAAGAACAAGAAGGTGCACATGCCCTGGGGCACCGCCGAGGGATAAGGACTGGCTTTTGCCCCCAGGAGCTGGCTGGGGCAGGGGAAGAGGCAACCATCAGGTGGTGGTTCTGTGGGGACCGTGAGGCTTTGTCTCCCTGCTCTAACACAGTCTGTGGAAAAGGTCCCGCTGGGACTGAACCCCTGGGACAAGCTGCAGAAGCCCAAGGCGTGCTGCTGGAGGGCAGCGGTCAGCTCCTGCTGCCAGACCACGCTACGTTACCAACTCCCAACCATGCTGGATTTCCTGACTTAAGATATTTCCATCTGCTAAAAACCACAGGGGTGATGTGTTTTCCCCTCCCCTAAGGCAGGAGGAGCAGCCACATCCCAGAGCCTGCTCTGGGCTCAGCCATGTTCCTGCAGGACCCCGCTCTCCTGCACCGCAGGAACACAGGAGGTCCCACCAAAATCCCTCCTCTGCGCACCAACTTCAGGACCCAGCCCTCAGCAGCCTGACACAAACCTGGACAGGGGAAACCATAAGCCTTGCTCGGCTCAGCTCATCCACAAGAGATGCCCACAGCACCCACAGGACCACCACAAAGCCCCATGGATGGGTAACCCCAGGGGATGCTGCAGGACACGGCGGGCACGGCGTGCCAGCAGCCACCGCTCCCCCGGCCACGCGGCGAGCTGGAGCATCCCGGCGGCTCTTGCTCTCTCTCCCTCTCTGTGTTTGCTCAGTGAGACAGAAGCAATACCAGTTTGCAGCACAATAAACCATGTAAAGGAAGCATCAATTAACTAGAATACATGGATATAGTATTTAATTAACTGATAGGCTCACAGTTACCGGATGATGTCATGGAAACCTCGAATCTCCCGGGTGCCGCCTCACACATGCCAACTGGGGACTGGAGCCAGTGTAAATCCCGTGCAAAGTTTGAATCCCGACATTTTTAATTAAAAAAAAAAAAAAGAAAAAAAAAAGAAAAAAAGATTCTGACTCTCTTAAGTACCTTTTAATCGCCATAAACGTACGCACACCCTCGGTGCTGGGGGAGCCCTGGGTGCGATGGGTTTTGGAGCAGGGCAGACAACGGCGCTGCTCACCGCTCAAGGGCACTGCCATCAGCCATGACTTTGGGGCAGGGAGGATGAAGAATGAGCCCGCAGGGCTCTAAGGGAAAAAAGAGGGTGAAACCATAGCAGATGGGTTTTTCAAGGATACGATATAATAATACAGTGTATTTACATGGTCTCTCGTATGAAGATCTCAAAGCACTTGGGGAAGCCAACCCACAAATATTTTTGGCTGATTTCCCAGCTCCTAATTGATGTTCTCACGCTGAGTCAAGTCTGTAGCTTCTGGTTAGCACCTTTGAGCAGGAACCTGTCCCCATACTGAATCACGTAACCCTCTCCCAGGTTACAAAGCACTATTTTAACACATCTACAGCTGGGGAAACTGAGGCAAGGGGCGGTCGGGGTCCCCTGTCCAGCAGCAAGTGAGCACGAGGGGAAAGAGGTGGGAGTGGGGTGGGGAGAGCCCATGGTGAGCATTTGCTGCCTGTTAGCAAGAGCAGAGAGGGCAGTCCCTAGAGCAGAAGGGATGCACGGGCTGGGCTGGGACTTCTCCTGATCTGTCAGCACCAGCTCAGCCCCCTCAATGACCTGCGGAGACATTCAAAGGTCTCATTCCCAAAGCACCAGGCTGCTGTAGGTTTGGAAGTTGGATCCTTGCAGCCCATAAGCAAACGCCAACAACCAGCAAACAACACTCCCCAAAAGCAACATTACCCCCCAGCTGTAAGCATTAACACTTCCATCTCGTTTACCATGAGATATTTGTTGCCCAATACTAATTTTGCCCCACCCGCTTGAATTACAAGAAAGGTCCCGTATTAAAAACCATTGGGCTGAGACTCATTGCACTCCCTCTTTCAGTGCTTTGACAGGGGAACTTTAGACTTAAATACACCCAGGCAGGTGAGTAGGGTATTATCTGCTGTGCACAAAGGTGTGCGTGAGGTGTAAGTAGCCATTGTCTCTGTTTATGTGCAAATTAGTTTATGGATCCTTCTTGACAGAGTTACAGCGCCCTCCCTTAAGGGCACTGCTGATATATTACCTTTGAAAGAGAATCACAATTTATTCATTCAAACACAGCGCTAAAGATAGATGTGCACGGGAATATTTTGAAATATTACATTATATATAAAATGAAATAGGGGGAAGCTAAATTACACGGCTATAATTACTTAGAGTTCAGGTGGCATCATAAATAATCTATTCACAACCCGCTCGGTGTTTATTATGTCACCAGAGCGATGTAATTAACATGGGATAGACGGGAGCTACGCGAGGCAGATGCGTGATGCACCCAGATCAAACACGCCGCGACGCTCCTACAAAAACACACAAACACACGAAGCCATTCAGGAAAATTTGTATGAGAGTGGCAAAGACCAAAGCAGCAAGCTGACAATTTCCAGCTCCTCGCCGTACCAAGTCACCACGAGCACCTCTTTGGAACAGGCACAGTTAAACTGAGGGCACGCTGCAGTGTTTACTTGGCAAAGGCATGTATAATTTTGCATTGACCGAGTTCAGGTCAGCTCTGAAATTCTTTCTCTGCTGCTCTAAAACCAGCTCCTTGGCTGTTTGAGGTCAAACTGTTACAGGGAACAAGAAGCTGCCAAGTAAAAGCTGGGATCTGCAAGTCATCTCCATCCCACCTGCACCAGAAGTGCATGCGTTCAGATACCCCAAATTAATTGCTCACAAATTATAAGTTGTTACACAATAAAAAACTCTCAGGATATAACACAAATACAATAATTAAAAAAAAAAAAAAGACTCATTTGTGTAGTTTAATTTGTAAGTACCCATTACATTTAGTTAGGAATCAGAAGATTTCTCCACCCTCCAGTCTCGTTTCCGAACTCTTGACTCATGCAGTAAGAGGCACACGTAGACCTTAGCACTGGAAGGAAGTGTTGGAAGCAAGTCAAGGTGCCTTTGACAGCTCAAAGGAGGAATGAGATAAGCAAGTGGCAAACTTTCCATTAAAGGCACGGAAAGGTTAGAGGAATAGGTTTTTGAGAGGGGTCGTTTGGGGTCTGACAGAGTGAGGGACTGGAAAATAACCCGCTCCTGAGTCCACAGCGTCCTGAAGTTTTAGTCGCTTGAATCACGAGAATATTTTTAGGGTCTTTGAAAATCAATTTGATTGGTATTACTCCATTTCTGACTCATTCCTTTCCTTCCCATAACATTTTTCTGGATGCCATTTCCCTATATATATTGTTTTCTAATTTTGGTTCTGTAGCAGGGAAAGCAAAAGGAAGAAATAAGAGAGAGGGGGTGAAGCGGGTCAGAATCAGATTTTTCCCCATTACATATTCCTCTTATTTTTCACTGCTGTGAAAGTTTATTGCAGACAGCTTATTGCATGCTTCTACCTTGAGAGAGACCTGATACAAGGTACCAGCAGAGGAGCTCTGTTTTCTTCCACTGCTTTCCTGGTCAAATCTGGTTACTGTAAGAGCAGGAGGACTTCTCCCCCAGCCTCGAGCACTCCCATCTCAGGAGCTTCTGATCCACTGCTACTGAAATACCCTCCTTGGGCTCAGCCATTGCCCCCAAGCAAAGCAGATCAAGCTCCAGGGGCCGCGTCCTTCCCTGGGCTGCTCCCACAACCTCAGCCCAGGCCACAAGTGCACAATTTACGCAGGGGGCAGGAAGATGCCAAAATAGGTCAGGCAAAACCCAAAATTCTAGAAGGTTTTGGTCGATTCAGAATTTCCCTTTCTCTGCAGTGGGGCTGCAGGTATGAAGCACATCTTAAAAGCTGTGGAGCTTGCTGCTGGTCGAGGAGCCACCCCGCACCTCGCCAGGAGGATGGATGCAAGCACCGTGCCTTTTATTAAACAGCATCTGCCCTTCTTCTGGATATATCGCTTTATGCCAAGTGGTGTGGATGATTTTTATTTTTTTTTTCCTTAAAGTAAAGAATATTTAATGTCATCTCAAAAGAAAAACGGCCCCTTAAATTATCTGTGGCACGTCCTCTGCGCTGCACAGGAACAAAGCTCGCTCTCCCCCTGTGCCGCACTGGAGTTCGGGAGCAGCAGTGACAGTCAGGAAAGGATTTATGGGCCCAGGGGAGAGATCTGCTAGGGTCCTGTGGAACAAGATAAAATATTCCAGGGTTGTGGCTTTATTTTTTTTTCTCTTGGAGGCAGCAGAGATGAAAGATGCAGACCCGTTTCCCATGGATGGAGACCCTACCACGACACCTTCCCGTCACAGCAGAAACACCTGGGTTTCTTAGGTTAACATCCAAGTTTTCTTTCCAGGATGTTCTTCTCTCTGTTCCTAAGAAGTTTCATGGCATGAATGTGAATTTCCAAAGGTTAAAGAAAGCTCTGGAAAAGGAGAGCACAGCACACCAGGCTCCCTTCCCCTTGGGCCCTTGTGATTTTTGAGCAGGAGCTCAGAGGTCTATTTCTGATGACCACTTGCAGGTGGCACCCCATCCAGGTGGCACCATGCACAACCATCAGCCCAGCCTCAGGTTTTTAAAGGCTTTTTGCTGGCTGCTGCCTTGGGGACAGGCTGAGCTCTGGCCTCTCCATCACTGCTCACAGCTGGAGTGTGATGGAGAGGGTTGGGGTTATTTCTCCAGGACCTGCTCTCAAGGAGCAAACCCCTTGCAGGATGTCATTCCCAAAACCTGCACTGAAAATTGGTATCAACCCCATGGATTTGTACTGAAGAAAGGTAACCCGTGGGTTTTTAAGGTGAGGCACAACAACATCAAGCTGCTGAACAGCAGCACCATCACTTTAGGTCTCCCCACCATGAGACCATCTCTTCCAGACTCACCCAGTTTATTCCTGTAGGAGGAAGAGGATCAGAGACGAAGCCCTGCACGCTGCCCCCCACCCACAAAGACAAAGGGCAAAGCCTGAGCTCTGCCCCATGCCAGACCAGCCAGATGGGAGCCTGCGCTCATCCAGCAGCTCTGCAGCCACCTTCACGTGGTGTTGGGATGAAGCCAAGGAGCCCGCTGAGAGCTGCAGCAGAGCACATCAGCAGGGCACATCCGCTTCGACCGAGCCATAAAAACACCACCATGAGGTGAGGGTCCAAGCTGGCTGCTGTCCTGGCAGCTCTGACAAAGAAACACGAGGACAGGTCACTGCTCAGGAGCCCACTGGTCGCTGCCACTTCAGCATCACCACAGAGAAGAGCAGTGCGTGACTGCAGGCACATCGTCTTGGGAGCAGGATCCAAGTCTCTGATCCCAAGTCCCCAAATTGCCAGCACCAATGCTGCTCACACCTCCCCACCCTGCCTCGTGCTCACCGCTGCAGCCTGCATCCAGCACGGTGTTGGGAGCAGGGGCAAAATCCAAGCACTTGTGTGACCTGGAGGAACTTCTGCCTCTCTGCAGCCACAGGCAGGTTTGCTGGCTGCCCTAAGTGAACGCCAGCATCCACAGCAGTAGGAGATTTGATCTTATATTCTTTTAGAAAGATGTCTGTGGCAGGCTGAAGGGGATTTCAACGCAAGGCCAGCTCTCTTCCCACAGCATCCACAGCTCCCAGGACCTGCGAGCAGAGGTGAGCTGTTCCTTCAGTGCAGACATAGGTCAAAATGTGAAATTTGTTTCTCCAGCATCATCTGAGCTCTTCGCAGTTTCACAGAGGTGCTCTGCTGTCCTGTCCCTCTTAAAAATAAGGGCTAATAATGAAGCCTGGGCTTCATACATGGCTCGTGAAGCTTTTTACAATGCTGCGGAGGAATAACCACCTCCATGTCACAACAGGGCACGATCCTCCCATCTATGCAAGCGTTTGGGTGGTTATTTCATGAGACCAGTTTGCTCTAGGACATCACGAGCTGCCAGGCTGCTGCACCTAGCAGTGAGGAATTGAATCAGAGATGTTCCCAACCACATAACAGACCTGAGCCCCAAACCCTTCCCGGGGTCCCCTGATCCCCAAACCCTTCCCGGGGTCCCTGGAGCCCCATCCTCTCCTGTCGCCCTCCACCACAGCCAGTTCCCATCACAGCAGCGGTTCAGATCGAGGCTAATTGTATTTGAATCTACAGGGCACCAATTTTCCAGCAAAGGGGTTTTAATCTAACATGCAGATCTCTTGTCTCCATTCACATCACCCCAGAGGCCCATAACATAGGTCATTTGTGCATACACAATCCCGGTAATAGGATGCACAATTTTCAAACGGCTAAATCTGTGGAGAAGGAAAAAAAATGTTATTACAGGAGGAAAAAGAAAAGATTAGCTCACAGGCTGAGATCATGTTTGCCAAGTTTCCACCCAGAGAATTATTCCAGTACCGAGCTCTATGCTACCAAAATAACGGGTTTATACAGCAGGCACCGTGCCAGCTTTTTGGCTATAATTATAGTGTTTTCCTCTCTCAAGTTCCTTATTGATATCTGGATTTTTTTCCCCCCCAAAAAAAGTAAAAAGGAGGTGGAGAAACGATTTTATACATCCAACAAACCGCAGCAACACTTGATGTGGTTAAAACCGGGAAGTTTTAGCAACCTGCCAGCCTCCGACTTCACAGGGAATGTTGGTGCCACCACGAGACTGGCGAGGAGCCCCAGGGATCCATTACCGGGGTCTGAAGATGTCCCCGCTCCTCCCTTTCAAGCGAGTGCCGGAGCCGCGTGCTCCATTCAGCTGCTGCTGCGCCACACAATATTCCTTTGAGGAGATGCTTTGCAGTGACAAAATAACTGCTGACAATGTGAATCCTCGGCTTCATTTTAATTTTGTTTTACATTTTCTTTGGTATGTTTTGATCCTAAAAATCTTCAGTGCCTTTTTTTTTTTTTTATGATAATAAAGCAACTATTTATACAGCGCGGC
Organism: Anas acuta; assembly: GCF_963932015.1. Classification (NCBI taxonomy): domain Eukaryota; kingdom Metazoa; phylum Chordata; class Aves; order Anseriformes; family Anatidae; genus Anas; species Anas acuta. Next base: position 14,402,488 of record NC_088994.1, read on the forward strand.
GGAGCCATTTCGCTGCCTCTCCCCCCACCCCTTCCCATTTCCCCCAGCCAAAGGACATGAGCTGGAGGCGCGGTGCCCCTTCAATCCAGAACAGCTTCAACCCAGAGCAGGACCAGAGGGGAAGAGAAGGACCCTAGAAAGATCCTAGAAAGACTGTAAGATCAGCAGTGACACAACATTGGGCAATGCCTTTTTTATTTTTGCAAGGCATAAAAACAAACATCGAAGGACATCAAGGTGGCTGTTGGGGAACCCATCCACTGCTTGTTGAACTCACTGGTTTCCCATCCCATCTCCATCCCAAGAAGGGCCAGTCCACGATGCTCTCTCTCATGGATGCACTTGACTTCATAAATCCCCAGGAACAGGGCAATTACTATTTCTAAAAAACTCACCCTTTCATCTCCTATAATTCTGAGAAACTTCTCCAGCCACCAGCACTACTGAAATTAAAATGCCATCGGCCACAATCCCAGGAACAATTAGCCCGGCCGAGATGATTCCCGATAGTCTTGCGTATAATAAGCAATATCCAATATACCTCGACATTGTGGGATCTCTGTAAATGAAGTGACATCTCTTGCTGGACAAAGCCTGGAAATGTTATCCTTCGGTGATAGGAATCCTAAGGGGACGGCTCTTCTCCCTGGCTCGAGAGCTCCCTTAATTGTTGTAGTTGCTGGAAATTTTTAACAATTTCCCCAGCTGCTAGGCTGAGTTGCGGTGAGCCCTTTGTCTGGCTGCTGTGCCAAACAGAGGCACGGGGAGATAAGGAGAGCTGGGGGAATTGCACGGAGTGACTTACACAGCGGGAGCTCCCTCGCCCAGGCTCGTTCCTCCAGCTTCGCCACCGCTTATTATCGTCGGCACACGGCTGAAGCCAGCAGCTCCTTCACCTCCAGCACCTTGGGTGCACTTACATGGGAAGGACCCTAAAAACAAGACCCTGAACTCAACATTTTTTCACCCACCTCCCTCCTATCTTCATTTTCCGGTAAAACTGTATAGATTTAGGCTATTTATTTTGGTATTCCAGCAGTGGAGTGGGCGCTGGAGGATCTCTGGACGTAGCTCCCGGTTGTGCAGTTTGCTCTATACGGGATTTCAAGGAGGGTAACTCTTCCCCAAGAGGCTGTCATAAGCCCATTTAGTCATCTCTTGGGGGTTTTACACTTTAAATGGCCCTTTCCCACCGGATCAACCAGCAGGTCATTAGCGATGCAGCTTGGGCCCCTTGGGAAGGACTGATGTGAAATGGGACTGCAGAGCTCACAGGCCTCCCCGGGGCTGGGAGAAGCCACTTGGTGCCCCCAGACCTTTGCCTGTGCCCCAGCCACACACCGTTATTTGTCACGATGGCCACATCACTCCTCGGGCACCCAAAGGGAAGGGAAGCTGCTGCTCGGCACACCGACTTCCATCAGTTGTGGCCACATGAAGTCTCCAGGGAGCTCCACCTCAAGGCCAAACCAATGAGTCAGCTCTTCTCTGCTCCCTTGGCCTCCCAACGGACTGCTCTGCACCCTACATGACTTTTCTTTCATTCCACACAAATTTTCCTATCAGCTTTTTTGTTCCATGCCACAGACAGCAGTGCCCATATTCTGGTGCATTTTCACTTTAAAAGTCCCCCAAACTCCCTCCACAGGGACCTGTTTTCATAATGAACTGATTTCCCCCCTCTTTTTTAGGGGGGCATCAGCAGTGGTTGAGCTAGGCTAGCAGGAGCTGCCCTGACAGCTACGCTGTGCATGAACCAGGTCTTCCCATACAGACCCAGGAGACAGGACCACAACACCCATAGCTCCATCCATGTCAGCTGAGCTAAGTTTTGTTTTTTTTTTTCAGCAAACTTGGCCCACGGGTCCTAATCTGAGGCATTCCAAGGTTTCATTTGTCCCCTCCTTAATCAATAAATGACATCCCATAGCCAAGAGCCCCACTGGTTCCACCAGGACTATCCAGCCCAGGAGCATCCGCAGCATACAGGTGGCTGGGGCTGCAGCCTGAGCTCTTCCTTCAAGAAAACACATCATCTCCAAATGCACCTTGCAGCTTATAAACACCAAGAAATTCCTCCTGCCACATGAGAGCTTCCAGAGCACTGTGCTGAGCTGCATGGGTTCAGCTTCCTTTCAGATCCACACGGTGACAGCTTGGCAGATACATTTATGGGTGCTGGCAGCTCCAGCCAGGGGACAACCAAGGTTGGGACAATGACCATGCCCAGCTAGCTTCATCTCTGGATCCCAAATTGTTCCTCACAGAGCTTTCTGTTAGTGATACTTGCGTCTTGCTCCCAGAAATCCAATTACTCCAAATAACTACGAGCACACCACCCAGGTTTTGCAGAATTCGCCTCATCCTGCAAACAGATTTCTGCTTCGTCGCCACTTTACTTCTGTCCCCCGCCGTCCTGGGGGACGCAGCATCCTTCAAGGACGTGTCAGAGGAGCACGCTATCCCGGCATGCTCTCGCTTTGAGGCCTAGCAGCTGAATCACCCCCAGCCCTATTTTCTTTTGCGGTGGTAGATTAGCGCGAGGGCTTATGACCTGCCATCTGTCACTGCAGTCTGCTGACTGCGAGTCCCCGCTCTCGCCGCAACATTGCTGAGGAGGTGGAAGGCTCGAGGGGGGGGGAGGAGGAAAACCACTCCATCCTGCTGCCTCCTTGCTCCGGTTCAAACCCAGGGAGGATAGGGCTAGGGAGGATCAACCCACCAGGGGTTTGGTTTGTTGCAGCAGTGCCCGGCCGGGGGCTCCGCGGCGCGGCTCTGGCGGCCCCTCCGAGGCAGCCTGCGCCCAACCTGCGGCTCCCGCATGCTGTTCGCTCACACCTGCTGAAGCTCTCCCAGCCTTGCCAGGGAGAGGCAGGCAATGTGACCATGCATCTGGCTTCCTGGCAAGGAGAGGATTGCCTCTGGAGCCGTGCCAGCGCAGTCCATCTCCTCCTGAATATAGTGCATGAAGGAAAAAAAAAAAAAGCCACCGAACGCACAACCCCGGCTCGCGGAGAGCAAGGGGCCAGCGGGACCACGCACCGCAGCATTTGGGAGCCCCACAGCCAGGATCCAGCCCCCGGGGTTGGGGACAAAGCAGAGCAGGAGCTGCTCAGCCCCCCTGCTCGATCCCAAGGCGGCTGCTTGCGAAGCTCCTGCCCTGAGGAAAGGAGAGGACTCTGCACTGCAGTGAGGAGTCACAAGCCAGCAGCTCATCCTTGAAGGCTGCGGGAAGGAGCGCTCCCACCTCCTGGCGCTTTGCTGGAGGAAAAAAAAAAAAAAATCACAGCACAACTTCTCCAACAGCTCCCACTGAGTCGCAGTGTAACCAAACCAGAACCCACTGGCTCCGTCCCTGCTGGAGCAGAGGGAGCTTTTCCAGCTCAGCTCCTTTCTGCCTTAAAAATAAGACAATGGAAGGCAATTCAGGCAAAGGCCGTGGCAATACAGCCATGGCATCAGACTTCTCCCTGCAGTGCTCCCTTCAACCTCCTGCTCCTAAAATGGTTCCTACTGAAATGCCCGGCCCTTTCCAGTGCCTGAAACCGAGCTCCCCATTTTTCTGCTGGGACTTGGGCTCAGATCATTCCCCCCAGCCACCTGTGAGCTCCTGCTGACCTTGTAAAACCCCAGCACAGGAGGAAGAGCCAACAGGCAGGGATGGCAGAGCCAGTGGTCTGGGACCTGTGTCCTCAGCACGACTGACCCTGCCTGAGCACCGAGCCCTGGCACCCAGGGAGCAGCAGCCCTCCAAATTGGCCTCCAAGCAGCTCCCCTGCCCTCAGCCACCGCTCAGGTCTGTCAGTGCCAGGCTGCTCACATCCTCCTACGCCACGTGAGAAGTCTCCAGAGATGCGTTTCTCTGGCTGAGAGAGAAGAACAGACCCAGGAACCAAAGGAAGGGAGGAAGTTAAATTCTTCTTCCCACCTGACATCCACGGGGACTGTTTCAACATGAGCTGATTCAGCTTCAGAGCTCAGCCAGACCCCGAGTAACTAGCAGCAGAAATAGAAATTAAGGTGTGTGTAAGGGGAAGGTAAGCTGCTACCTTTCAGAAGTCGTTCTTTACTCAGACACCCTTCCACATCCACAGGTGTGCATGAAAACACTGCTGTGCACACTGTGGTCAGATGCCACATCTGAGCAACCCCTTCCAAGCAGCGATGCCCCCAGGATATGGGATTGGTGATCAGGAGCCCGTAGCCCTGGCACTGCCAGCCCTGCCTTGAGCTCAGCATGGAGCCATGCCCAGGGTCCAGATATTTCCAGAAATTAGGTTATCCCAGCCCCGATCTGATATCAGCAGCGAGTCCCACCAAGCCAGGGCTGTCTTGCCCCTGGACGTCCCCATCCATGCCCTCTTTCAGTGTGCTGCCTGGATGGATTAGGACAATTTTGCCTGCTCAGGTACCCAAAAATCCCAGAGCAGTGACCCCCGTGCACACCGAGCATCTCAGCACACGGCACACAGCAACCGGGCTTGCTGCAAGCGGTCAAGCTATTCCTGCAGCATCTGTGCAGCAGGGCTGACACAGCTTGAAAAATCACTGTACACGTGTTACGTGATGTACACGCACATATTTCTGTGCAAGAAACCTCAATCAGGAGCACGACACCTTTTGTCATAAGACAGCAGGACCTGAACATCCAGCACCGCTCTCATGCCACACGTACGGCATGCATGAAATCAGCCAGGCTGCCTTATCCCCTCCAGCCACGCCGCACTCAGGGATGCTGCAAAAACACACTGAGCAAAAGAGGACAGATGAAGGGCAAGGACATGGGCTGCAGGATTTGGCATCAAAGCAGAAGCTGTTCAACCTCAGTTTTCCTGAGATTGTTTGGGGTCAGTGCCTGAGAGGTGCTGTGCGGTGCTGCTGCTGAACAGCGCTGGTTTGGGTGATGTAAACCAGGTCTCACTAAGCGCTTGTTGTTTCCAGATCAGCCAGTAAAGCTCCTGGAATTGCACCCAGGGATGCGGTCAGGCAGAGCTGCAGGCAGAAGACCCAGGTTTCCAGCAGGAGCCCACACGTGGATGTGGATCACGCCAACCCTTGCGCACAGGCGAGTTGGTGAGACCTTCTGGACTGCAAACCCAAAGGGCTGAAGACCACTGAGCCACTTCTCTCCTTGAGGTCCCACTAAGCTTCACTGGCCCCTTTTTGCACCAAAGCCCATGCTTCGGGATTTCTAGAAGATGTTCTGCTGCATGAACCGTGCACATCAAATTCTTGTGCATTAGACAGGCAGAGAAGCTAAAAAGTCATTTGGAAATAAGGAAGTGTGTAAGTTACTCTAGCTTGAGGGCTCCAGTAATTTATGCACTGAGAATTTATACAGGTCATGTACCTATTTACTTTGCTGTGCTCTAAAAAAATGCACAGTTACCTTAGCAACTTTAATATTGCAAGAGAGTACAGAGCTTTCTTAAAGAGACATTGTCGAGAGCGGTCAGCCTGACCGGCTGCTCCCCTGCTCTCCTGTGTGCAGGATCTGCATTCACAGGCATTTTCCCCTCAGATCAAATATACTTTTTGTGATTTTAACAATGAACAACCCAACTCGGAACTCATTGACATCAGCTAAGAGTAAACAAAAACAAGCCTACCATGTGCAAGAATGAAAAAGCACCATCAGAAATGCACAGAATTTACTCATTTCATCATCGCGGCGTGTTCTGAGAGCTTAAAATAATTTTTCAATTTGTGGAAATTGCCGAGACTCCATAAAAACATAAAGCATGCTAGTTGCACCTTGGGGGCTGTTGGGTTTAAGAAAGCATTGTAGAAATCTAATCAGCAGCTGAGGCAATGAGTGCCCGACCTCCCAAATTTGTTTTATTCTCATCTCACTCCAGGATTTTTCTCTGGATGTGCTTGCGGAGTGTTTTTCCTGAAGCCAAACAGAAAGTCTCTAGAAAAGGCTCTCGAGGAGGTAAGACACAGAAGTAACCCTTCAGAAGGGAGATGCCACCTCTGCCTGCTCACCTGCTGCATCCTCTGCAGCCACTGAGAGAATAGGAAAGCCACAACGGGGGCACTAAATCAAGGAGGGTCCGTGCCACAAAGCAATTGGGATGTTGTTAGACCACAGTCAGAACAGCCTGGACCTGCTGCCCAGGGGCACGGCTGGAATTTTGGCCCTTATCCCCCTAGCTATACACGCAAGTCATCACAAACTACAAAGAACACGATAAAATAGCATTTTTTTTCCCCACACTTATGTAACAACCACCCAGCTTTCATTAAAATATTAAGGATTTCTCTCCCAAAGAAGTCTGGTTTTGCAAACCTGGGAGAGCAGACACTAGATTTAAACAGCCTTTTTTTTTTTTTTTTTTTTAGCAGCTATAAACATGATATATTTCCTGCAGCACGCTGGGAACATAGGAGGTGCCTCTGCCACGCACACAAAGGTTGCACACGTTTATCGATAAGCCCCCGTTTTCTGGGTGACCGCTTAACCCCTCTGTCATCCAAAAGGAGTCAAATTGTGCCTCTTTTTTAATCAAAGGGACAAAAAAGGCAAGCGAGATGTTGCCTCTCCCTTGTGAATAGCGCATGCCTCTAATCAAACCCTGCAGCAGCAGGCCCATAGGGCTGTGTTTCAGATGGATGGTGCCTGAGCATTAGGGGCAGCACCTAACCCTAATTTCTCCACTTTTAGAGCCCAGGAATCCCACCCAGGAGCTGTCTGAGCAGATGCCCTCTGAAGCCACAGGGCAGGGCTGAGCTGGGGGTCCATTATTTCTCCTCTTGCCCTCACCGTTGAACACAACCCAAACTCAGTGATTTCCCTTTAATATTGCACCCAACTGTCCCATCCACACCCAGCAGCCCTCCCCTGCCATCTGAACCGTCTCAGGGTTGTGCTGCCCACACCATGCACGGAGACAGGGAGCAACAGCAGGGCAAGGAGCCAAAACCCCATCAGCATCATCCCTTTGCACCCCAGCCCCGTGGAAACCAGCAGAGACCACACAGAAAATAACACAACTTTAAGGCATGGCTGCTGCAAGGGAACCTCTCCTCCATCTCCGAGGTGCTCCAGCAGACCCACACCAAGCAGCGAGGTCCTTGGCTTGAGAGCATCCTCCAGGAGCAGCAGGGTGATAAATCTGGAGCTAAAATAAGATCTAAAGCAGCACCCCGTTTTCTCTCCCACCAAAGCACAAGCCTTGCACCCTCCCTTCTGGGAGGAAGGAGGCTGGGGAGAGGAGGGGAGAGGAGGCTGGGTGGCAGGGAGCTGCTCTGCTCCCCTCCTCCCCGCGAGGCAGCAATCTGCCTCCCGTGCCCAGGTACCGCAGGCAGCGCGCCGCTTTGCCAACGCACTGTCAGATCCGCGCCGCGTCAGAACGAGCCCCGCCACATTAATTCAACTCGGTGGATTTAAAAAAAAAAAAATAGAATAAATAAATAAATAAAGGGAAGGCAGGACAAGGCGCAGCAGATGGCTGAGGACAGATACTGCAGCCCATTCTTCCTTGCTCTGCAAGAAAACAGCTTCACTCTCTGCTGTTTGTCATGCTGCTCCTAGCTTTTTTTTTTTTTCTTTTCATCTAAAAAAAAATGCAGAAACTTGTGTCCAAATAGCCCAGGTTTCCATGTTTTTGTTGTCTCTACTGAAATTTTGTGCATTTCCATCCCCGTTGCAGCTCTCGAGGCCACATGGCACAATGAGGGTGCGATTGCTATGAGATAATCACACCCTTGGGGTGTTATTAAGCACAAGGCTATGCCTCGTGCCTCTCGTTCTCCAGGGATGTGATTATATCATGATAACCAAACTCCCCAGAGACACCTTATTGCAATTATGACATTTCTTTCAGGTTTATGTATGAATACATTATTCAAGGAAATTACTTTGATCACCAGAAACTTCCACTTAGTGTTCAAATACTTAAACTGGCTGGTTTACAGAGATGAAGTTCCTTCCTTACAGTGTTTGACAGGGAGAGAAACAGGGCTTTTAATCTGAGCAGAGCAGCACGAGGGCCTAATCACCAGCATGAACTGGTGATCTCTTATTTAGGATGGCAGTCTCTCAAATAACCAAACTAATCCAACGATGCAATCCCCGCTTTGGCTGCCCCAGCGCCTGCAGAATTACCCCAACGAGCAATTCCCCTAAATAAGAGTTTAGGATAAAAAAAAGAATTGAAGTCAGAACTATTACCTTTAGCTTCACAGGCACGAAGACCTGGGGGACTCAAGGACCAGCAGCTCCTCTTAGTGACTTTATAAACTTGGCTGCACCCCTTTAGCTTGAATGGCCTCACCTGTATAAGGCACCCAGCGCCACAGCCAGGTGTTTCAGAAGATCTCCAACATTTGTTCTCAATGCTTGGCCAAAAGGCTCCAGCAAAACTCATTAGTTAAGTGTGCCCACCTGCCTCTCTCTGCCACGGACATCCCCGTGGCAGCAGGAGCTGCTCGTGCTGCTGGTTTTCTGCTCCCATCGTGGTGCGAGCACAATCCCATCCACAGTGCTGAAGGGTTAAATGATTGCGGGGCCGGAATTGCCTGCACAGATTAGTGGTAGGGCAAAATCAAGGTCACGCGAAAGGCCAGCACAGTGCCACAGATGGATAGTGTGAGCTGATAAAAGGTGCGGCCAGAAGGGCTCCAAAGCCCATAAGGATTCTTCAGGGAGCGACTGAATTAAAACAGAGAGGCAGAAATACCACCTGCACCCCAATAGCAATGAGTATCCCCCAGGGACCCCGGGACTCAGCAGGAGGGTACTGCGTGTCCGTCCCCGTGTTTGTTTGCTGACCTTGGCTGAGTGTTTATGAAATACATATCGGTTATCGACCGCTCTCCCCAGTCCTCACCAGGGCAGACCCAGCAGTTAGCAGCACGGGTCTGGTGGTGGAGGAGCACTGAAGCACGCACGGATGCTCGAAAAAGGGGTGATGAGGTCTGTGTGCCAGCAAAAAGCTCGGTAAATGAGCATCAAAAACTCAACGGCATCACCCCCAGATTATCATTATTATTTTTTTTTGTCCCCATGCCCAGTGGTGCTCCTTGCCTCCTGCTCTTGATGGCACTGATACTGTTCTGTGTAGGATGCCACCAAAGCCACCTCGCTCTGGGACAAAGGGCAGTCCCAGGGGAGCAAAGAGCATGTTCTCCAATTTTTGCATCCCCTTTCAAATTAAAAAAAAAAAAAATAATAATAATAATTAAAAAAAAGAATTCTGAGGAGCTGGTTTGATGGCTTCCACAGATCCGGGAGGCTGCAGACCACGTACGTGTGCTCTGAAGGCCACCACCTGCTTCCGAAAACCTTGTCCTCCTGGGGACCAATCTACGAGCATCTTCGAGCTGACTTTGTGACGCTGTCCCACCTGCAGGCGTGGAAGACAAAAGCTCCTGGTCCCTGCAAGACCTTCTGATAACTGCTGCGATTCTCCCTGAGCCTTCCCAGCGCCTCCCGGAGCCCGGCGCGCTCACACCTCGCGCTCTGGATTTGAGAAGCAAAGAGGAAGCGTCAGCAAATCTGTTACTCAGGTGATGCCTCGCTTACAACAGCCACGGGAACATTTCTGCCACGAAAGCCAAATATAAATATAAGGTGCTAAAGATAATGACAGTGTGCTTTACCAGCCTCTCATCGCCGTACGGTTATTGGGGTACTGCTGAAGCTCTGGTGGACTTCGTGCGTCCCGCATCCATTCCTAGTGGAGAAGGTGACTCCAGCCAGCGGCAGCTTATTGCCCACAGTTTACCAAGTTAATTGAAATGAGCTTAAAACCAGCTCAAATGATCCAATTCCTACACATGTGACTTCGTTTCCATCTCCTTTCTGACTCTTACTGTGGGCTGGGACTTACAACGCTTCCCCCTGCCGCTATCTCAGCTTTTTTCAAACTCTGTTTTTCTTTGTGTTATGGGTTTGAGCAGAAACTCCACATTTAATGGGTTATCAGGGAAATCACCTCTCACTTACCCCGTAATGACACAACTTACCTGCATGTGGGTGGCCAGGGGGGTGCTGGGGGTGTGGGGACCTGCTCGTGGAGGGCAGCAAGGGGGCTCCTGCCTGGCCCTGCCTCTGTCCCCCCACTGCCCACCAGCACGGCTGCTGCCTCCCTCCTCGACACAAACAGGAGAGACAATCTGCATACAGCCCTTGGACAATTAGCAAGAGAAATAATTACAGTTTTTTAAAGGCGCCCTTAATGAATCCGGTCCTCTGTTTATAATGAATGTATTGATCAAGGGAACATCCTCCATCAATGCCTCTCTCCAAGCTAGATAACTCTCCTCGTGGTGACAAATAAATGCACTTGCTTTGGTGTACTTGGTTCTCATAAGGACAATTACGCAAGGACAGCATCGATGCTGCCAGAAAATGAAATCAAGAGAGGGAAGTCAGTGGTTGCCAGAGCCTGTACCTTCTGAAATTTGATTCTCCCCCAAAGACACGGCTCCAGCCCGGCGATATTTGCAGAGGTGACACGGCTCACAGCCTGTCCCCGCGCCGGAAAATTCATCGAGGGTAGGAGAAGCCAAATAAATAAATAAATAAATAAAAAGGGAGGAGAAAGGAAGAAATCAAGCGCTCGGATATTTAAAGCCGGGCCTTTTTTAAAATAAATGCACAATGAAAGGTTACGCTGTCATTAAAGGAGTAGCCAACACTTCCCAGAGCAGTTAGCACAGCGCTGCAGCCGGCACTTTGCATTTGCAGCTAATCTGCCAGTGATTAAACGAGCTGTTATTGAGCATTTGCCCTGTTGAACCAGGTTTTTCTCATCCTTATTAATCATTCATTTTACACTACAGTAGCCTCCTGTCTTTAAGCAAAACATCTTTTTTCCTTTTCTTTTTTTTTTTTTCTTCAATAGGCAAATTTTTTAGTTTTTTCTTTTTCCTCCGGTGATGTCCTTTACGTTCACAAGAGCAGACTGCTGAAGAAAAGCGAGAACAAAACCTGGGGAGAGCTCTAAAGAGCGTGGGGAAGCAAATTCTTTTTGCAGTCAAACTTCGGGAGTTAAAAGTAGAGGACATGGCTGGAGCCACTAAGCTGTGGTGTAAACACGGCCATTTAAGAGGATTTGCATACCATTTATTAACCTTCCAGGAGAACTACACGGACCCCAGGCAGGGAAAACAACTGTGTACACATGTTGGTTTCATTCTTGTTATCGAAATATAGCTTCTGCCAGCCACCCCCCAGCATCTTCCACGGGCAGATAACGGAGGGAGAGGGAAGGGGGTGGATGCCCCCGGCCCCGTTGGGTTTTGTGAGACCTGGGATTTTTTTGGCATGGTTTCCAGAAGCCAGGGGCTGCCCCTGGCTGGTGCCTGAGGAGCAGAAGCAGAGGTGGGCCCGGGATGGATCACAAAACCCTAACTGAGGATTTTGCCCCACGTCCCCACCACTGATGCCTCAGCTTCCTCATCAGCATCGCCTCCTCTCCTCTGCTGGCACTCCCAGGCCGCTGGTGGCCACACGTGCAAGGTGTCTCGCTTCCCTTTCACTGCTAGCAATGGGTACTTGCTACATAAATTTCAAGGTGTTTAATAAAAAATTCTCAGTAGTGAATTTCACAACTGTCTGGAGAGGAAACCCTCTGTGATGGTACGTTACGGAGACAGTGGGTGGGCAATGCCCTGGGGCCCAGGAGCTGCAGCTTTCCCTCCTCACCCTACCCCAGATTTGAACAGCTCCTGAGTCCCTCCGACCACATTTTCATTGCTGGCAGAAATCTGTCTGGCACCTTGATCCTACAACCTCGGGGTTTTGGGTACCTTTGCTGGCTTGTACCCCAGCAGCAGCTTGAGCCCTGGGTGTCCCTGTCCCTTAGCCGGCATCCTGGGGTACCAGGGCTGCAAAAAGAAGGATGAAGACCCCTCCGAGGTATCAGAAAGGCACAGATTTCCCCCCAGAAGTGCTCTTCAGTCCCACCAGCACCAACAGGCACATGAGGTTTGCTGGCTCCCAGTGGGGAATAACCCACAAGGAACATCCCCAAACCAAGTCCAGCTTGCAAGTCCAGCTCAGTGCCTGGTTCTGGGGAAGTCATTTAGGGTAGGTAAGGCTTCCAGGGTGAAAAATGGGGAGAAACACAGCGATTCTTACAAATTGGAGGCGATGCCCAAGCAGGATTTCTCTAACACACGTATCTCGCATGCACACACGCACACACACACTCGCTTTGAAGTCCAATGCAAGGATGCTATCAGCTTAAAAACCAAACAGAAAAAAAAAAAAAAAAAAAGAAGCTTGTTAGAAGGGATTTTTCTTCCCCTAATTTCCTCTGGGTTTTCTTTTTTTCCCCCTTTAAATACGTTGCCTTCACATTCTGTAAGGAAATTACACTCCGGTTTAGAAGCTGGATTAACTAATACATTTTTACTTGCATGTAGAAGCATGTTGTAATGTTTATTTTTCAAGCACTGCATTGGAACAGCTTTAAAATAAAGCTCTATAAATGATTTTTTTACCAGTTTTGCCTAAATTAGGGAATATACAGCATTGCCTTTGGGTTTTACAAAACCCTGTTTATGTATATTTGTTCATTGGTTTGTAATTTATCGTGATGGCAACTCCTTTAAACGCTTAATGTAAAAAAAAAATCCACCTCCACAATAGCGGCACTGACACTGAAAATCCAGCAACACCTTCCAAACACCAAGGTGAACATGCAAGCGAGGAAGAAAACCTGACATCCAGTGTGTTAGAGACTTGTAGGAAAAGCGTAATTAATGCGAGACATAAAACAAGAAAGTGCGTTTGAAATCTCTCCCCGCGATCCCGTACTTCACAGCGTAGTACAAACGCGGTTCTGGAGCTTATTTTTAGCCTGGCACACGCGGGTATATTGTTACCCAGCCTGCCACTAGAAGTCATGTTAAATATCCTCCTGAACAATCGCAGAAGGTGCTATCGTCAAGAAATGGCACAGAAGCTGTCTTTATCTCTCCTTCTCCACGAGAACGTTTGACCTCCCCGATTTGGGTTCGTTCGACAAGAATTTGCTGGCTACTTGGAGATCTGCATCTTGTGTAGGGTGATTAGAATAAAAGGCCCTATCCCGAGCCCTATAGCATCCTCTTTACCTACGGAAAGGTGACATTTTCCAAGCTGTTACCTGGAGAGCAAAGGACAAATGGAAAAGATCAGCCACATAAAAGCAGCGTTATCATAACATCCCGTGGCAATTTGGGAGTCCTTTGAAGGCCAGATGCTTCTGCTCCATATCTAAATTTCCCATAATAAAGGACTCGGTGGAAGCACAAAACATACCTGTGTTGCAAAGGGAAAAATCCCGGCTACGCTACAATTTCAAGTCATTTTCTAGTTGGAGTGGGTCAATTTTTGCAGCGTGTGTCACGTTTTCCCTGGTGTGCCGGGGAGAGACGGCAAAACACGGCGAGGGAAGTCAAACAAAACGCTGCGGGCAGATCAGAAGCATTCAGCTGCCCAGCTGGACGTGAGATACGGCTCAGGGTTGAGGCTGAGCCTGAATTTCCTCGAAGCACAGGAATTGTTTGGCAGGATCCCACCTCACCCGCGACCGCATCCACAAGAAGCCCTCGGAGAGATCTTCCCAACCCAACCTGTGCATGGGGAAAGCTTTTTCCTGATGATGCTTGGCTCTAGTGCAGTATATTGGGTGTTTCTCTTGGTGCTGTTCAGCGTGCAGCCTTTCCCAAGTCTGAATTTCACTGCTGCACCAACCTGCTCCAAGCACAAACACCAAGGGGAACACTCGGGCAGAGCTTCACTCCTTCTGCTGCCTTCCCCGGAGCAGAGATGGGCCAGGGAGGGGTGGACGGAGCCCAGAGGATTTGGCCTTTCTTAGGCCAAAATCATGCCAGGCTGCCTGCAGGAGCAGGGGAAGGAGACGGGCTTTAGGGGAATGTGAACTGACCCCACTGGACCCACTGCCGCCCCGGCTTGATGGAAATAAGAGGAAAATCTCTGCCCTCTGCTTTTAATTCCCGAAGGAAACGGAGCCTTTGCACACCCCAGTTCCCCCTCGCTTGCCCAAAAGGGAACAAAAGCAACCAAGAAAGGCAGCAGATGCCCTCTGCAGAGTCTAACCAATGTGCATATCTACCTGGGCTTGCTCTGCTAAATCATCTCCAAACACAGGCTGGTTTTTATTTAGTTATTTATTTGGGGGAAAAAAAAATCGATTCTTCTATGATTTACGGTAGGGTTAAGGCAAACGTGAAGCCCATGTTAAGGCTGTTCATCTCATGATAAGGCAGCAAAAAGGTCAACAAATTACTCTCTCCCTAATGGTTCATTTGAACCAATGAAAACAGGATATTTTATCCTCCCGGGTCAGGCCTGCTTAGAAATCCTACGTCCCCTTCCCCCTTCCCTTCGCAGCCTCCCCCCATTCCTCCTCCCTCTCTCCCACTCCCATCCCCTTTCTTTTAACTCTCCATCTCTGATCCTCCAAGGTGACCTTTTCTCCCAGTCCTAATACCAAATTTTCTGGCTGAGTGAAGCTGAGCGTTGCTGCTGCCCTGGCCGAGAGCCCCTCATCAGTGGCCTGAAGGGGCAGGGATGGCAGCAGGGCTGGGATGTACTGGGACCAAGGGACAGGGATGGAAGCAGGTTTGGGATGCACCAGGACCAGGGATGGCAGCGGCTTTGGGATGTGCCAGGACCAAGGGGCAGGAATGGCAGCGGGTTTGGGATGCGCCACAGCCGTGCTAGATGGGAGGGCACCAAAAAAAAAAAATCAGAACCAGAAAAACAGAAGGGGCACAGCCCCACAATTCCTGCCCTGCTAGGAGAGCTGTATTTGGCCATCCGAGCCTCATCAATTACCAACGTGCAGCGGCTGAGCTGGGGCTCGGCTGCTTTAGGCAGCGCCGCCCGCTCGGAGCAGCTCTCACATCTAATTGTTATCCCTGCCGCTGATTGAAGGGCGAAGTGGAGGGATGGGAAGTTCAGCCGGGTGACATGATGCAGTTTTAATGAGTCGCTCTTTTTCTTTTCCTTTTCTTTTTTTTTTCCATTTTTTTTTTCTTTTTCCCCCAGCCTGGCTGTTTTAATATGGAAATATAGCAAATGCTCACAAAATAAGGAGCGCGGGCTGAGCGCAAACCTCCGGGAGCCTGTCAGCAGTCGCAGGGCAGCAATAACACTACAGAAGCAATTAGTTCCTTAAGTTCTTTAATACAGGGCCTTTGCAGGGGGGGGTGGACACTAGATTAAGCCCCGCTTCATTTGCCTATTTATTCAGCTGTCAGGAAGCTGGAAGGGTTAAGTCATCTGGTGGAGAAGAAAAAGGCTCCGCAGAGCCCGCTCCGCAGAGCCCCCGCGCCCCGATACGCAGCCAGCGGCCCCGGCCCCGTTGCTGCAGAGCTCCCTGGTGCCCGAAATAATTTGGATGCACTTTTGGCAGCAGCTGCAGTGTGCCGTGGGCCGGGCATTCAGCAGGACCTGACTCAGCAGACACCCGGTGTCGGAGCAGCTCCGGCTCTGGAAGCTGACCCTCTGTCTCCAAATAACGGAGGGCTTAAGCTCCGCATTTGGGTAGGGTTTTTATTTGGTCCCTCGGTGGTTTTGCCCTCCTTGCAGCCATTTGGGCGTCCCATGCGGGCATCCCAGCACTATGAGGAGCTGCTGCTGCCCTACAGACCGCAGCCTGCGTGTTCAGCGCTCCACCGCAGCCAGATTTACAAAGTTAACTCTGCGAGCGAGGTTGTTTTGCTTTGTGTGCCTCCACGCATACACTGTGCATCAGGCGCGCCCGAAGCAGGAAGGGTTATAATTGCAGGATCATGTTTGTGCTGCATGACCGGCTTATTCCTAATATCGGTCGCTAATTCGGGCTCCCTTTTGGCTGAGCTATCCCCTGGTGCTCTGTGCTAGCACGTCTGGCAGCCTCTATCCAACCCAAGAGCGTTTGCTCTTTCTCTCTGCATGCTTTGAGGACAAATCGGCGAGAATCCGGATCCAGGCACTGAGAAACGTGTTTGTTTGGTTTTGCTGTTCCAGGATCTTTTTTTTTTTTTTTTCTTTAAGGATAAAAACTGTAACGTATTCGAAACGGGGTTAGACAAATAGATCACAGACAACCATTTACTGACGGAGGAATGCCAGTGCAGACAGAGTACGATAGCTCAAAACACAGCGCTAGCATGTAATGCAATTTTGTTCTAGCATGTCATTGAGTTTTGTTAATATAATAACCTGAAATAAAGTATTAAGGCAGATTGACATGCCTTGGTAGCACAGCTGAGGATTCAAATATTTAAATATAACATGTTCTAGCTCGTTCCCATTGAAATCAGGGGAAGTTCTCCTTCACAGCTGATTTCAGGGGGAAAAAATGGATCCAGCTTGTGCAGAATAACAGGAGGGGGAATGGGCAAGTTCAGCTGAGTTTTCAAATGTTGATTTCTTAGCTCAAATCAGCTCTAATTTCTGTTTGTTTATTTTTTAGTTGAGAAAAACAGTAGGCTGTTTTCTTCAACATCCACAAATAAAATAGAAATCATCCCAATGAAAGGAAGGAGAGAGGGAAGAGAGTGCAAAGCCTTTTTCACGTGCATCTTCCTTTCAGCCTTTCATGCTGTAAAACTTCCTTAGCCCCTGCTCTCTGTTTGCCTCTCGATCTCCCCCAAGGAAAGGACCACGTTCTGCTGCAGCCTCGGGTTCCTTTGAGCTTGCTCACAATTTAAAAAAAAAAATAAAAAATCAACTTCAAACCATTTTAGAGCTCTGAGTCTGAAAACAGAGACATGGAAAAAATGCCACAGCCTCCTGCTTGATTTCTGTTCAGTCCCATTTGTGCTCCCCTTGCCTGGCTTTTGCCAGAGGACCCCAGGCAGGTGCTCGCTCTCTTTGCTGCTGCTAACATCGTTCCTAATTTTTCCAGGGCTGTGCAGCTTCACACAGTTTGGGTCCGGGCATTCGTCCTCCAAACTGCCTTCAAAAGCAAGGCAGAAAGGTGCTGGTTCACGTCGCCACCGAGGCAGCAGTGATGCCCCAGCTAATCCCAGGGGAAGGAGGCTCCAGCCCGCACCTCGGAGAGCTGAGATCCTCACCAAACCATCAGCCTGTTTCAAATTGTTACCATGTAGGACATTTGCAATTACCCCTCCCCAGTCCCACGTCCTCTGATTGGTTTTAAATATTGCAAAAGTTTGGGGAAACATAAAACTCCTGCTATTAGGAATCCTACAAACACGTTTAAAGGCAATGCAGATTTCCACAGTGAAAGCATCCCACCGAAATGTTTTCTCAGATTAAAAGCTGATTTTTCAAAAAACATAACTGTGGCGACTCCAAAAGCAGACTGGAGAATTTTGCAAGAAATAAGCAGGAAACGCCTCGGTTCTCATTCAAGCAAAACTAAATCAGATAGATTAATGCAGGGCTAGGAAAATCATCGCGAAGGCGCCTGTCATTTCCAATGGGATCTTTGAAAGGAAAGAAAATGGCAGTCCCCAGACCTCCCAAAACAACCTCCAAAATGTTTTTCCTTGCTGCCCTGAAAGGGGAAAATGCACGCTCCAAAATGCTGCAGCATCATCCGGGCAAGGGCGAGAGCAAACCCCCCTGCTGCTGCCCAGCTCCCGACTACAAATTCTACCTCTTTCCCCCCAAATTATTTCCGTATTTCATCCACGAGGTTCCTGCGGTTCGTTTAGCCCTCGTGTTATTTTTTTTTTCAATGGCACTTGACCAAAACGAGAACCCCTCAGCTGCTGCGACCGTCCTGCAGCGCGGCGCTGCTCGCGGCACTCTCGGTTCCTCTTTTGTGGCGAACAAAGAGTCCCCGGCGGCTGATGGAGCAGCCCAGCCCCAACCCCGGCGTGCAGCGAAGGGAGAGGTCTTGTAGGGCCCGACCCTGCTGAAGGCAAAGCTCGAGGCTTTGGGCAGAGCAGGGCTGAGTCCTCTGCCGTGCTCATTTTCTGCTTGCGCCGTGAGCTCAGCCTCACCGGGGCCGGACTCGCCGCCACGCCACGGGCAGAAGCCTGGGAATACAAATCAGGTTGTGAATCGCTTCCTGGTGTTATTTTGCTGTAAATTTAAGCGGCCCCGGCGTTGTGAAGCTCTCTCGTTTATTTGAAAAGGAGAAGAGATTTATTCTCCCCAGAAGTTGCTGAGAGCGGGGCCGAGAGCAGCCAGCTCTGAGCTGCTGCTTTCCTGAGGACAGCACAAGTCGGGGCTGTGCCGGCCAATTTACAGCAGTCGTAGGGCACTGCTCTCCCAAAGCAGCCTGAACTTCTTCTCTATCACAAGAAGCCATCCTGCACGGCTTCTTCAGACCCAATTCCTGCTGCTGATGGGCTGTCCACACCTTTAAACCTAAACCTGGGTTTAGGGTCTGTCTGAGGGCTCTCCCGCTGTTGCTTGTGATGCCAAACCTAAAGGGGCGTTTGTAGGGATTCAGGACAAACCTGGGGTCAACCCCCAGTCAAATTTGCCCCTGTTGAGGATTATTTTAAGACACCAGACACCTAAGATTAACCTCCCTGCTCCTAGGGGTGGGAAAGCAGAGCGGGGAAGCAGAACTGACCCGAGGACAAAGGGAAGCCGAGCTGATTGCTCATGCTCCTGGCTGGCAGCCCCATCGCCTCGCCACTACCCCAGCTCTACATCTTTGCAGGGTATGCAACCGGCATATGGGGTTTTTAAAAGCAATTTTGTAAAGATGGGCTTCTATTTCTGTTCATGCCATAGCTTTTAATCCTGAGGCAGAAACAACCAATGCCTGAGTTTTGCATGCATGCATATGCATTACCTGGAAAAGGCAGGCGAATGTCACTTTTGGGCTCCTACCAAAATCTTTCCTTAGCTGAGTTTTTCTCAAGAACTGGAGAACAGACAGAAGCAGAGCCCTTAAAATATGTTTTCAGGATTTAAAATGCAAAGTGCAGCCTTCCTCCCTTCCCCGGGTATGCTCAGGGTGAAACTCATTGCTCTCGGCAGCTCTCAGATCGGCGCGGGGTGGAGCACGGAGCGGGCGAGATGGACAAAACACCACAGAGGGGAACGCTGAACCTGGGCACAAGCTCTTTGTCAGCTAAAAGACATGCTCATAGCATGTCTGAATAAAAGAAAAATAAAAGAAGGGGCAGGGGATAACGCTAACTGGCCTGCAATCATCTCAGCACATGGGCTCGGACCTGCGCTGTGCAGAGATGCTCCAGCCCCTGGGCAGTGCTGGATGCTGAGCACACCGAGGAGATCTCAAGCTCTTCCTTCAGAGCTGGTGCTGGACTCTCTTTGTCATGCATTTGTTTTTCCTTTGTGTGCAACCAGCCCTTTGCTGGGGCTGTGCACAGGGTGCGAGGTGTGTGAATAGAGCCACGTACGTACCAAACCCACGTCCATCCCCCATCCACGCTCCCGAGGACACCCAGCAGTTAGCCAGGGCTGCCTGCTGCTGGATGCTGCTCTGCGTGACTTCGAAATCCAGCCTGGACCGTGACCATCTGATTCACTTGTTTACTGCCCACTCCAACAGGAACCAGCCCTAAAATCTGTTAAAACTGTAAACAGCACTCACTCGATGCACTGAAAAGATGGATGCTTGCTCATATGTGTTCTTTTAGATGTTTATTGGCCTAACTGGCTTTTCATTAACTCGAGAGCTCCGCTGTTTATTTTAATATTCCAAGCATTTATGACCTTGGAGCTATATCATCAGATCCCTTCTATATACGTGTTCTAGGCCATCAACAGTTTGTTTTCATTTTCCCGTTGCCGGCTTTTAAAACTACCAGACCGGGTCACACAAATTTCTACCGAGGAATTTAGAAAAACCTGCCAAGCCTGACCTTTCCTGCGCGCAGACGTCTCACCGGGTTTGTATATTTAAGCACAGAAATGAGGTTTGTTGAAATCACACGCCATACAGTAATGCTTTCCCCCTTTTTTAAACAAAGGAGCTGGCGAAATGTTGCTGGCTCTGGTTTTGTGGTTTCGCGGTTCCCTTCCACAGGCTTTCAGCCCACCTGCACTAAACTCCGGCGTGTGGCCAACGTCTGTCCTTCGGGCACAGGGGGGAAAGAGAAAAAAAAGGTAAAGAAATAACTGAGCTCACCTCTGTGTGATTGAACTTGTATTTTCCTTTGCTATTTACCTTGCCTCCAATCAATCACTTATTTCTTGACCTTTCAGGAGTTTGTATCAGCAAGGTGGGAGAAGGCATTAGCTGCACGGACACCTGGCTCTCCTCCACTTGTGTCCTGCTCAGGACCTTCTGGTTTCGCTCTGCAGATTTCCTGGGTAACTACATTTCCTTGTGGGGTTTTGGGTCTCGTCCTCAGGGGTGCCATAACTACGGAGGGAGCTGAATTTCGTTGAGGTCAGAGCAGTGATTGCTGCTGTTTCACCTGGCCACCACCTTGGGCTGAGAGTGCGAGGGTGAGTGATGGCCACGGGCAGCTCTGCACCACTCCAAGTTTAGGTCTGCCAATGCACAAGCAAATGATCATATACATTGAGAGCAACAGGAGCTGGTGGAGAGAAGTCCAGGAATGAAATCAGGCAATAAAATAATGAATTTTCTGCTGGCCTGCAGCTGTTGGATAATGGTAAAGAAGCAAACTGAAGAGGCCACGAATTCAGCTCAGCTCCCTTCTTCCTCAGAAGGGCAGCAGGGACGTGCAGGGGTGCAGAGCTCTGGCTTCCTCAGCTACATCTGACCTTGAGGCACAGAGGACAGCCATCAGACCTCCAGCACCTTTGGTTTTATTCACACAGTTTTCAGCCTCTGCTCTTCATCCGAGGGGCAGAAATCCCTCGGGCACTGGCTGTGGTTCAGTGCAGGGAGGGTTTCTACAGCTCCTGGCCTTGGGAACTCCTTGTGCCATAGTGAAAGCCCATCTCTTCCCCAGGAGGGAGCCAGGGAGGGATGGGGGAGCGGGGAGATGCTCTCTCAGCCAGGCTGGGCTCGGCTGCTTCCAAAGTGAAAGGTGCTGAGCCATGGGGTGCTGGTCCCATCACCTGCCTGGGCAGAGTGACCCTTTGGAGGTGATGGGCAGCACGAGGAGCATTTGGCAATGCCTAAACTATTACAGCATGAGGACAACGATCCTTTTCCCAAAAAGCAGCATCTCCCACAAAGCAGCATCACACTTGGGTGCCCAGTTCCCAACAGGAGGCTTGGAAAAGCCCAGAGCAGGGGATGGGAAGGCAAACCATGAATCTCGGCGCCGATTCATGGGAACGAGAGCCTGCAGAAGGAGCACTCGTAACAAATTTCTCCGAGCTTTTAGAGCATCTTAAGAGCAGATCACTGTATCACTTGTTTTATGAGTCTGTGGAGGATCTGGCTGGGTAAGAAATGCACATATTTAACTTTATGGGTAGCTAAACCTAACATTGAGTTCCCAGCTACGTACATATTTAGTTCGTTGCAGCGTAAGGCATATTTCTGCCATATGGGGCATTCTGGCTGACCAAACGGGAACGAGTTTCTTAATTATTTAATTACTACAGCAAGCTGACACCTATTATTAATGCTATGAATAATAAACAATAAGTCTGAAACCATAACCCCCCAAAAGCAAGTCAGACATGCAAGGAAGGAAAAAAAAAAAAAAGGATATAAAAATCTGTGTGTCCCTAGTAAAGACAATACCGTGCCACAGCAGGAGAGAGAAAAGTGGAAATATTGGGGAAATAGCAGCATGGCCCGTGCCTTGTGCTGAATCTATGCAAACATGCACCGTATGAAATAGTCTGTCCTGAGGAGTAGGACAGGGATTTATCCTGAGTGAGAAAATGCCTTTGCCATGCCTGTCCCTACATCCTGTGTCTTACTGAGAAGATTTTTGGGAGAAGAAATAGCCAAGCCGGTGAGTGTTACGGTCTCTGGATGGATTTTCACCTCCATGCCCCCGAGAACAGCTTGATCCCAAAAGGGATTTGCCAAGGGAGGGCTGGGACTACCAGGGGACAGGAAAGGAGGAACAGAGATTGGGGAAATGGAAAGAAAATGCAGGGAGGGAATGAAGCAGGACAAGGTCTCTGCTTGTCTTTCTCAGTGGGAGAAGGGAACAATGCTTTGGGAAGCCTGGCAGGGGAAGGGGCTGTGGTTGTCCCCAGGTGCCTTGGTAGAGGCTTTGGGGGCAATGGGAGGAGGGAAGGGGTGAGGACGGATGCTGGTGCACACAAACCCAGTGACGGAAAAGCCTTGAGACAAGTCATTGAAAGGGAAATTAAATGCTCTGCTTGCTCTTCTCCTGAGAGCTGGGCACATGCTCCCTGCTCCATGCCCGGTGCCGTCATTTACCACATCGACACCAAGGGAGAGAAGGGTGCAGGGAGGCATCACACTGAACCACGAGCAGTACCAGCACCACCCAAACACCCAACGCCACGGGAAGGAGCCTTGGTTTGCTCCAAGGTCACCGGTACCTGGCACGGAGGTGGGAGGGACAGACCCCATCCCGCTCCCCGTCCTCCGAGGAGATGCGCTTTGCTGTGCTGCCTACATTTACACCGAGCCCTTTTAAGGGCAAACCAAATGCAGAAACTCCAGAGATTTGCTGCACTACTGAAATAAATAAATAAATCGTTAGAAAATAATTAGCATAAAGCATCCAGTTCCGTGTGCAAGTTTTGCCAGTTTTACAAATTAGTAACAGATCTTGAGCAGGAGGGTCAGGGCATTGGTTTAACAAAATGTCCTCAAATGACCAACAAAATACTTTTTTTTTATGTAATTCTGGTGTTTTGGTGATGACACGAGGAGAGAGAAGAAATGTGCCTGTTAGTTTGGGGAAGAACTGGAGGGAGAAGGAGAAGGGAAGGGAACGCCGCTGCACATTAATTGCACCAGAAATGCAAAATGGCTGCAAAGAGAGGAACGGCGTTTAGAAAGCTGTCGGATTTTCAAAAGATCAAAGGCAGAGGTAGAAAAATAATCCACCGGATGTGTCTAATTGCCAAGTGAGCACTGCACAAAATCAGCCCGTGCCGTGTCTCTTGCTTCCTGCCTCCTGCACGGTGCTGGGTCCAGGCGGAGCTGGGTCCCAGGGGAACGCTGCAGTGGGCTCTGCGCTACTCCCCGCACCGTGCTGCCTGTCCTGTGGATGTGTGTGGCTCAGGGGAAGGAAAAACGTGGAGAGGTTTTAGAGGGAAGGGCTTGGAGCAGGTCACCAGGCCACTGGCTGCCACGCTGGGGACATGGCAGCTGGCTGGCACTTGGGGATCACCCGGAGGAAAAAGCTGCTGGGGTGCCAGCATCCTCGTGGCTTTTTATGGGTGGTGGGGAGAAGCTGGGTCTCCTCGAAACCCAACGCTCTGCCACTCCACCTCCTCCTGTCCCCAGATGCTCTGCGGTGCCTCCATCCCGGGCTGCAGCCCTTCTCCATCCACAGGCTCCAGCTGCCAAGTGCCAGGGAGCGGGGAGGTGAGCACCAGCGGGAGGGGAGCTTTGCAAGCTGGGGACAGGACAGGCAGGGACAGGAAGGGACAGACAGGGATGGGACAAGCAGAGGGGACTCTCAGGGAGCAGGGGGGGACCCTCTCCTTCTATTTTGTCAGACTGGCCATGCCCTGAGCCAGGGGGAGCTGAGCAGTGGGAGCGAGTGGGGGGATCCTCCTTGAGCCCCAAGGCAGCAGGAAGGGCTGGGGGCAGCCCCAAGAGGGCAAGGGGAACCCCTGAGTTGGGAGACCCCTGTGGACCCCCCAGTCCTGCTGTTCCCCAGTGGTAAAAGGGGGAGAAAATCCCTTCACCGCCTGGCCGCGGGTCCCCATAAGGGTCCCGGGGGGGCTCCCGTGCCCGCCGCCCGCTCACCTCCTCGGCGTGGGCACGGAGCTGAGGCAGGAGGCTCCAACGAGCAATTTCACAACGGCGCATTCAAATCAGGCTGGGCGGAATTGCATTTCCCCGTCCCTTTAATCCAATAAGTCAGAACTTCTTAACTGATTAATTACAAAATTAATGAGGAAAATGGCAGGGTTTCAGGGAGGCGGGATGGTAAGGGATTTTTTTATTATTATTTTTTTTTAATGTTGTGCTCTTTAAAAAGACTGATGGAAATAAAGTTCCCTCAAAGCATCGGGGTGCTTTGATGCCTGTTACAGCAATTCAGTCATTGCATTAAGAGATTTCCCCTTTATTTTTAACTAGACGCTGTTGAACATGCTCTTGTTTTGTCTCAGCTAGGAACATTTGAGGTTGCATTTTTCATTCTACCGATTCTCCCCGTGAAAGGGATTGTTTTGCATTATTCCCCTGCCTTCAATCCAAGCATTAAAGTGAGATTTGAGCACGTTTCAGGGGGTGAGCAGGACCGGCAGGACCCCATTACCACAGATTACACCGTGTTACCCCCGCAGCCTCGCGGGCACCACGAACCCACTCTTCCCTCTAGAAACTACCACCCCAAACTTCGTGCAATGAAGCATCGAGACTGAAAGCCCTGAAACCCGAAAAGGACTGGGACGGATGCTCTGGGATAGCCTGGCAGAGCTGTGCCAAAGCATCGCTGCAACGCACGCCGAGCGCACGCATCCCCCCCAAAAAAACCCCGCTGCAGGTTGCGATGCTGCAGCAGCAGATGCATGCAGCACTTCCCCCTCCCGTAATAAACTCCAAGGGGCCTTCGTTTCTGGTGGACCAGCAGGCTTGGCACAGAGGAATCGAGGGCAGGGGTGTCTGCCCGGGTGGTGTTTAGGGGATCTGCACTCGGTCTCTCCCTGCTGAAGCCGCAGCGCAGGGGCTCGCCGAGGATGCTGCGGCTGCGGCAGCGGCTCGGAGCAGTGCCTGGACCCTGCACGGATGCTGCCCGGCTGCTCACCCACTGCTGAAATTGTTTGGAAAGCCTCCTCTAAGCAAACAGGCTCCCGCCTCTATCAGGGAGCAAGATTTTTCGGGCAAATATTGAAGGAGAGGTGAAACTCGCGGGGTGAGGGGAGGAGGGAGATCTTTTTTTTTTTCCTTCTCCAAGCACTCCTGGTAAATAAAGGAAGAGGGGAAGGGGACGGCGGTGACATCCAGCACACAAAGATGTGTGCTTGTCCCTTCGGCGGTAGCTGGGTGAGCGCAGCACCTGCAGGAGGCAGGCAGGAAGGTGCCTTTTGCCTTCACCGGGACCTTCCTTAGGGAGCCAGGCTGATTTTTTAAGGGAGGGTGGCAAACGCGTGCTGACAATACATTTTTTTTCCCCTTTCCTTAGATTAAAACAATCTCCCCGAAGCACCCAGACTGCGGAATGCTTTCACAGGGAAGGCTGGGGCTGAGCCCATTCCCTAAAAGCAAAAATTTAAGCCATTCTGTGCCTTTTTTTCAAAGAAAAGGGACTTGCTATGGTGTACCTGGTGGCACTGCCCAATGCTGTGCTGTCCTCCCAACAGGGACAGAACTGCTTACACGTGCTGAAGTTACAAACCCAGGTGGGGTGTGGGTTTGGAGGCTGGGGGGCACTGGGCAGCCCTGAGCCCGGCTCTCCATGGGTCCACAGCAGGGGAAGGAGTGAGCAGAAACACTGCTCAATGGGGAAAATGAGGGGTGCACAGCCAAAATTGGGGCTGGGGCTGCCACGGTGGTGCACAGACGGGTGCAGAGTGCATGCGGACAGCCAGCAGCGGGATGTCCTCCCTGCTGACGGGAGCTGTGTCAGCTTAAAAATAAATTCTGCGAGTTATCTCCATCACACATCGCACACACACCTCACACACACGCACAAGGGGAGCCCGGCGTGTTCGGCAATGCCACGCGAATGGACCTAAAAAGCTGTCCCTGGGGAGTGGGCAGCGTGGCACAAGTGGGAGTGGGGCTGTGGGTATGCGGGGGGCTGCCCCCTTTCTTCATCCCTTATGGGGGCTCTGAGTGGGATGGGGATGCCCTGAGAAGGAGGTGGGGAGCTGTAGGGCGCTGTGAGGTCCATACAGGGTAATAGGGTGCACGGGGACATGGGGTGCGGGTGCTGGACGCCCCCCAGATGGGATAAGCAGCCCTGGCTGGGCTGAACTGGGGGTTGCAGGGGGGAGCAAAGCCAAAGGGATGGGGTGGGGGGCTTTGGGGTGGCAGCAGCTGGAGGTGTCCCCAGCGAGGGGCCAGCCTCCATGCCCCTAGCCCAGTGGGCAAGGCCGATCAGTGGCCAGACCCCCCCTTCCCTCAGCCCTCGGCGCAGCCAGATCCTGCACCCTATTTTCCAGAGCCCCTTTTGCCAACATTTCACAGAAACCCCACCAAACAAGCAGCGAGTGATATTTAAACATAGCTCTGTAATTATTAATTCCCCCCCGCGCCCACCCTACGAACGCGAGGGTTTAATTGGCTCGGCGGCGAGGATGTTGCGAGCGCTGCCCGAAAACGAAGTGACCCCGCGAAACCAGGCAACATCTGGAGGCAGGGCGGCCACTGCCACCACCACCACGTCCCCATGGAGCCCAGCCCCTTCCCGGCAAGGACTGTACCCCGATATCTCCCTGTCCCTGCCTCGGCAGCCCCGGGCAGCCCTTGGAAGCCCCCCAAGCATTGTAGGAAAGGAGAAGCCCCCCCGGCGCTTACCTGCCCGCTGCCAGGCACGTCCCCACGGCACCTGCAAAGAGGAGCCCTCCTCGCCCTTCAAACCGCCCGAAAAAACTTCCCCCGAGTCCGCCTGGGTGATTATTTTTTTTTTTTTAGAGCTAATCAAGGAAATAAAGTTAAAGAGGAGGAGAGTTCCTCTTGTTTGGGGTCCGCTTCGGGGGAAGGAGGGGGTGGGGGGAGTTAAAGAGACCAGTTGCTGCCCACTGCTTTGACCAGTGAGGGATTCAACCCTTATTACCATTTTGTTTTTGTCCAGATTTGAAAGTAGGGCCCCCTGCATTCAAATCATCGCCCTCCGTCGTTATTGTGAAGGACAGGCCTTAGTGGGCCCCCTTCGGATTGTCCTCCGGGAACAATCCCCTCTTTTGTGGAGGTGTTTCTTTTTCCATTCACACACGCACCGCTGATGGCACTTCAGGCCCAGCTCTTAAAGAAACTGTTTGCAAAATTATACCTTTCCGCCGGCTACTCCACGAGGAAGCGGGGAGCTGCAGTTAGCAAAACATCATTGAGGCTCCTAATTTAATTAAAAACGCTGAAGCTGGCAGAGGGGAAACGGGAAAAAGGGAGAAAGAGCCTAAGAGGGGAAAAGCGGGAGCCCGGTTTATTTTATTTTTAACCTCCACGGCGGAGTCCCCGGGGGTGCAGGGAAGGGCACATGCACAAATGCTCCTGGTGCGTGTGTGTACGTGTGCCCACGCTCCAGGGCCAAGGTGCAGATGTGGCACCCTTTAGCAAATAAGGTGTTAAAAACCTTAAAAAAGGAGCGCAAACTTGGATGTGCACGGACAGACCCCGAGGGGCCATGCAGCGGGCGCTCCTGGCGCTGAGGGCAAAGCTCTCAGGGGTAATGGGGTGCTGCATGCGTGCAGCCCGCTAAAAACCCATCGCTTGGAGGGTTTTAGGGTGCAAGGAAGAGCTGCAACCGCTCGGCATCCGCTCAGCCTCGGCCAGGCTCGAGAAGCGTGTTCGCGGCTAGGACGCCCTGCCTTTGGTTATTGTTGTCATCCTCGTCGCCAGCCGATCCGTGAATGTTCAAAGAGCAACGCGGCCTTAAAAAAAAAAAAAAAATCATAATAATTCAGCTGGCGAAGCAGGGCAGAGCCTGACCTCCGGCTCCATGGATGAGTGCTTCGCTGGGACCCCTGCCGAGCCAATGCGGACCTTCAACATCAACTCCGAAATTGGTGTGATTTGCCTGGGAAACCAGCAGTCATCGAGCAACTGGCCTTGACAAGATGAAGAGGAAATGTATAGAAGACGTTTAATGGGTCGCAAAAGGAGGAAGGGGGGGGGGAAAGCTCGGCCCGGAGAGCTTCAGATGCTCGCAGGGGCCCTCGTGCAGCAGCGGGGCCGCGAGAGGAGCCCTCCCCGAGCCTGGCTTCGTCTCGCAGCCATCAGAAGGCAGCCAGGAGTGCTCTGCCCAGCAGAAGGTTGTTTCCCCATCCCTGCCTGGGATCGGGATGGGGCTGGGCCTCCCATAAACCCGGCGATTCCTTTACTTCCAGGCACTGGCTGAAGGCAGGAGGCTGGCGAGGCTCTGCACGGAGCCGCGCCGGGCTGGGATTATGCACGCCTAATCGCCTAATTTTCTTCGAGTGATCTGGATGCCGTCCTCTTGGGCTGTGGAACATTTTATAAATAGCTGTGCTTGGAGTTAATATGATTTACTGGAGAGAGAGCGGTTAAGCAATTCCCCACCTAAGTAGAGCAGTAATGAACAGGCTCTGGAGAAGATGCCTTCCCCACCGGCCGGCGGAGGGGGTGGGCAGGGGAGCAGGGAGGCAGAGGGGGCGACGTTTATTTGCGGGCGTGCACCGAGTGTCATTGATTTTTAATTGTATGAAAAGGCTTGCAGTAGCCACGGGCTGCCTCTAGGACCGGCCTTTTCCCTCAGATCCGTGGAGGGAAGCTGTGGCCTTCCCCTCCTGCTACCACCTCGGCTAAACCCCAGTGTGGGAGCGCCAGGGGGATGGCGGAGCCCTGACCCGACAGCACAGCCCTTCCCCAAACCCAAATCTGAACCCAAATCCAAACCCAAAGCAGGTCCAGAGGTGCCTGCCTGCTCCTCCCAAGACCTTTTCCTCTCTGGAGAAGAGCCAGGCTGGCCCCTGAGGGATGGAGCATCCCTGGGTTTGTCCCAGTCCAACGGGAAGGGGACAGGTCCCCAGCCTTGTCCCCGGGACTCAGCAGTTCCTGGGGACACAGGGAGCTGGGGACACCGAGGCACTGATCCCACTGATCGCCCTCTGCCACCGCTGAAACCCTAATCAAGTCCCTGTGATCCCAGTGGGGACAGCAGCGGGGACTCGGTGCCACAGCACCTCCTGCTCCCCACAGACAAAACCCTCCCTGCACAACGTCCTGGGGTTTGGGGGAGCCCTGCTGGGAGCCGGGGGGCTCCCCGGGAAGGGAAGGGGGTGAGGAGAGGCTGTGGGATGCTGAGGACAGGCAGAAAGAGGAGAAAGCACATGAGCCCCAGAGCAAAAAGCAGAGGAGGAACTGCAACTGCACCCGGGAGGCTGGGGACACAGCTTGGCCCTCACCCCGGCTGCTGCTTGCTCGCTGCTCCTCATCCCAAGAGAGAACAGAGCCCTGGGGGTCTCAGATCCCCAGAAAAATCAGCCCCAAGTCCCTCGGGTAGCACTGGGAATGGGGATGGAGCATCTCCGGGAGCAGGATGGGGCCGTGCGCTCTGCACCCACGCAGCCACTGGGACCCCCCGGCAGCTCCCGGCCCTCGGCTGTGCCCACAGCTGGGAAAAACCAGGCTGGGATCCATCCTGCTGGCTGATCCGACCAAATAAACACCTCCGGGGAAAGGAAAAAATAATTTAAAAACCTTTTTCCAGCAAGGAGAGGGGCAGCAGGTAATTAGCTACGGGATGGAGCGACCCTCTCCTGCCCGGGAAATTCCCGACACCGGGTTTCTGCCCTGTGAAACCACGTGCGGATAATTTTTTTTTCCCTTTTTTTTTTTTAAAAAAAAAAAAAATGAAGATCATTCTATGTTTTTGAAATGTCAAGCCCAGGAAGAAGTGGCAGGGGTGGGGGCTGGGGAGCTGCGGGCATTCTTGGCTTCGGAAGGCTGAATGTTTCAAAGTTGCTGCTGTGCTGTTAGCTGACGGCTATTGTGTGCGCTTCAGGCCGGGGGGGGCGCGAGGAGGGGGCTCTGACCCCCCGTCGGTGTGGATTTGCTGCCCAAAGACCGTTAGAAAGAGGCAGAATGAATGAGGCTGAATGGAATTGTAATGCACAAGGCCCTCCTCCTTTCTCAAGGAGCTGGGAGGCCAGGAAAGCGAGTCGTGGGGAGAGCAGGCGGCTTTCTTCCACATGGGGAGAGGCTTTGCAAATCAGCAAATTGTGTATCGCGCGGGGACGAGGGGAGGGAGGCGAGTTATTTATTTTATTTTTTTATTACAGATCCGCAAAAAAAAAAAAAAAAAAAAAAAAAAAACAAGAACAAACCAACACACCAAACACCAGCACCCTGCAGCAGCCGAGAAGACCAAAAGGAGACAAGAGAGAGAAAAAGAGGGAGAGGAGACGTGATAGAAAGATCTCGTTCCCAAACCTCTTGTAAGTGTCATTACTTTCTAAGAAAATGATTTGCTTTCTAAGGAGAAAAAAAAAAAAAAGGAGAAATGTGGAAGAATGCCTGAAATCGTGGCGGGGGGACCAAACTCCGCCGGTCCCTTTCTGGGATTTCTGGGGCAGAAAGTGGAGGCCCAGAGCCTATAAAAAAAACTCTGGGGGGGGATGCGGAGGCAGAGCTGGGCCTCGTTTTAAGGCGATTTCTCTTTCTGCCCGGCTGCGGGTGGGCTCGGAGGTGGCGCTGGGGTTGGTGTTGGGTGCTGCCCCGCTACCTGGGCCGCAGCCCGGTGCCGAAGGGACAGACAAAGGCGGCCCCGATACGGCAGAAATAAAGGAGGGGGCATTTTTGGGGAGGTGAAGGGGTGATATGTGAGCAGTGTGTGCGCGTGTCACGGTGGCCTGGGCCGGGGCCGCGCGGGTTTTGCGGTGCCGCAGTCGATTTTGGGTTCAATCCCGGGTATTTCTGTAACGGCGGTCGTCTACGCATGGCGGGGCTTGGAAATGGCAGGAAAGTGGAGGCATGTCGCTCGTCTCCGGGATCCCTTTGTTCGGGGAACAGTAGGTGGTAGGTTTAAAAAGGCAGAGAGCGAAAGAGGAGGGGGGGGGGAGAGAAGAAGAAAGAAACGAAAAAGCAAAAAAAGCCAAAAAAAAAAAAAAAAAAGGGGGCCCTTTGCAAATCATCTGACTGTTTTCTTCCGGGCCGTGGAAATGCTGCGCTGGGGATTAAGGAAGGGCCGAGCTCCGCACAAAATGTCTCGCTGGCAGTGCTGGCGACCCTGGAGGAGGCTGCGGGGCAGGGAAGGAGCCTTCGGGGGAATTTATTGTCCCGCAAACTTTATTGGGGCTGAGCCAGGGCTGGGGGCTCTGTCCTGCAGAGCTGCTGCCCCGCCGAGCAGCACCGCGGCCCCCTGATGCCGCTCGGTGCCCGCTCAGCCCCCCGGGGGAGGCCAGAGGGGAGCGGGGTTGAACCTCAGCCAAAAATCCCCGAGCCTCCGGGAGGCTGCAGGGGACTGGAGGGACCCCCCCGGCACCTCCTGGCCCGAGGAGGCCGGAGCTGAGCCTCCCTTTGGTGCCTTCAATACCATGGACAGCGAAGGCCGGGAGGCGGCGGAGGCAGCGAGAGGGGGAGTACAAGGGGGAGGCCAAGGGGAGGCTGATGGAGAGGCCAAGGGTGAGGCTGCTTCGCGTCCCTGCACATCCCCGGCCTGGGAAGGGGCACCCCATGGGGACTGAGCCCCAATGGGGCCGGCCTCAGGCGCTGTCGGGGCTGGAGGCTGGGGGAAAAGGAGGCCCCAGGGTCCCCGGGGGGTGCGGAGCAGGGCGGGGGGCCCTGGGGAGGCCGCGCTCGGTCGCCTTGTTTTCTTTTCGATCGATGCCGGGTCGGGAGCGGCGGTCTGTCGGGGTAAATAGGTCAATACGGCTCTAACTAAGCAGGTTTGAAACAATAAAATGAAACGAAGGCGTTTCGGAAGAGGGAAAGCGGAGGGAGAATTCCCCTCGCTGCGTAACGCCGCTTCCCCTCGCCCCCCTGCTCGGTGCCTACGGCGGGCACTGCGGCGCTACAAAAGGGAAGGAGAAAAGCGCACGCAGGCAGGGCGAAGGCTCGCGGCGCTGAGGCCGCCTGCTAAACATGGCTCTTGGGCTCGGGAGGTGATGTTGCACCTCGCTGCAGAGCATTGCTGCTTGCTCACTGCTACCCAAGCTGCTCCTTAGGAGATGGTATTTGGAGGCCGCTTCACCACCCACCCCCCCGGAGCCTGGGGTGGCTCTGGGGAAGGGAGACGCCATCCAGAAAACAATTGTTTCTGGGGCTGGGGGAGATTTCCAGGGCCACAACAAGATGCCTGCCACCAAAATCGCCTCCTGCCTTCCCCCCTGCCTGAGGAGGGAAATGCCAGGGGCTGGGGGACTGCACAGACGCAAATAAATCCTCGCCTGAAAGCTCTGCTAGCAAATGCGCATCGCGCCCTGGCCATAAAAGTTCCTCTGGGCAAGAAGCAGGGGCTTGCGGAAAGCCCCAGCCCTGCAGCTCCCAGCCCCAAATCGGTGTCAGTGTGTGCGTGTGCGGCTGCATTTTTGGGGTGTGCATGTTTGGAGGGGGGACAGATAATGAGCAGTGAGCCAGCGGCTTGCTGATGGAAAACGAAACACACGCGAGGCTCCCGAGCAAAACCTCTCCAAGCGGGACCCAGCCTGCTGCTCTCCAACCCTTTTTTTCTCTCCCCAGAGATAAAATTCGGCGACCCTAGGTAAATAAATAAATCCCGGTGCCCCTTTGCATTGTAAGGTGACGAGGTCTGTAAGTTGAGCCAACGAGAGCCGCAGCCAAACCCGGTGGGACGGGTGCGCTGCGGCGGGGGCTCGCAGCGGGGCCGCGGAGCCTGGGGCAGGCCACGGGCCGGAGGCGCTGCTCCGACAGCCAGGGTGGAAGGGTTTAACTTCAAAAATCCTCCCGCAGTTTGCTGGTTGGAAGTGGGAAGCGTTTCCTTTTGGCTACGCAGGCCCTCGTCGTCTCACGGGCGCGGGGAGCAAGGAGCAAGCTGGTGTTCAAAGTGCAAACGTAAAATTCGCATTGTGTGCATTACGGGGAAGCTCCGGCTTTATATAACACGGGGCACATTGTCTCTTCTCCGAGGGAACGGGGGTGAAATCCTACACGTTTCTAAAATAATTTTAAAAAATGAAAAATGGAAAAAATGGGAAAAAAAAAAAAAAGGAAAAAAAAAAGGATTTAAAATTACAGCCGTGTCAGCTTTAAAGAAAATTACCGCTGATGTCTTTCTGAGCTTGGAAATATAACTGTAGGATGCAGCTTTCCCCTCCCCCCCTGCCCCTCCACCCCCTCCCTTCCCAACAAAAAAAAAAAAAAGAGAAAAAAAAAAAAAAAAAGAAAAAGCAACAGAATATATAAAGCTCCTCTGATTAACAGTTTAGGTGCAGAACCCTATTTATAGGGCGCGCGCTCTGCTACCCCGCCTCGGTCCGCCAGCCCGGAGCAGTACGTTATCGCTGCAGCTGCAAGTGCTCAAAGCTTAAACAATATTTTTCCGAAAAGCCCGGCAGCCCGCCCGGGAGGAAGGTGGGGACGGGCTGGCGATGGAGTCCTGAATGTTCCTCCTCCAGTTTCAAGGACATCTTGCTGATGAGGATTTGGTTAATGGAGGAGAACTTATGTCCTGGCGGTGACGTCATTGGGTCCCAATGTAATCCTCTTGTGCTGAACCCAATCAGCAGATGTGCTGAGAGCCGGGATGCGGAGAAGAAGCTCTAATCCCTTAGCCTGGATGAGATCAGCTGAAACAGCCAGGACTAGACCCCAAACCCCTCTGCTAGGAAGATCAAGAGAAAAGGGATAAATTGAGAGAGACGCCTCATAACCCCTTTAAAGAGCTTTGGAGACGAGAAGAGAAGAGAAAGATGGGTGGTGCACCAAGTTCATCTTGCTTTTAAAGCCTAGCGGGAGCCTGGTTTTCACTCTGCTGGGGTCTTTCTGCATTGTTCCAGGGCAGGAGGAGAGAGAGAGAAAAAAAAAAAAAAAAAAAAAAAAGAGAGAGAGAAAAGGAAAAAAAAAAAAAGGAGAGAGAGAAAGAGAAAAAAAGTCTGAAATTCAAAGCTAATGAGAGACTAGGCGCCTTTCTTATTCATCTCCAGCCTGCCGACACAAAAACAAGCATCCTGAGCCACGGGAGGGCGTTTGCACTGGATCTGAGCGAGGCAGCAGAGTTTGTGCCGCCGGAGCCGCCGAGCGCTGCTTCCACGGGAGTGGGTAAAAATCTGCTCCGGGCTGCCCGTGCCGAGCCGCACTGCTGGGGTTTGGGCCACAGCGCTGGGGGAAGCGCCCCGGCCCCACTGCTACCTTGGAAGAGCAGCAGGATTTTTTTTTATTTATTTTTTTATTTTTTATTTTTTTTCGCCCCTTTTGCAAGCGACCTTAACGGGCTTGTGATTTATTTATTTTCTTAAATTATTGTTATTATTATTTTTTTTTAATTTTCTGGACGAAAAGGAAGGGGAGGCAGGGGAGGGGAGGGGGTGAGGATTTGCAGCCGCGCTATCGGGAGCGAAACCGTCCTAAAGCCCTAAAACGCCTCCGAGGCCGGCAGCGACCACCGAACCCGCTCCAATTGCTCCCCATCCTCCCCAAATTTCTTTCTTTCCTTTTTTTTTTAATCCTTTCCTATTTTTTTTTTATTTTTTTTTTCCGCATTCGTCTTTTTTTCCGAAGTGGAGCGCTGCTTGCACCAACCCCCGGCGGAGCTGGGGCGGGGAGGGGGGGGGGCGCACAGGGAAGGATGCTCTCGGCCCCCGCCGCCAGCACGGAGAGGTGTGGGGGGGGCTTTACCTTTCCCCCTCCCCATCCTAGGAGGCGGAGGGGGGCTGAGGAACCCCCCCGAAACACCGCCGGGACCCCTCCCCCGACCCCCCGACTTGGGGGGCTGCCGGGGCAAGGGACGGCGGCCCCCCGGGGGGGGGGGGGTGGGATGGGGAACGGCGGAGGGGTTTGGAGGCGGGGGGGGGCGTTTGGTGGTTCGGCTGGGAGGGGTCGGAGCCGGGGATGCTGCCGTCTGTCCGTCCGTCTGTCCGTCCATCCGTCCGTCCGTCCTGTCGCGGGGAACCCCCGGGGGGGGAGCCTCCGAGCCCCGGGGTTTTGGGGCAGCGAAGTGGGGGGGGGGGCGATGCTTAATGTTGCCCCCCCCCCAACCCCTTAACATCCCCGCATCCCCCTCCGGTGGATGGGGAGCCCTGGGATGGATGGAGGGGGGGGGGAGCCCACCGGGGCGGCCTCGGCACCGGCAGCCTCCGCCTGCCCCCAGCCCCCCCCCAACCTCCTCCAGCCCCCCCCCAGCCTCCGCCCGCCCTGCTCCGAGCGGGGGCCGAGCCCGAGCCCCTCTCTGCGTGTTCACAGCGGACCTTGATTTAATGTCCATACAATTAAGGCACGCGGTGAATGCCAAGAGAGGAGCCTCACAGCTTCATTTTCATGGAAATCGGGGACATAAACCTCCCCCCCCCTCACCCCTTTAAACCATCCCCCCCCCCCTTAATTACACCCAACAACAGCCTCGGAGCGCTCCCGGGAGCATCCTCGTCCCCCGGACGAGCAGCACGAACAATGCCCGGCAGCTGCGGCCGGGGGGCGGCGGGGAGGGCACCAAGGAGAAAAAGAGGGGGGGGGGGGGGCGCAGGGGGGCTCGGCCCCGGAGCACAAAGGGCAGCAGCAGCAGCAGCCGGGCCCCAATAACCCCCCGGCTGCACAGCTCCTGCGCTGCGGGACCCCCCAAGGGCAAGCCCGGTGCAGTCCTCGAGCTCCCCGAATAACCCACCCCCTGCGGAGGTTGCTTTTTTATCATTTTTTTTGCCGTGGTGGGGGTGTTTTTTTTGCTTTATTTTACATTTGCCTCTATTTCGCCACCGCTCCCTGCAGCCCCCCGCACTGGGGGGCTCGCTGCACGCTGCGGGGCCACAGCACGGGGCCGTGGTCCCCTCCTGCCCGACCTCCCC
Source organism: Anas acuta (assembly GCF_963932015.1). Classification (NCBI taxonomy): domain Eukaryota; kingdom Metazoa; phylum Chordata; class Aves; order Anseriformes; family Anatidae; genus Anas; species Anas acuta. The sequence goes on from NC_088994.1 coordinate 14,438,066, forward strand.
AACAACCCCGTCGCAGCTCAGCGCCTCGCAGAGCTAAATCTCCAGCCTGCTCTCTTCCAAAAGCAGCGAGGTCCGGCGAGGCGGGGGGCTGCAGCATCACGGCAGCCTCCAGTTCCCCCCCCCAGGCTCTGTCAGCAGCCTGCAAGGTGGGGCGCGTCCCCTTGGGCATTTTCAGGGGGACCACGAGAGCCCCCGACGGCTCCTAGGTTAGGCTTTCGACCTCAATAAACCTCTGTTGTCAGACTCGTTGTTTCCAGCTTCCTAAAGCCACGCCGAGCCCCGAGCCTCCCGAAAGCCGGACTTGGGCGAGGGAAGATTTTCATTATTTTTGGCTGCGAAAAGCCACGTAGCCGGATTCAGCCGCATACACCCAACTCTCGGCGCCCCCTCCCCTCCTCGGCTCTGCTCCACTTTTTCTCAGCATTGCGTCTGCCCAAGGAAGCCAGCCCGTAGCCAGCTCCATCCTCCATCCCTGCAGTGTTTGACGTGGGACACGCGACCTTGCCGCTAGCAGAGCATCTTCCTTGTGTAGCAGAGGGGCGAGAAAACCCTCGCCCGACCTTTGTGGGACTGCCTGGTTTCGCGCTCGCCTGGAAAACCCAGGCGCTTTTAGGGAGGGCTCCCGGGGGATGCGGGACGAGGCGAGGAGGGAAGAAGCGGAGGACGTGCAGCTCGCGGGGCTGCTCCGCAGCAGATCCGTCGCCCAAGCAAGCGGTTGAGGACGGGGGGCTCGCCTCCAGCCCCGGGAAGAGGCAGGAGGGAGGAAGCACGCCGTGCCCGTACGGCTCCTTCCATGCATCTCTTCTCCTGCGGACCCCATCCCGAGCGCTGCTCCAGCGAGGCCAGGTACGGTGTCACTGCAGAAGCTCAGAGGGCGAGAGGCTGCGAGGCGCAGGATGCCCCAGCTCCATCGGGAGGGCTCTAGAGACGCAGAGATCTTTCAGAGAAGCTGGATTTGCCCCCTAAACTCTTCCCCAGTAGAGCAGCGCACGTAGCAAGGTGTCGGAGACCGCCTTGCTCCCTCGTCCGTCAAGCGCGGCAAGGTCCTGGGACCGTTCTGACCTCATTTGGCAGCACCATAAGTCAGGGGCGATGATGTGGTGACGTGGTCACCCCTTGGGGACGGGACATCTGCACCACCCAGGCTTCTTCCTTGCACCCTTGGGGCAAGGTGCCAGCCATGGGGCAGTTCTGCTCCAGAACGAGCCCTCGGTTCTTTGCAGAGCAGGTAGTGAGGGGTAAGAAGCCAAGGGTAGGCAGCCAGACCCCAATAAACCCAAAGTGGCCTTGGCTGGCATTAAAAAGACAGAAGGGAGCGAGCCGAGGCAAGCTGCAGTGCAGCAGGAGAGCTGCTGGCTCCCTCCAGGGGCCACCAAGAAGCTGAGGACAGCTCCGGAGGAACGCAGGTAACGGGGAGCTGCTGGGGCCAACGGGGCAGAGTGGGCCTTGGCCCCAGAATTGGGGGGGCAAGGGGATGAAGGAAAGATTGATGGGGCTGAGCTGGTGCCCGCTGCTCCTCCTGGACCCGAGGGCTCTCCAGGTTTGTGCTCAGAGCTGTGATCCCACAGTCTCAGGGATGTGATCTGTGTCAACGCCAGCACAGGAGCCGTGGCTGTCGGTGATCCCACGGCGATTCCCCCGCTGGTTTGGAGGTTTGGGGGCACCTCCTCCAGGGGGTCACACACCCCGCAGGCTGCTGAGGTGAGAAAGGTGCCCCGAGCAACACGATCAGTCCCACAGCCCTGGCACCGCGGCCCCTCGGGCACCAGGCCCTCACTCAGAGGTGGATTTATCCGCAATGTGGCCTCGTGCAGCCATGGCTTAGTGGAGTTAAGTCCAAATTTCCTGATGGAAAAGCCCCGGGGAACATGAGCTGCCCTTTGCACCACGGGGCTGGGTCAGGCCGTTACACATCAGTCACCACTGGGCACAAAGCACCCCTCATTTCCCCTACATGGTCCCCCCACACCCAGGAGAGCCACGGTTCCCTCCCAAGGGAAGCACAGCGGGATGCAAGCCGGGGGGAAAGAAGATTTACCTCCACCCCCAGGCCTCGAGGACGTACACAAAGCACCCAGCTCCGTCCCTATTTTCAGGCCAGCTGCTCAGGGAACAGCTTTAGGAGTGCCTCGTCCTACCCAAGTGCTGCCATCGGGCAGTAAGGACAGATTAAAACACACACGGCTGCTCTCGGGTCACCACATAGCACGGGGACCTATCCTGGCAGCCAGCAGGCTCAGCTTTGGGGTACATAAATTGGCTGAAAATAGGTTAAAGAGAAAGAAACGCAGGCAAAAGCCCCATCTCCAGGGGAAGGATGATGATAGGGGTGGGTAAGCCTAAGGAGAAGGAGGTTAAGGGAAATAAATTAACAGCCAAGGGCCCAAAAGGCTGCTGGAAGGGGAGAGGACGGCTCATTTCCCATAGCTGTGCACACTGGGATGGGCTCAGCCCAGCAGGAATGGTTCAGGTGGTAGGAAAAGAGAGAAAAGGTCAGGGAAACACCAAATAGCCTGGGAAGGAGGAGAAATTCCTGCCTGGGGAAGGACCCAGCAGGGCTTCCGAGGTCCCCAGCCCTACACAGGTGTCCCTAGCACAGGGTGAGCGCTCAGCTGGCATCGTGCCTCTGCTGCCCCCCAAAAAACTAAAACCCAGCCCTCACCGTGCCTTGTCCCAGGCCCATGGGGTTTTTCTGTGCCACCAGAGGCCTGGCGAGGCTGAGAGGCAGCGTCCCTATAAAAGCCAGGCTCGCTGCCCGGAGCACAGGGCTGAAACATCCCGGTAGAAGTGATCAGAATCAAGGTCGTGGGGGATTTTTGGCCAGAAAGACCCGAGCTTGCCACAAAGATAGGACAGCTCCAGGCTGCTGACACGGGCGTGCCTTCAGCCCCAGCCTGTGGAAATGATCCCACCTTGGATTATTTCCTTGCCCGAGGTCTAATACCCCCAGGTGACGGCCCGGAGGGACTGCTACTTTCTTTGACCTCCCCTTTCCATGAGCTGCACACCTTCCAAACCAAAGCAGCTCCTGCACGACAGCGGGACAAAGCCACCCGCGCTGCTGCAAGGGTCCCGGTGACCGCAGGATGGCTCCACCGCCTCCTGTCCTCCAGGAGGACAGGAATTAAATCCCTTTGGGAACTGGGGAGGCAATTCTGCCCCCTTCCCGGCCACCTTTGCTGGTTCAGCCCAGCCGAAATCCTTTGGGCCCTGGGGCTGAGCACCCTGCGGTCAGCCTGCTGCCCATCCCTTCTGCCCCCAGGGCTGCTGCCTTTCCTGCATGCCCTGACCCCTCTCTGGGTATTAAAACGCCGGCCGACCTGCTGGGTGCTGCCCTGTGTCGTGCAGGCTGGGTGCCAGGGACAACATTTGCATGGGTGCAGTGTTGTTAGCCAAGAACTCATGTCTGAGAGCCAAGAAGTCATGTCTGAAACCCAAAAACTAGCATCTGAGACCCAAAAACTCCTATCTGAGACCTAAAAACTCATGTCTGAGACCCAAAGACTCCTATCTGAGACACAAAAACTCGTGTCTGAGACCCAGAAACTCCAATCTGAGACCCAGAAACTCGTGTCTGAGACCCAAAAACTCCTATATGAGACCCAAAAACTAGTGTCTGAGACCCAAAAACTCGTGTCCGAGACCCAAAAACTTGTGTCTGAGACCCAAAAACTCGTGTCTGAGACCCAAAATCTCATGTCTGAGGCAAGGCTGGAAGCACAGCAGGAGGCTAACCCTTCCTGCCGCTCTGCAAGTTAGCGCTGCGCTAACACAGCCCTGCTGCAGCCCTTTCTGCCCGTAAGGGTGGAAGGTGACAACAAGACTGCTTCACCGAGCTCACCCGCAGCTGAGCAACTCCTTCTGCCTCCTAGCAGTCATTTACTCCCCAGCCACACAGCGCCTGTGCACTGAGCTCCCTCTTCCCCATCTCCCCCCCAGCCCCAGAGGCTGCCCGAGCTGCCCCATCCGCAGCCGTGCCCGGGGTAACTGCGGTGCCCCCGGCTCTGACACCCTCCTGCGCTGTGGGAACCCCAAACACACCCCCATCCACCTCATTCCAGGAAAGTTTACACTCCTTCCCATACGGAAACGCCAGCTGATACAGAGATGTAAATGTTTTGTGCAATAAAAGCAGTAGGGTGTGCACTTTGCCCAATTCGGGTGCAGAGCCCAGAGACGGGCAAGCGTTTGGCACGGTTACAGGGAGAGGTGGAGAAGTGCTGCGGGGAGTTACATCCTAATTAGCTTCACCTCGACGGGGTAAGCGTTACAAAGCCTGTAAAAGATCAGATGCAAAAGCACAGCTTGAGTAATCGGGACCGAGGTGGTTTCAGCGAGGCAGGGTTGTGGTGAGGCTGGCGGAGCTCTTTGAGGCTGGAGCTGCTGCGGCAGGCGAAGCGGAGGGAGCGGGGAGAGCACAATGAGGCTTACAGCACGCACGGGGCAAGGCTTTGAAAAAAGAAGCTAATGACTGAGCTGGGGAGTCCCAGAATTGGGGGCTGTGCCGCGGCTTAATGCTCTGGAAATTGCCCCAGAATAAAGACGCGAGAGGGAAGGCACCGACAGGAACCTTTGGCGTCAGGAGGAAAGGATTCCTGGGGTGGAACAGGACGGCCAGCTCGGCTGGAGCACAGCAAACGGCAGGCAGGGAGCTGTAATTCAGCTCTGAACATCACGTTCCTCAATGCCTCACCCCCCAGACAAACAATTCTCTCCTTTTTCCTCTCCTTTTTCCTAACGGAGCTGCTGCGCGCCTGCTTTTCGCATTCTCCCCTTCATTCTCCTGCTCTATTTTTTTTTCTAGTTGTTGTTTTTTGTTTCTTGTGGCTGTTTGGACCAAAGCAGAAACTCCTTTGACAAAGATCAGCTCCAGCAGTGCGTGCAGCCCCCAGAACGTGGGGCAGGAGCAGTTGCACGGCTGCAATCACGCCGTGGGAAGCTGGAGCAAGAGCTACACCAGCCGGTGCTGGCTGGGAGCTGCACTCCCCTCACCCGGCTCTCCGGGTGCTCTGCATGGGAACAGCAACAGCAGCAAGGGCTGGAAGGGACCTCACTGTGCTCCTGGGATCTTTGGGAGAGTGTGGGAACTGATGGATATGGGAAAAAATTCCAGGTGAGCAGCATCCAACCTCCCGGGGCTCTGTAACCAGAAAACAAACACAAATCTTTTCTCTGCGCCCACCTGAAGGAGTCAGTCCCCACCTTCGGACCCCGAGTCGGAGCTGTGCTCAGGGAAGGCAGAAATGGGATATTAATTTCTTTAGCACCGATTTGGTTTTGCTGGACTCACAGCAACTGAATCGGTGCCCAAAGCACAGGTCTGACTCCCCACCAACGCATCAGGCTACAGCACGAAGCGGGGGTGCTGGTAGAGCAGGAGAGCTGCAGGCGAGTGCACACAGCACCATGCACGAGTGCTGTAAGATCTTCAGCATCTTGCTCTGTCTGTTCTTACTCCTCTTGTTTAGCTTGCTCATGTCTAGTCGTAGTCGTGTTGGGCTAGAGAGGAGGGTTTCAGCCGTACCCCTCAAATTTAGGGTCTGGTTGTGATGCTCACAAGCCTCCCTGCTCCAGGCACATTGATTTTAACGCCCTAAAAGAGGGGTTCCAGGCTTTCTGAAAGTCAAATTGCACTGAAACAGCCAAAATTTATGTTCATAAATCTGCAAGCTGCTATTGCCAAGCCTGGTACAAGGTGAACTTTAAAAAAAAAAAGTGCATTTTTTGTAAGTGTGCATTCAGCACAAGGGAAAAAAGGAACCCACGGTGACCCCCGGGCAGCAGAGGGCACACGCACACAGGTTAACGAACCTATTTGTCAAAGGAGGACACCGCACTGTGACAGCTCACCAAAAGACTTCGTGCTGGACTCAAAAAATGTAAGGACCCCTTCCCAAGGGCAGGATGTAGCCCCCCATGGCTGAATGTGTTGTTACTGCACAGGTGTCTGTCTGAGCACCCCCCCAGACCTCTTCACCGATGAAAGCTTTGTAAAATTGTGAAAAAAGGTCAGGTTTCCTGTCTTTGTACCTCCAAAAAACACACTGTGCCTTCCAGGCCTCCTCCCTCCTCTGCAATTTTATTTCCTTTTTAACCAGCCCTCATTTCTCTTCATTATCTCTGCTTCCTTCGGACGGACAGCGAGGGACCTGGCTGAAAAAGGCTCTGGTTGTAAGAAGCAGGGTGAGGCTGCCAGCTAGTGGAAAGGAGCAGGGGCTGGGGCCATCCCACCCCTGCAGCTCACACACAGCCAGCTACTGCCCTTCCATTTATATACATACAATGTACATGCCCATGTGTATAAAAATTGATACACAGTGGGAGAAATCCCAGGATTTATTCCAGAGTTTGATTTTTTTTTTTTAAATAAAAAAACTGTGATGCGACGGCTCCTGGAAGCAATCCTTTAACTGGACCCCACGCTCACTGCAGTCCCTGTGATGCTTTTTGCCTCTGGAGTAATTTTTTTGCCTCTGGGAGTAATCCCGACAGCTTTCTTATCCTTGGACCAGCAGCAGCTGAGGCAACGTGTTAAAGCCAGGAGCCTCTCAAGAAAACACGTGTGGGCTCCTCACTGCGGGCATCTGGCGAAGCTGATGACCTTACACACTGCACAGCACCTATGTGCCCTCCCCTCCTGCAATTTGCCCCTTGATCTCTGTTGTAACCACTCCCACACATGGTAAAACAAAGGAAAATGACTGAAAAGCAGCACTTCAGGGTTACTTCATTTCTCGTTCCTTGCCCTCTTCAACACCTCCTGCCTTCTTGAAGCCCGGGAGGAGATGCTGGGTGGTGTGCTCCCCCCCCAGGCCACCCCCCAGGTGACATCCACAGGAGCAGATGACACCCATGTGTATTTCTGGGGGTGGCAGTGCCACTCTGTCCTCTCTCATTTCACCACGAGGCTTTGAAACTTCTCCGGAGGAGCCCCTGTGCTGCTGTGACCTTCTGTGGGTTCACACCTTGGTTGTGTTTATTACTGCCCCACAACTGGGGGAGTGCCCCCCAGGCTGCTTCCCCCATCCCTGTGCACCTACAGGAAGGAACCCAGTGCCTCCTTTAGGGGCTGAATCGTGCAGCCTTTGAGCAGAAAAGCTCCAAAAGCTCCGTGGTGGCAGCACTCTGCTCCTGCCCCAACCTGCCCCTGCCCTCCGGGCTCTGTCCTAGCTCAGAGCTGAGCAGTAGGAATGGGAAATTGCAGCTTTTCTCTATCAGAGTGCCAGGGAGACTTCGTAGGAGGGCAGCATAAGGGGTCTGGAAAGTTTAGTGGCCAGTTGCAATTACGGATTTCTAATTTTTCATGCCAGCTAGGGATAAATGTTGCTGACATATTTATGAAATGAGGTTATCACAGGCCAGAACATCGAAGTATCTTTTTCCTCCCATGGAAATGGATTTTGGGGCTGCTGATATTCATCTTATTTAAAGTGGCCCAAAGCCTCTGCTGACTCTTTTCAAGGTTACAAAAGCAGCAGCTCGTTACAGAGCTGTGAAGTTTTTTCCCCATCAAAATTAGGCTAAGTGCAGTCACATAATTGTATTCTGCCAACATTGTACAAATTTACACGGAACAGATTTATAGGAGAAAAGGATTTCCATACACACCGAAGGGATAAGATTGCCAAATGGCCTCCATAAATCCCCAGATCTTCTTAAATTCAAAATGTGCTCTTTAACCAGAAGTCTCACCCCAGGAGGAGTGCAAAGGAAGCTGCTCTGCCCAGAGAGCCGCCTTATCCCCAGCTGGGAGGCTGGCTCCAGGCGTGGTTAGTAGCACGTGATTTTCTGCAGCCAAGAGTATTTCTTACCCTGCACGTGGTCTTTAATTAGAAAATGCATCGTCAGCAAGGTGTAGGCATTGATTTCTTCTAATTCTCACCAGCCTGATGACCCCCATTTCTCATGACTTCTAATCAGAAAATACTTCTTCAGCAAAGCACATTCAGTGTAAGATCGCGCTCTGCGTTTCTGCCTTCACTGTGTTTTCACTCCCTGACCTGGTGGTTTTTAACTTCTCAAGAGGGTTTGCAGATCCCTAACTTTCAGGGAGATGCAGAGACTGAGGCATTACCACAGGGAGAATTGCCACGTTAGGATTTGTAGATCCACCAGAGGCTCATTGCCCGGCACGGCACAGAAATCAAAGCCACCGTGCTGTGAAACTGAGCACAGCGATGCTGTAATTCTTCAAGGGAGGGACTGGACAGAGCACACACGCGATGCAAAAGCTCTCTAATAATGTACGTACAGCTTGGCAATGTCATTTATTAACACCTTCTATTCTCCCATCCCACAATATCCTCAGGGAGGTGAAAAATTAACCATGAATTACTGCCCAGCGCATTGCATTCATATCCTAAAAATACCTGGAGAGTGCAGATCTGACAAAACAAGTGTTTACACCTCTTTCACGTTACCTCCAGTACCGAAGGCACAGCGAAACACCATACCCTGCTGATGCAGCAGCAGTCGGACATTAGAAATGCATTTGGTGAAGACTTTGCCAACCGTCTGTTGTCATGGAAACTTTGCAGGTAAAAATAATTTCTTGAATAAGTTATAAACAGACAGATGGCATAAAACCTCCCACGCTCTCCAAATTAAAGGAGTCACTAAAAGGCAGCTTACGTGCCAGCTCTGTGAAGTTCTGCTTGTTGAAGAAACCACTTCTGCAAGGTCATCTTTGCAGCGCTGGTAGCTCACCTGAGGAACTTCACAAAAGGAAGATCAGGGGCGTTACGGGAAGCATTCACGGAAGCCAAGCCAGCACGCTTTCATGGAGGATTTCCCAAGAGATTACAAACATGCCCTGAAATAATGATCCTACACAAAAAAGGAAATTAATCCAGCAGCATACCTGGGAACTAAAGCCTTTCTCGTAACTCCTAAAGCCCTGCCCTGCTTATTCTCTTGCTAGGAAATGAGAACTATTACCCATCACAGGAACAATGCAACTGCAATACGCAAGTTAATTTTTACATTTCTTTTTTTTCCACAGAAGTGGAAAGTTTTCTGAAGACAGGAGAGCTGTCAGCCACATTCATACACAGTTTCATTCACCCAAGTGCCAGTGGACGTGAGCTGAAGCAGTACTGCTGCCAAATAGTCCACGGGACTGAAGCCCCTAGCTCAGGAAATCCCGGATCTCTCGGGCAAGTTGCACACCAAGAAGTCAACGTTTTGACTCAATTCCCTAGCTTCTAAAATAGGCAAGTAAGAGTTGCTATTGCTCAAAAGAACTGTGGACAAGGCAGGCTGCTGACGCAGTGGTTATCGCAGAAAAGCCACAGCTACGCTCGCATTGTTCTCGGGCAGCATCACAAATTCAAATGAAAAACTCGCATTTTCCCCAAAATAGCAAACAGCTTTCTCCTTGAAGGAGCAGATGCTGAGAGCTGCTATCAGAAAAAGTCAGAGATTTTTCCAAGTGAAACAGATTGTTCACTGCTCTGTGTTCAGAGTAGCTGAGAGACAAGGAAAAGGAGTATTAGACCAAAACACCCCCCGCCTCCCACCCCAATATTATTTGTGCTCCGTTTTTGTATTTATCTGATGCATTACATGAGCTTCCTTCGCTCCTCCCAACTACTTTTCTCAACAGGTGTACACGAAAAGAGCAGTAACATCACAAAGATTATGCTTTCTTTTGATAAAAGCTTTTTTTTTAATGCTCACATTTACTGTAATTTTCTCTCTTCCCCAGCTAACTCTTTATTATTAAAGAGAAAAAGCAAAAACAGGTCCTTTGCACAACCTGTCCATGTCCTGTAGTACGCTGTGGTCAGTCTAATGCTCAGAAATAAATACAACTGTTTTTCTCTGAGATCTCAGAGAAAAAATCTCTGAGATTTGACTTTTCAGTATTTGGTGCCATCAGCTGCATTTGGCTTAGAAGTGGTAGGCAGCAGGGATATTGTCGCTTATATGTTCTAAAAACAACGAAAAGTACTCATTTAAGGAGGGAATTTAAGCACAAATTCAAAAAGCACAAAGGCAATATTTTGTAAAAACACTACTTGGATTAAAGAAAGAGTAAGTCAGAACTCTGGCATTATGTAGAACAGACACTGGAAGAACGATTTCCTCCCCTCAGCATCATTTGAACACTCGAATTAAAAGTCAGGTATCTCGTTAAACTGCAAGGACAGTTGATTGAAAATGAGCACGACTAGCAGCCTGTTTCAGATCTCCTAGCACTGAATTTTATCCATTGAGAAGTATTTTCTCCCCCACTTTAACTCAGATACTGCTGTACAACCCAGCCACACCGCTGCAGTATCTGGAAGGGAAATCTCAGCGTGCTGAAGCCGATACAAATTTTTTCTGCTAACCACAAAGCCAGACAGCAGGTTGAGACACATCACAGCTTTCCTTAACAACACCGCCAAACCAGTTTGAGCTCAAGGTTCTCGCTCTGGAAGAAAATATTTACAACCCCTGTATTAATTCAGAGCAAAGACACATTTTTTAAGATCTAATTAAGGAAATAAATGAAAGTTGTGTGACTAACTTATCTGAATAGATTATAGAGCTGAATATTCCTTTTAGCTCTGGAATCAGCACTTGTAAACGTCCTGTCTTTCACAGCAGAAACTAAGAGCATGCCCTTTTATTAGATGGTAACTTGCTTATAAAATGCAGCATTGCTTCAAAAAGTCATCTTTAAAAAAAAAAAAGTCAAATTACAGAAGTTAGCATTGTGAAACACAGCCTGCTGTTGTAAAAGGAACAGTTCCGAGAGCTTTAGCTCTATTTGGAAGGTTCTTTTCTCATCCCAGTGCCCTGCGTCTGCAATAACACATCCTGCAGGCTACAGGGCAACTTCCAACTGTTGCTTCAGCTTCTCTATCACACAGAGAGAAAGAAAAGCACAAGCAGCAAACATGCGTTGTACACATACTTCATCTGAGGAACAGAAACATTCAAAGCCGCTTAGGTGTCCTCCGCAGAGTCCCGGGAAACCCTTCTGCAAATATCAAGCACGCTGGTAGTGAACAGCCGAGTTATTATGAGCAAAACACTTCTCCAATTAGATCCAATTCGTGAGCTTGCATAATGGGCTGTTTTAACATAGAAAAACAACTGAAAGTAGGGAAAAAACGAAAATGACATCAGGCTTGCTAAATATGTATTGTTTATTAAGGCTTGTATTCTCCTAGAGGAAAAAGTTAATCCGATGCTGTCCATTACCCCTTACAGGCAGTAACAGTCCAGAGACAGAGTTATATGTTCTAAATACAAGTCTAAATGATACAGATTAAACTTTATTTAAATTGGAGGTCCTTTTGGAGTAAATAGTATTCAGAAGATACTTGCTTTCTAATATAGTAAAAGATCCTCTACAATAAACACGTGCAGATTCAGTGTGCTAGAGCAGCGGACATGAGCACCATTTCCATGCTTAATTGGAACTCCAGTTGGTGACAGGTTCTCCGACGGTCCCCTCACTCCACAAAAACATGACAGCAAATTCAGTTTCTTAAAACAGGTTTTTTTACTCATCCAACAGAAAAAAGTTAGACATACACACTGTCAATTTTAAACATCTGAGGCATAATCCATCATATTATCCATACTATTAGTTCCTACGTTAAAGCTCAGCATTATTGGTATAAAAACTTTAAATGGCATTAGGACTCGGGGGGGTGGGAGGGAGTAATGAAGGGAAGGATTAAAAATGATCTGCAATTAACTAATAACACCTGAAGCTGAAACAGGTTTAAACACATTGTCCAAAACCCCTGCAATGTTGATAGCATCACATTATTAATTATTAAGCTACAAAAACCATAAAGCAGAATTATGGCTGAGAGAAAGCATCTCGCTCACCCTCGGCAGGATATGGTATAACGAATGCACACTGAAGCACTGGTTAACAGAATGTGAAAGGGAAGTATTTTCCAGAGAAACAGCTTCACTGACAATTTGATCTTCTACTAGACAGAAAAAAACAACAATGGCGCATTAGCAATTTTAAAAGTGTAATTGTACAGATAAATAAAGAGGCGTAGCAGCTGCACAAAGTGATCTGAAATTTAGATTTCTCATTTCAAAATTCCGAAGTGCAGTATCTTAGTTTTGTTTTGCTTTTTAAATGACAAAAATCAATGCATGGTTTCTTACATTTGCCATGAAGAAACACGGGTTGGGAAGAGGATAAAGGAAGATTTGTCATGTATTCTCCATAATCTCTATATCTGGCTAGGAACATAATTTGTGCCAAAATGAAGTCTTTGGGAAGCACTGACACTTTAGTATGCTCGTGTATAGGTCCACATTAGGTTAATATAACTGTTTACCAACTTAAAAAAATAAAAAGAGACACACCTTTATTAATGATTTCTACAGAATTTTACATAGAAAAAAGATACAAATTAATGCAGATCCACTTGGGCAAAAATAAACTACAAAGATGCAACAACTTAATTTCCCCTGCACGAGAAGATATATTGGAGCTGAAAGCTTTAATTTATCCTGATGCCACGATAAAGCACCAGAATACATAAATTTCGTTTCTCAGTCGAATTTAATATCAGTTCTAGTATATATATCAAACTGTATACGTATATTCTTATTGTTTGTTTCGATTCTGACGTTCCTGCAAAGAGAAAAGAAGTTGAAAATAGTTAAAGATTTCAGTGAAATGAACAAGGAAAAGCATTTTCAGTAGTATAACAGCACTGATGTGATCCCAGACAATGACATGCTTTGTCACAAAAAATGCCACTACATTTTATAAATGTATTGTATATACCTGACAAACCCAAGGATTTGGTAAGAATTTAAAGTGCAGCTTCAAGTGGAACAAAAAGGAGGCAGGCAGATTAATGAACTCCACAGAACCAGTATAATTTTGAAGCATTTAAGAGTTAAGACTGAACTTAAGAGTTTAGTCATATTTAATACGACCAGGATTTGATCTCTATAGAAATTCTGTTCCTCAGTCTTTTAACTTGTTCAGCTATTCTGGGAGGCACTGTAAAATACTTGACAAATTAGGGAAAAATTCATTTTGTGGAAGAAAAGATGCATGTTTTTGCATGGTCTGATAAAAAACAGCACAGCTAGACAGAGCAACCCAAAAATTTACGAAAACATTCTGGTACAGAAGTCAGCAGCTGTCTGAAGTCTCAAAAGTTTCTGCCAGCCACAAATACAGAAAACAGATAATCTAACGGGTATCTGCAGGAATCCCTCAATTATTTTAAGTCTTCATCTAGCTATTTGTGTTCTCCCAGCAGCAAGTAGGGAGGACACCTTCAATAATTGCTTCAGGAGCCCCTGAAGGTGCAGAACACCAGAATGACTGCAAGAAAACCTGGATAAAACAAGCTGCTGTATTTTGAAGCAAGTGCGTTTTTCCAGCTAAGACCCCATACAGAATGAACAGAAAAGGTGCAGTCTCACTGCTTTCTGTGTCATCCTACTGGTGCTTAAAATAGACTCCAAACTCCAAAACAAGCATGTAAAGACTCTACTTTGTGTACTGTACTTAAATACATTGATATAGCACCAAATCCTAGGCCAATACAAACTACTGTGAAACTACCTAAGCATAAACAAGTGTCAACTCCCAGTTTTCATTTTACTTGTTCTGTGGAATCTTTCTGTATAAAGTTTACCTCCAAATTGCTTGTTGCAGTGTAAATATTATTTGCAAATGTGCCAGTCCTTAAGGAAGTTTCTGATTTTTTGCTGTGACCAGCTAAGTAGTCAATACGATTCCTATTATGTTTATAAGTGGAATATATTGGTTTCTGTACCCAAGCAGAATAATACTTCAATTTCAAAAAAAAAAAAAAAAAAAAGCTAAAATCTTGAATAAGTTCTTAAGCTAAGATTTAAGACCTTAGGAAAGTTGTTTTACCAAATCAGCAAAACAAACCGTGTGGCATGTTCTTGATGAAAAGAACTGATTGCTGCCTGTCATCTCAAACAGGTGGTTGGAAAGAGAATTTAAAACTGAACCAAATCAATCCCATTTTCAGACTTCCACAAAAGCAGTTCTATCCCACCTCAATTTCTAAGGTGGCAAATAACCTTTACTATACCTCATTGCCCAATAGACCATTCCCATTGTCATATCTGGCAACTTTTTTGGGGTATCTATCCAGTAACTCTTAGAATTCTAATTCTAAAGAAGTCTTTCACTCTCACAGACTACTCAGACACTCAGCTCAGGCTTTACAATTTCACAGATAACTATCTATTGAACAAATTTATTAAGCAGTTCTTCCTACCTTGCTGCTCTTTTTTTTCCCCTCTCAGGGGCTACTCTGAGTCTTCCTTTTTAAAAATGTCTGAATCCATATAGATTGACAGGGAGGAGCCTGACGCAACACTTCTTCATGCTCTTGAATATTGCTGCTTTTTGGAAGATCACTGAAGATCTAACTCAAGTTCTCTCCTGCATTGCTATTTGGCACTACTGCAAGCAAGTACAAGCAACTTTGTAAGTTACTAAAAAGTTTTGTTCTGTTTGGCTCCTAAGATCCATTCAGAGCCTTTGTAATTTCTCTTCTCCAGGGGAATTCTCTGATCTCTCACCAGGGAGCTCCTGTTGCACGCTGCTTCTCACTGGTGACTTTAATACGTGCAGTCATCAGGCACAGGGAAGACTGGTTTTCACCAACCTTGCGGTAAGTTCCATTCTGGAGACACCCTTCACTGTCAAACTTCTGCTCCCTGCACCCCAGTATATAGTAGCTGGCAATCTTCCTGCTAAGCTGTGCTTGTTAAGGTCAGTTGGGTGAAAGCGTTCATGATTTGTGTGGCAGGAAACAATTAGCATCAATTGTAAAATAACAATGTTTTTAACTAGTTTTGGCAGAAGGACGGTATTCCATCCCTGAAAGTTCTGTGTCAACGGACACGTTCACAGAAAGCATACTGAAAGGAAATCTTTACACAATGCTAGAAGACAAGGATTATTTCTGTTGTGCACTGGCTAACGCTTTACAGTATATACACCCAAAAGAAGAAATGCCAAGCTGTCAATGCAAGAACTTTCTGGGATAAAGCTACTCAGCCCTTCCAACACGACAGGAAGGTACAGACCTTGGACTAGCTGACTGCCGTGACACAGATCAGAGGCGAGAGCACAGCAGCCCTAGCACAATACCAGGAGGACGAACGGCTGCATTTT
Source organism: Anas acuta (assembly GCF_963932015.1). NCBI lineage: Eukaryota > Metazoa > Chordata > Aves > Anseriformes > Anatidae > Anas > Anas acuta. The sequence goes on from NC_088994.1 coordinate 14,453,214, forward strand.
ACGCTCAATCCACCCTGTCCTACCATGAGTTGCCAGTGACTATACAAAAATCTGCAATAAGTTTGTGTTCTTTACACACTGTTTTACTTTGCAAGACAATTTTGTAAAGACTATGCAGGCTTGTTTCTAGGGAGTGTTACTTAAGACTAAATCATACTGGATTTTCTTTTTAAAGCTTTTCTCATGTGTTGCAACTTAGCATTTTAAGAACATGAGCCCTGACCAGGGAAGTTGCTCCATGTGGACACAGGCATGTTGTAGTGGCACAGGGAACTGACTGAGAAAACAAGCAGGGGCCAGAAGAAGCTTCGTACCACTTCTGCTTTGGCTTCCTCATTTATCAGGTGCCAGATCAGACTGGGAGAAAACAGCTTATTACTATGGCAAATCGGAAGCTGGACTTGCACGCCAGCACGAGCACATCTACCATGGCTTCGATCTACACGACACAGCCTGCGTTCATCAGCATGACCAGCAGTGCTGCTTTGGCACTTCAGTGATTTTCACCCAGCATTACAATACACCCAACTAATCCTCATTTGAGGATTTCAAGGAACACAGATGTTCCTAAATGGGTTAAACTCAGAGAGCACACACTGCAGCTTTACGCTGCACCCCTTATTTACTTCAGGAAACAGTGGCTAGCAACAAACCATGAATATCAAAAAAAACCCAAACCCTGGAACGCCAGTGGCTCGCATTGAATACATTACAGTAAGTTTTTCTTCCCTTCTAAACATTTGTATATAAATGAAGTGTTCAAGCTCTCTATTAAGAGATTAAGAATTTTAGCCTTTTGTAATCATGACAGTGATGAAACAGAAGCACAAATGCTCATCAATTTTACTGCTGAACAGAGTATGACCGATTAAAACCATGGCGACTTGCAAACCGATTAAGACGGTACGTATGCAAACAAGCATTAGAAAAAGCCGTTTGAGCCATAAGGGTTACCTTAACTGGCAATAAGATTCTTCAAAAATTCACATAGGAAGGATAATTTTGGCATCCTAGGGAGTATTCAACTTCAATAGCAGGAACTTCACAACAATAAGTTTAATTGTGTGTATATCCTGCAAAGAAGCTCTTCTAGTAATCAACTGGACTTCTAAAATCCATTTATTCAAGGGGGTGGAGGGTGGGGATCAACTTTCCTCAACAATTTTTATTGTCTGGAGTAAGAGACCACACTCCCTGATAAGGGGAGGTCGTTGTGACAAGACAAGGGGCAATGGCTCTGAACTAAAGGAGATTTAGAGGAGACACAAGTTAGAAATTCTTCCCTCTGAGGGTGGTGAGGCTCTGGCCCAGGCTGCCCAAAGGGGTCCCTGCCATGGGACACGGGGTTGAAACCAGGTATCTTTAAAGGCCGCCTCCAACCCCAGCCGTTCTATGATCATTTAAGGATTCTCTCCCACATATGGGAACAGCTCTTCGACATACACATTGCATGAAATATCAAATTGCTAATTGTCTACAGAACAAATGAAGCATTGAGGTAACGGCTTTCAGGTTTTAGCTTGTGGAACCCTGTGGAGAGTACAGAAGAAAAACTTCAAATCTTAAGCTCTCCTTCCCTGCTGTGCTGAAATATGCCAGGCATGTTGTATCAGATGGCTAGAAAAGGTTGAGCTCAAAGTTCTTGATACATTCATCTCCTCTCTCTCAGTTGAAGGGTACATTCTATGAATACAATTTAAAGCAATTTTATCTCCATTTTTAAATGCCAATAAAACCTTTAAAACAGCAACTTCGATTTCAGGCCCAGCAATACATTCTGTTGTTGGGTTTTGCTTCAAGAAGATTTTGAAGCAAGTGCGCTGCATTAAACCAGCCTGTCAAATCCATGCTTTATTACAAAAGCCATACAAAAGAGGCATATGAAACACTATCAAACAGCTTCAAGCACTACATAACTAGTAACTACACTATTATTTTGTCCCAACACCTATTACTTTGTCAGTCCTTTACTTCCAGGCTGCCTAACTGGAGAAAGGCATTCCTGAAGCTGAGGTCATAGGACAGCTGACTCTCGGGGCCATAAAAGCATATATAAAAGGTTCACCACACTTTCCCAGTTACTGCCCCAGTTTTTCATACATCCTCACTCAAGACTTCTTTTCAAGAATTAGTAGACAGATTAGACCTGAGAACCGAAAGCCTTTAATTACCCAAATAATACATGTGACTTCAGCAGCAGAAACCTTTCTAGCACTACTCCAGCAATTTTATGCAACTCCTTCTCCAGAGATCAACTGAACAAGCAACATAAGGCCAGACTCTTCTTGCTCTCAGAGATAATATCCAAACTTCAAATGCCACAATAGATACCAATTTTGATAGATTGGTTCCAATCAGTGTTAAAACACCTCTTATCTGTAAGGCAAAGGGCTTGTGTGGCCACCTTTGACAGAACTGCACTCAAACAGAAACTAGCTTCTAATCTATTAACCATTTTAAGATAAAAATAACTGAAAAAATGGACATTGACGTCCTTTACCTGCATCACTGCTTGACCTTTTGTTCTGAAACGCATTTGCTATGAAATCATGTCACAGACAAATAAGCATCAGTTTGTTTTCGGTGTTGTCAAACACAAATAAAATCACCAATTTGAGATGTATGAAAAACATTTTGAATTCCTACTTACATTTTTTCCACCAAAGCAGCCTTCACATTTCATTTTCCCCATATCTGTGTATAAAATAAATTTTTTAATAAGTTTACCTTCCGCACCACCTCCTCCTCTTCTTGGCGCTTTTCATAATGAGAAAAGTCATCAAAGATGGAGGTCGTGTGCTTGTAAGTAGCAATAATTTTAAGCACTTGTTTTGCTTTTTCTAAGGGCACCTCCTGTGTGTCACGGGAGTTTGTAACAGGTTTGTTGTCATTGTTCTCCAGCCTGATGTGTCGCAGCTGGTTGTTGGGCACATCCTTCACAAAGATCCACTTGACATCAAACTTCCCCTTCCACTTGTCCTGAGACCAGACACCTGCACTGGTGCCATAGTCCACAGGTGATTTCATCTCCGCAACTCCACAGAAGTGTCCACTACCATTGACACTGAATAGCAAGTAGACCGGGCCCTTACTATTCATGGACCGAAAAGCACTGTCCAGCCGTTTGTTGCCGTGCTCCGTACTACACCAAATAGAATATTTAATGGAACGATGAATATCATCCTCAGAATAACTCTTTATTATGAACACACGTCCATTTTTAAGGTTCCATTCAAAATCTTTAGGGTTATAGCTGTGAGCAGCTTTCAGTTTTTCCAGAACAGGATGGGACTCGCCACTCGGCACAGGGTTAGGCTGGGTGCTGCCAGCTGAGTTGCTGTCGTTACCAGTTCCTCCACTTTGGCCAAAAGCTGCATTTCTGTTGCGAGGCGCTACCCAGCGATTTTGGGGCGGCTGCTGAGGGCTCTGATACTGTGGTTGAGTCAATGGAGGAGGCTGAGCTGGAACAGGCTGAACAATTTGTTGCTGTGGCTGTGGAACAGACTGAGGAGAAGGTATCTGTTGGGGGGCAGGAACTTTTGCCACAGGGCCCTTATTGTCCCAAGTACCTATGTCCATATTATGCTTTATAGGCGGAGGAGGCAACGCTCCTCCGATCACAGGTCCAGTTTTTGTTTTCATTTTAGGCTGTGGTTTTGCGGGCTTGCTAGCTATAGCAGCCCACGAGGTTGGTTTAGATACTGGCAAGTTTACATTAGATCCACCGTTACCAGAGAGAGCACCTGTCATCCCAGCACTGTTGACAACAGAACCTACTGTTTTCACAGCAGAAGTTGTAACATCTCCGCCAATCTTAAGTCCAACCATTCCCTGTTCAATGCTGTTCATTCCGGGAGCTTTATTTAACGTGTCATTATGAAATCCTGTTTGCCCGTCCACGATGGTACCACCCAGTGAACTAGGCGGGTAGCTGTAACTGCTCCCATATGCTGAGCTTTGAGTCTGCTGTCCTTGGGATCCGCTTGTTCCCCAAGCTGAGAAGGCAGGATTTTCAGGGAAAAAGTTAAAACGGTGTTGATAGATATTATTTCCCAGACCCCCAGGCTGTCCAAAAACAGCATCATGCATAAAATGATGATCTCCGTTACTGAGCTGTCCATAGGTGGTAAGATATGGGATTGGAGGATCTCCTCCCGTAGACCATGGTGCTTCACTGAGAGAGTAGGGAAACCCAATCGATGGTGGATAATAACTGGACAGATAAGGATCAGTCATTGATGGATAGCTACTGTTCTGTTAAAGGAAAAAAAAGGTAACTTCAGATATCTAAAACTTGGTTTATAAATAGCCACAACACTGTACATCACCAAACAGAAAAAGAACAATAGGGACAAGGTAATTAATTTCTAATTAAAGATCTCAGTTCACACTCCAAAAGTCAGTATCTGGACATTGACAATATGCTCCAGTGCTATTTTTCACAGTGATGTTAGTACCTGAAATTGTATAAGCTTAGTTGCACTATTATGGGGTCTTTTGCGGCCTCTTCTAGGACTACTTATCCTGCCAATACTACAAAATATTTCAAGAAACTTATGTACCAACACATTTTGTGTCTCACAGCATTAAGGATATTTAGTCTATCTTGATTACCAGAAAGAGCTGCATGGGAGAAGTTTTAGATTAAATTGCTTTCATACGGCAGCATAAAGAAAATACAGTTACAGTCCTTATTATGGGATTATTTTGAAGAGCCAACTGTTCCTAACAAGCAAACCATACCTGAAGCAGTAAAACATGCAAAGGCTACTTCTGACACACAAAGGATCAGAGTGAGATCGCATTTTAAAAGGTGTGCCAAGTTTGATTTAAGTAGACCTAATGACTATAAACTGAAACAAAGATGATGTGCTAGAGACAACTACATACATATACAGCACGTGACATATTCCAGTAAGCCATCCAGTGTTTGTGACAAACCCTATCAAACTGTTTCTGAAAGTCTCTTCCTCCCTCAGTAGTAAAGTTACAAGTGGGCAAGACTTCTTCACTGTACTTCCAAACAGGCCACCTTTCCGCTCTATGAAATAAAAGACTGACTTGTTATAAACAAGCAAATCCTTCTCCAAATTTCTATCTTTTCCTCCCTTTCTCCCTCCTATTTTTTAGTCCAGATTCAGAAGCTTCCTCCATTTTTCCCAACACACAACTATTTCTTAGATTATTCAGAAAATAAAGCAAAAAGACTCCTTGCTGTAGATGAGCATAACACCCAATTAATAAATTAAAGAGTCAGTTTTATTCCTCATTTTTTGACTTCTCATGACACCCAAATATCCTTACTTTCCATATAAAGAATGGTATCATAAAATGCCACCAAGACTTACATACACTACTGCAAGCACTACTGAGATTTCAGCCTGAATCCAATGCTGCTGATTCAAAAGACATCATTGCTGCCACTGCTCATGCTCCCATTATGTGCAAATTATATCCATCATTAACAAGAGGAATATTATCTACCTTCCCACTTCAGGATCCTTTAAAACACATTACATTTTATAAGATTCCCAAACCAGATGAATCAATACTTGTCATGATTTTTTTTCCTGGGAGACTTTAAATTGTGATTGATATTAATGTATTATTTCTTCAGTTATTAATATCAGAAAAAAGTAGAAACATATGTTGTTGGAGGGAGGAGGAGACATTAAGTTGTTCTTAGGAGATACTTTTCATATTCCACAGATAAAGAACTTCTTAAGAGCAGTAAGAATAGATCTAAAGAAAGCAGGTGTTTTATCCTAAAATATTTCTGCTGAAAATTCTTGACAATCCCTGAGACTGTCACCTCCTGTAAGCAGCCTGCAAAGTTTCCACAAGGATTCTAACAAGATTAAGGAAAGTTTCAGCAGACATCTTTACAAAGCATTCGATCTACTTCAACTGGCTTTATGCCAGGGCATGTATGAGCAGCCTTGACAGAAATCCTTCACTGCAGCAGTGGTACATGCCTTCAACACATTTATCCTGGAACTATCTGCACCCTTCCTGTTATAAAAAATAAAAACAACACTGAATTAATTAGGAAAGAAATCCTTCCTCCTGAAGTACTCACACTGCTAGTAATAAATACCCTGTCACTTACAAAAAAATTCTTTTGGTTCTGGCTGACAGTACATGGGGGATGCCTTCCTTGCTTTGAGCATAGCTTTGTATCTGAGTATCAGACATTCAGGTACCTTCTCACTTAAAAGGTACTTTTAGTGTAGTTAATAATAGTTATCACACCTTTAATTTGTTCTGCATTAACTGCTGCTATTTGGATCCTGGACCTTTCTGTGAAAAGAAAAAGGCATCCCTAATGAGGTGCAGTTTCCAACAGAAAGATGGAGGACAATTACATTTTATTTAATTAGGTAACATGCTTAGTACTCATTGTAAAGACTAATTTGTAATTTTATTTAAAGTATTAACTTTAACATAGTATTATCAACCTACATTTGAACTTGAATGTCAAATACACATTTGTGTCAGGAGAATGTTTAAAGTATTTTTAAAAAATAATTCAGTTTTGAGTCTTTTTTTGTACATTAATTGTATTTTACAGCAATTAAAAGGGCTGAATTAGTCTGAGCAAATAACTAGATAAGACTTTGTTCAGAAACATGGCTGTCCTGTACAAAAATCTCAGTCCTAGTTAATGCTACTGCTGCTTTCCAGTTAGAACTGTAAGACCACCTACACAACTGGTTCCTGCAGCATGCCAACTTCTTGTCAGAGCATAAGTACCAGTCAATGCAGCTATGCTTTAATGGACCTAGACTTTATTAGAATTACAGACGTTCTATGTCATAGCAATTTTTCCATTTTAAACCTAATAACTGGGATTGTTAAGAGCTAGAAAAATATAGAGATATATTTCCTAGAAATTAACTGTAATAGAAAAAAATCAAAGATTGTCTACGTGGAGCTTAATGCTCAGTACAATTCACGTTACAAGATATCTTGTTTTTAAGTAAGTAAGAACTACATACAAACGTAACAAAGTGGGATTTCAAGAAATCTGAGAAAGGATACGACCTTGATCTCTTTCAAAACTCATTTTGCACAAAAAAAGTTTTACTTTATTTTTTTCCACAAATTTCATGCCTTTATACCTGCCAGAGCACGAGAGAATGTGCTTCATTCATTCTTCAACACAGCTCCAGAGAAGAGAACATGCTTCTTCTTGAATGATTTTAACTTTGTGTAAGTCTGGACCATGTGCCTATGTTGCACGCCAAACCTGCACACCAGGTAGTCCACACAGTGCAGAGCTAAGACAACCCACATTGTCCTAAATGCATTTGTCCCAACTTCCACAGAGGTGTATCTAGATGGCTTCCAGGATGGAAGCAAGCTCAGCAATATCTATGCTGTGCTACAGTTAGCAGCTTCAGAAAGCTGCAAGATCTAAAACCTGTAACAGTTTCTTCTCTCTGGCTGCCCTAACACAAGGCTTAATGCACCCTGAAGCTACCCAGTAGGCAGCACTAGAACTGAAGTCGTTTGCTTCACTGTTCAAGATGAAATCACAATTTCCTCAAATGAAACAGAAAAGCACATTACATGTTTTCTTTCATCCTCTTCCTTTTTTTAAGCATGCACTTGAATGTTCCTTTGCCAGCAAGTTCAGTGATGTCACCAGTATAAACAGTGGCATTTATCAGCTTCAGGCTGAATTACAGATTTACTTTTTAAAACCTACCACTTACCCTTTCTGCCAAGAAATAACAACATACCTCTGCCATGCCTCCCTCTTACCAAAGCAGATTTTTGTGTGAAAAAACTTTTTGCATCTCCAGTTTCTAAACATTTTGTTCTCTTTAAAAAGTTTGCATTTTAAGTCCAAAATTACTTGTATTAGAAAAATTTCAATTGCAATGCTATTTAAGTCCTGGATGTTGATTTAATGTACATCATATTGAACTAAGTTATATTCAGAGTTTGCATTACAGTGCCTTATTCTTAAGAGAATACATTTCTAAGTCTTAAGATATTTCAGAGGACACAGAAGAGCAATATTTGCTCAAGTGTATAAAGCAAGTAGGATCTCTCTGCAATCTTTTCTCAAAAGCAATATCCATATTTCCACTAGGGCAATCTCCAGGATTATTTAAAAATACAAATCAGGAGATCCTAAAAGCAGAACCTCTAGACTCTCACACGCAACTCATCTTTCAGATAACTTCAAGACTCAGTAGTCTGTCACAGCTCAGCTATGTCAATAACCTGCAATTTGAGGAGCAATCAGCAGACACTAGTTGGAGCATTAACTTCATTTTCACTTGTGGCCATCTGGACATGCACAGTAGCATTAGTTGGGTGAGCACAAGCACTTGTACTACGAAGTAACACTATATGTCAGTCACTTCTTTTTCCGTTTCTATTTAAGGAATTTGCTCCCTTAACACATCCTATGAATTGAGTGCCAACAACATGCCCAAGAAAAAAAAAAAAAGGTTAAAAATACACTAACCTGATTTGACTGCCCAGAAAGGTAAGGTTCAAAATCGTTGTCATGAACTGTATCCTTCTGATGTAACGAACCATTTTGTACTAGGGGAAAAAAAATTACAACACATTATAATACTGCTTAGCAGCAAGGAAACAACCCAGTAAACTGCTTCATTTCGTGTTATTTTATGAACAGCCATACTTCTTCACAGCATGAAGAATCTTAAAGGAATGACTTTTGTCCCCACTGTTTGTCTTTGTATTACTGCTTACAAAACTAAACTTGAGCAAGTTTAGTAAGCCAAGCTTTCCTGAAGGTTTCCTAACAGACAGCCCCTGCAAGCTACCTCTGAACTGAGAAATAATAGTTCTTCACAAAAAGTTTGTGAAAAACATAGATAACAACAACAGGTGTTCTGGTACATAATTAGAACTCAAACTAATTCACAGCTTTCCCAGCATGTGTAACTTCCAATTTAAGTTGGCTTAAATGAAATCAGATGAGGTTACATTTAATTATAAAATAATGACTGCTCAGTGCCCTGATATTCTGCCATTTTCAGGCAAAATTTAAGTCTCATCTTTTAAATGCATAAGTTACAGATACTTGCCTTAATCAAACACCTACTTACAGCTACTACTTCACAGAACAGCTAAACTAAACTAAAACTACACAAAACACTGCGTTTAGCAAGTAAGTTTGAGAATTTATAAGAGTATTTCCGGAAAGTTTGCCAAGGAGAGTGGAGGCAAAAGAGTGTATACAAACATAGGAAATAGTGTCAAATTTCTTGTGAGTAGAGGCAGCTGGGTTTTTAAGGCATATTAAGATAAATTTAAAAGCACTTATGAAAGACATGGCTAGTTTCAAAACCTTAACATTTACACACTTATTAGCAATCGTAGCACAAATCAGTGCATTTTCTTGAACAACTTGTTTTTGAAGTTAAATTTCAAATGAAGAATAGGTATTATTATAAAAAGCCTAGTTTTTCCAACAGTTAAGAAATTTTAAAATTTAAAAAAGTTAGGTTTGTAGGCTTACTTATGACATCTAATACATACACAGTCAACTGGAGTCCAGTAACAGGACTGTATTCATACAGAAGAATGAGCAAAAGTATGTAAAGTGTCTATATATATAAAATCTTGAACAGGCCTACATTCACAATTTTGCATGGAGTTGGGTTATTTTAAGAAAATTAAGATCGTTATTACAAACCTGCTTAGTAGTAACACATTTATTTGGTATGGTAAATTCTGTAGCATTAAGTGGGATGCAAGCAAATACACACGAATAGCAGCAATGTATTTTTTGCAGCAAGGCCCAGCTTCCTTTGTTATCCAGATCCTACCAGCAACACCTTCCTGCTAACCTACAGGTATGCAAATAACCCAACTCTTGCAGTAACAATTCCAATGGCAAGATCCCCACGCGATCCTCACCTTTGTTGTCCTGTCCTTTCGGTCTCTGCAAAGCCACGGCAGGCGATCGAGTAAAGAAGAGAAGAAAAAAAAAAAAAAAAAGAGGGAAATAAAAAAAAGTTAATTTTAGACAAACGGTTACATCGTCACTGCAAAACCCACGGCTGACGGGGGAGGGCTGAGGTGAGGGGGGCGGGCTGAGGGCCTGCTCAGGCGCTGCTGGGGTTTGCCTGAGCTGGGGCTGAGGCGCCTCAGGGCCTCCCCAAGACATGGCCACCGCTCCGGGGCGGCGGCGAGGCACCGTGCCCAGAGAGGAGGGGGGGGGGGAAAACGAGGAGGCTGGAGAGCCTCTCCCGAGGGTCTTACCTGAGGGTCCACGCTGGTGGCAGACATAATTCATGCACGGGGCCGCCGTGGTGCAGCGGGAGCGGGCGGGAGGCGGGCAGGGCCCGGCGGGGCCTCTCCCCTCAGGCGGCGGCCGCGGGCCGAGGGGGAGGGACGGGGGCCGCTGGCCCGCGCTCGGCGTTTCCTCAGGGGACGGAAGGAGCGGATTCAAGGCCGGCGGGGAGCGAACCGTGCCCGGCCTCACCTCGTCTCACCTCGTCTCACCTCGCCTCACGGTGCCGCGGCGGCCCCGTCCCCTCACATCCCCCCCCGGGCCCTGCCCCCGCCGCCCCGCTGCAGCCACGGAGCCGGAGCCGCCGACTCCAATGGCGGCGGTGACGTCAGCGCCCACGGAGCGCGGGGCACGCCGGGAGCGCACGGCTGGGTTGGGAGGGAGGTGGGGGGGGGGGGGAAGGCGCGCAGAGAGCGCGGCGGCACCTGTCGCGCATGCGCAGTGCGCGCAGGGCCCCCGGGCACCCGCGCCCACCGCTGGGGCCGTGAGGAAATGGCGGCGGCGCCGCTCAGCGCCCCTTCACGTAGCCCCTCACTGTCCCCCTAGCTGCTGGTGCAGCTGGTCCCATCCCGTTTCTTTTATCAGATTAATGGATTTTATTTCCCCTCCAGCTATTAACTGTGCTAAATCTGAGTGAAACGTTGCCCCCGTTCGCGTCTCTGATGCTGGTTTCACAGGGTTCCCCAGCACACAAGTGGTTTTTGAGGGGTGTTGGCACGAAGCAGGGGCAAATAAGGATGCTGGGTTACAATTGCTGAGTGCTGGCTTCTGCGGAAGCTGGGTTTTAGCAGCTTTCAGGGTGGCCTGATGTTTCCTTAAGAAATCGGGTGAAATAAAAGCATTGCCCTTCTAGTATTTGAGTTCTGGATCGTCATCAACTTACGGCAACTGCTGCTTGTGCATAGGTTTATATTTTTATTTTTTTCCTAAAGGGGTAAAACACATAACAAGAAGAACTGTTGCAACTTCTTGTCAGTTTTTAGGATTCCACATAGAACCCTTTGGTCAATAAACGATTTTTTCAGTGCTGCACAGAACAAAAAGTCAGCCCATGCCCTCCCCAAGGCATGTTTGTTAAATTACTTATTATAATACAGAAACTTGTATGATAATCCACTTTGTATCTGAGTCCTGATGAACAAATCATAAACATTTTGTGATGAGACAGAACTCAGCACTGTGTGGCTATCTTACTGTTTATAATTTTGTAATGACGAGAGGCTTTATTGCCCTATTGACTTAAAAACTGAACTATTGAACTAGTGATAGTTCAATCATTGCTTGATTGGAGTCTGGCGGACTGGGAGCCTCTTAAGCCACACACACACACTAAAAGCTTTGTCTTAGTACTTCTACGGAACAGTGGAAACATTTTAGTAGGTATTAGAGATTTGTAGAATATAATTCTAGCTTCTTTGAAAGTTGGTGCAGTAATAAGAGTTACAACAGAATTTTCACTGATTAACAGTCTTACTGAAACTGTCCTGTAATGTGTTATATAGGTTCCTGACATCTGGAGAGTGGAAATAAATGTCCAGAAACCTGACTTTTTTCTTGAAAGTATCAAAATATCTGCAGGGATTTACATGTAGTTTGGTAGGTCTCTTTTGCCTTTGAATATAATGCTTGTGTAGGTTGCTTAATACAAACATACACCATTTACAGTTACCAGATACACAACATTAGGAACATATTTAAGAGAAAATTGAATCCAAATTAGGTACTCAACATGTGTATAATATATTGTGTACTTGGTTGAGGTAATAACTAGGCCCAAACTGGGCCTAGTACCAACTTGTACAATGCTCAGAGTTAAGAGTGACATACCAAACAGTAGTTCCAGAGATTACAAATCTTTCTTGTAACCTTTTCATGCTTAATTTTTGGGGTAAAATTGATAAATTTTAGTCCTTGTGAATGGTACTATACAATGCAACCATCCCTTCTTTTAGATAGTTAAAACCAATGTTTTCTCTGTCTTCAGAAGTTCAGGAATTGTTAGTTTGAGTTTGTATTTGTTATTCCAATAAAATATCTGAAATGTACAGTCCACTTTTTGTCCTTTTTCTGATCAGTCATCGAGAGATAAGAATATTACATTAATGCTCAGCACCGGGAGATGCTTTGAGTTCTTTGTCTTAGCTTGCAAGTATTAATTGGCATGTTTCCTTTTAATTGTTTGCCAAATGGTTTATGTTATGGCTACCTTTAGTAACCATGTGCTCTTCAGTCCCTGAGTGAGCTGGAATGGCTATCCAGGGAACATTGCTTCAGAAATAAACGTGAGAAAAATCAAACAGCAAGGCATGAGCGTGGAACATCTGTCAGAAAGAAGAAAATGTTTGTCCTGAACACTTGGGTGATGGGCACTGCTGTGAAGTCCATGTGATTGTATATGTTCACTAGTCTTGATATAGCAGCTATGTGACTATGAATCATCCTAGCCATGAGTGTATGTAGGCAGAACGTTAGAACTGTATTTCTTTCAGCACCCTAAGGTACAGGGAACTAAAGCTATTAGACTTTACCTGTTATTTTAGATTCAAAGTCAGAGCATGTCAGGTATATATGCATGTGTTTGTCTAAATCCATGTTTCTGGGATTTTTCTCATTTGCATTAGGAAAGTGTGAGTTGCTGCTTCTCCCTGGTGACTTTAAGAATGATCTTGCCTGTCCATTAAGAAGCACACAATCTTTTAGAAACAAACCAGTAAGGAGCCTCAATTGAAGCACATGGGTAAGACACAATATTCAGAATGGTTTCAGCTAAATTGACTTGTTTTCTCTCTTCTCAGAATACTCTTGGAGAGAAACAGTGTAACCCGTGGGCTAGCACATGTTTTTGTTTGTTTGTTTTGGCTTTGTTGAGACAAACACAGTGGTATGTTCTTCTCATATAAGACATATTTAACAATACATTTTTCTTCCTTTGTTAACCCTTGGAAATCTTGGAAGAGTTTGTGTGTAAATTACAGAAGATCATTTTTTCTTAAATTGGATTTTACAGGAATCTTATGCAGCCCTTTCTGCTATGAGCAGGGAGATAAAATCAAGCACTGTCATGCTGGAATCATCTCCCTCTCTGCTCCCCGCACCCCCTGTGGAATGTAACCAAAGCAAGGATCCAGCTTTAATTTCCATCACTTTAGGGTAAAATAAAGGCAGTCACACACAGTAGTATCTGTTCTTTCCCGTTTTTCATGTCACTGGCATGATTTGTGAAAACATGAGAAGGAAAATGCTATGCAAAGAACATGTCCTGTGAACAGATACCTGACATCTTCATCACGTGCTGTTCACTGCAAGACAACTTCATTAAAAGCTGTAGCAAGGACCTCAACTGAGCAATGACTGATCACAAGTGTCCCTCTCATTCTTTGTCATCAGCAACTCTTTGTTGCTGTTATGTGGTTTCAATTAACTTGTAAGGTCAGTCTTTGCTTACTTCTTTGAATTGTCTCATCCATTTTTCACTTCATCTTTCTGCGGCGTCTTTCACATTGGTCTGTCATCTTTCTTCCTTACCTTTCATTCTTGCTATTGATTATTGATATGGGGCAAAGCAAACCTATTCTGAGTCAATTTGCTTAGTAGAAACAGGTGATTGTTAGTGTGAAGAGCTCAAGAACATACTTTTCTGCCTGTTGCCCAAGTAATAGGCAGCTAGGCACATCTCTGTGCCATAAAAACATGTTCCAAACTATAGCAGAATTTAGTGGGAAAATTAGATGTTCCATATTCCTTAATGTCTGTTTTTTCACCAATTAAAAAATGTGTTCTATTAAAGTCATAACAATGCCTGACAAATCCTTCTTTAAAGGAAATTAATGGCTGAAAGGTGGAACATACATTAGTCACCAGCTGATAGCAATATCTTCTGACAAGTTTTGTTAGTTTTATTAGTTAGTGTGTTAGTTTGTGAAGAATTTGGAGTAGCAATGCCATGCAGTTTAGATGAGGCTACACATTTGTTCCTATACCTCCTGCCCTGGAATACCAGGGAATACAGCACAAGTGTGAAGCTCCTCTGTGTAAGAGTCAGAAAGAAGCAGGAAACAATAGGAAGCAGGGAGAGAGAAACAGAGAGGAAGGGGAAACAGCTGATCTTTGGGAAAACCAGGCATATCCTACTCAGAAAAGAAGGAAGAAAAGGATTAACATTCATGCTTTCCATGCTCATTGTGGAATTGTTTTTAGCCAGCCAGTTTTCTCCTGAAACTGAGTTGTATTTTTAATCCCTGTGCTACTGCTCAGCCCTCTAAGCCCTCTGCTTGCTCTTTGGATATGGCATGGCTCTGCTGAAAACATAAAATAGCTCATGCAGTTTGAGGCAGTGTTGAATTCTTACAGATTTTTGTAAGACTTCAGAATGTTGTGGGAATCAAACAAGAAAAAAAAAACTCTAAGTAATAATGGGCAAGCTCTGGTTTTATCCTTTTTTTTTTTTGTTTTTTCCTCCAATGATCTTTGTGTTCATTGCAAAAGACAAGCAGGGGCAAAAAAAAAAAAATAAAGAGGAAAAAAAGAGAAAAAGAAGTCCAAGAAAAATAAACTTTTTTTTTTTTCCATTTACAAAAGCCATCTAGAAAAGCACAAAAGCAACTATTTTCTACAAACAGCTTGTGAAAACGTGTTAAACAGCTTTCAACCCACTCTATCTTCTATAACATATTTTTGTAATAGACTGGACACTGAAATCATGAATTTAGGAAACCCTACAAAACATAATAATGACTTGTGGCAGAAACACTAATTCTCCTTGTTCCAAGGAGCTATAACGTTAATTTGCTTTTCTTTGAAACCCCAGTACTATCAGTTCCTCTACTGATTTTTGACTATCTGCTGTGCTGCGCAGATTTTTCTTTTGATATGTACTGTGTTCTGTTCCTGTGGGCTGGTATATAAATAGCGTTTGATTCTAAGCACTTTTCATGAATAGTGTTGCAAGCTACATTTGAGCTGTTCCTAACCATTACTGTACATAAAGTCTTGAGGCAATCAGATGCTGTGGTAGTTAGGGCTGAAAGAAAGTATTAGGGGAGGAGATTAAAAGGTTGGAATCCTTAGGAAATCACTTAAAACATGCATCTGTTACCTGTGTATTAGTTCTGGCAGTGTAAGCTTATTGTAAGTGTATTCATAGCAACATTTTTCAGCTTGCCTGAATTAATGCTTGTTAACACAGGGAAGGATTAATCTTTTATTATGTTATTAATGTGTTAAATTTGTTCTTGATTGTTGAAATATCCAGTGAGGAATTAAAAATGACCAGTCATCAGGTGGAAAGCACAGCAAGGGAGACAGTGATGAGCAGAGAAGATCCCTTTAGATATGTGGCTCTACTTGTTTTTTTGGCAACAGAAAGGACCTTGAGCTGAATGAAGAAGCAAAGCGAGACTTTTAAGCTTTGCCCTAGGGGAATGATTTTGTGTTTGTCTCTGGTGTGACCAGTCACTTTTCACCGTGCCTTGCCATCATTCACTGAATTGGATCATGCTGCCTGCCCACAGCGGATTTGTTTTATGGGTGCCTTGGAGTTTGTGTCAGCAGACAGCAAGCAGCCTGCTGTGGACCCTCAGTGCTGCACTGGAAAGCAGCTGGACAGACAGACAGGAGTCCTGAAAGGTTTTAGTGGTGCAGGAAATACATTGCCAGCAGCTCTCAGGAGAGCAGCAGAGTGCAGGTGTTTTGCTGCAGGATGATTCCAGCTGGCCATTCAGTGTGAAGGGAGATCAAGGATAATGGATAAGGAAGAGGCAGCCAGAAGATGAAGAGCAAGCCCCTAAATGGAGGAACAGAAGCAGTCACCTACTTCTATGGCAACTAATTTAATGCCTCAGCCCAGAAAGCAGTTATCTCACAAGGTCTGAACTGAGCCCTGTTTTGTTCTGAAAAATGGGTGCTTGTCTCCATGGAGCAGTTAAGGGTGGTTCTGAACAAATGGGAACAGGAATTGTTGTAAGTTTCCTTGATATCCTGCCCCTTTACAGAGCAGCTGCAATGTCAAGCGATGGCATCTCAATCCATGCTCCCAGCCTCCTTGCTTCTTTGATAATGCCAGCTGATACACTGTTTTTCCCCTGTTACAAAAGCCTCTTTCCTCAGGATTTTTTGATTCACTTTTGGCTGAGCAATGAAAGCACAATAGTCTTCCTTGAGCTAAAACCATGCAGAACAGCTTTATCCCATTACATACACGTAGAACTTTAAGATTAGAGACACTGAACTCAGCTGGAGTTTTTCCAAGGGTTCCTGTCACTTCAGCCCTTTTAGGCTCTTTCTCATCCTGTCTTCAGCTATACTCTAGCCCTTGTATTTGATTGCTTTCCTTCCAAATCAGGCTGATATTAGCAAATATATTTTTGATTAATTATGTTTACATTTTATTTCTTCCCAGAGTGTTTCAAATCACTGCCTGGCATGGGCTTCCAGTTACCCCAAAACAAGCTCAGCAGTGTAGAATTTAATGCCTTCCTCATGCAGGGGCATGGTGGTGATGTTATTGATCATTATCACTGATCTGTCCTGGCCTCCTGGTTGATGCTTACTGTTTTCCACATTTGTTTGTCTTTAGCTCATTATGCTCTTCATTTTAAGACAAGCTCAAAAACTCAGTAGGACATCTTAATCCTCTGAAGAGGAACTAAAAATATATACAGATTGCTAAAAAAAAATCTTAATTTCATACAACACGTTATTGAATGTTACTTGCTTTCAAAATTTTTGTGTGCTAAAATAAAACCCCATCACTCGTCCTTGAGCATGCTGGCTTATTTTTCTCTCCGCATCATACTTGTCACTTCTTCTGCTACAGTCAGTAGTCCTTATGAGCGTTCCTTTGTTGGTGAAATGTTCCCTCCGAGATCTGTTATATGAGTGTCCTCCAAAGAAACCCTTAAACCTGTCTTCAAGCTTGTATGATGTTAAAAGAACGCTGTATTAACAATTACAGAAAAAAAAAAAAAAAAAAGATCATCATTGCTAGAATCAGTCAAATTTTGTAAATTAACTTAGAAGCTGTCTTTCAGCTCCTCTGAACTCTTATACAGCTTTTCCCTCTTTAAGAGGCTTGGAGGATAGGGAAAGGACAATATAGAAGAAAAAAAACAAACAAGCTTGTTCTTGACGCTGCCCAAGGCACCTCATAAATCTGACAAGTTACTCAGCTGCCCTGTGTTCAATATCACCATCTTTTAAATAGAGGCAGAGGATATCGGTGATGTATTTTGAGATAGTTTGCCCTTGATATAGGCTAAACGTGGAACCATAGCCCCAGCCACCCCAGCGGCCCCCCCCTAGGAGAAGTGGAATTGAACAGACCTGGCAGCTGAGTACACCTCTACGCCAACACGAGGGTGAGTGCAGCAGTGCTGCCCTGTGCTGTGGTCAGACTTTTTAAGCTTTCCATGAAAGCATCCCTGCCTTGCAGCCTGCTGCTGAGGATGAGTGTGACTATGAAGTCAGCAGACTCAGGAGCATGCCACATTCCCAGTACCTCCTGAGATCAAATTTTAGACACAACGCAGTTAGAAGCAGTAAAAAAACAACCCATTGCTTGTAAAATGTGTCATAAGAAGAGAACTGATCATTCTTATCTATTATCAGGTAACTTGCCATAAGCCATAAATAGTCCCCTAACAGCCTCGGTAAGAGGGACATTTTTTAAGTCTGTATCTTGCATTTTTAGGATACATTCTTCAAGAACAGGATACATGGAGCAGAAGATAATCTGCAATTACATACAAATTCATTGTGGACAAATGAAATGAATCACCTCCTCGTTAAAAGATTCTGTAAATTTCATATATAAGCACTGCCCCCTACTGCTCAAGGGATTTTCATAAATGTGTATTTAATTAAAAATGTTTCAACAACAGAGTGTTTAATTAAAATATTTGTATAGGCTTGCCTGTAAGAAAAGGACATCTTCTTAGAAGAAAGTTCCCAATTTATCATTTTATGAGCATAAAACACCTGTGCTCTTATGTTAACAGAAGCAATTTGTTTTCTCAAATGCATAGTTTAGAATAAGATGCATGCATCTTCTCAGGCAGAAAGTTAGTAGAGACAACCACATTTCCAAGTAACTGCACCTCTCAAGACTGACCTTAAAGTCCTTGCTTCTGAATTATGACCACAGGAAAGCAAAGGAATAGAAAGATTTCAAGTTGTAAAGATGTGACAGTAGCAAAAGAATTAGTGTTTGTCCCCAAAGTAAGGGCAACGTGATCTATTCAAGCACTCTTTAGTAAATTCTTGTTGCTATTGTCTTTCCTTTTATGGTACATTTTCTTGGAAATTGTAAGGTACAAAGCATGTATGTGTGAGTGCAAGGTGAAGAAGATAGAGTGATGCTATTGTAGTCACAGCATTACTGCAAGCACTTTGTGAGCTGCTGTCACGCCCCTGTGTGACATCGTGGCATATTTGATGCATGTCATAACTTAACATCTGACAGTCTCCTTTTACAATATGATTATGTTTGTCTCTATTGTATGAAATGGAAATTAAAGAAGAAACCATAATTGCACACAACATCAGCAATTTAGGAAAATCACTAGTCCTACTGAGAACCCTTTTACTTCCAGCAGTGATCAATGTTCCCAAGGCTCCCACACTTTTCTGGCATGGCACAGATCAGTGTCAGCTGCTGTGGTTTGAAAGCAACTCCCCCAGAGGATTACAATGCACTAGTGGTGTTTGGACCTGACTCAGCTGATAATGAAATTCCTCTGTTTCAGTGGGGCTTTAGAAAACTGTCTTAACATGGCTAGACATTTGCTATAGAGGTAATTTGTGTCCATTTAGACTCCATTACATTGTCAGGGCCCAAAGAGATTTCAGTGGACATCAGAATCAGACTAACTAATCCTTAGACCACATTTCTGAGGTAGAAGATGCAGTAATACTTATTTAAGGGACAGGGAAACTGAGGTACAGTCTTTGACAGCCTAAATCTTCCGAGTCTCTAAGCAGCTCCTTCACTCAATTGCCTACTGGAATTGGAACTATTGGAAAGCTGCTTTAATACCTGCAAAAGCAGGAACATGCTGAAGGTAGCTGTACTTGAGATGTATGATAGAGCCATCCAAGCACAAAGCCTTTTAGCACCACGCTATCATAGTCACTGCTATTATTACCACGTGTACATTTTAGTGATTATCTGTACATCTGCAAGAGTGCTAAAACAGATTCTGTTTCTTCATAAGCATGGTGCTTAAGTCACAGCTGCTAACTGGAAAAAAAAAAAGCCATATAAAAAGGACAAAAAAGTGATTTCCCTAGGAGATGGCAGAGCAGAAGGGCTGGGTGTTATGAAGTCCTGCTCAGTCTCTATATTTAGTGGCAAAAACACTACAGCAAAACAGGAGGAGTGCAAGTATTATCTTAAGTCAAGATGTCACATCTAGTATTATGCTAGATTTTAGCCACTTTTTTTTTACTTGTTTCTTAGGCTCAAGAAGTTATTTTCTGGAAAAACCTCAGGATCAACTTCATATCCTCACTAGCTGACTTGCATTGAGAAAATTTGGGTTATTAGGCTGAGAGATAATTTCAATGCAAACCCAACCAATCAGGGAAAAAGATGCTTTAGAAATGGCCACTGTGCCAGGCAGCACCACTAGACTTGTGTGAGGGCTTCTGCTTGCTTGGAGAAAGGTCTCTGTGGTGTGGAGGAGAGGAGAGTATTGCCTGAAACTTAGGTTGGGAGGGCTTTAGTTATTGGAAGTTGTTTGTAATTTACTTCAGGTAAGCAAGGTGTGTGTTTTTTTTTTTTTTTTTGCTTTTGTTTCCCTAATTGTAGAGAATTGTTGATGTTAGCTGTAATGTGGCTTTGAAAGTACATTGCTAAGTAGGTGTAAGCAGATAGTGAGAGAGCATTATCTTTTATTTGTGCTATAGCTATTTAATATATTGAGTAGGTGTGGAGTGTTGTTATTAGCTATTTATATGCTTTGTAGAAGATTTAATGCCTTTAAAGTAGGCAAACCATAGCAGGTTTTTTTTTTTTTTTTTTTCTGTAAGCTAAAACTAAACATATGTTTCTTCTTCCTGTGTCACATCTTTTTTAATAAAAAAAAAATCATGTGGTAAGCTTTTGGGTGGAGTAACTCTCTTTTCCTTTTACTATGAAGCTTGTACAATGCTCTATTCTGTTAGTCATCTTGTGGGGGGTGATCAGTTTGATTCTGTTATGTGAGTGTATGACCCTTCAAAGTGTGTTTACAAGCCATGTAGAAAGTGTTCAAAGCAGTAGCTGAGCTGCAGCCTAAGTTTTGCAGGGGATGGCCCTTCCCTTAGGTAGGATGGGGACTTAAATAACTGGACATTTGTTAACTTTAATTTCCCCTTGTATAGAACTAGCACAGGCAGAAAGTGTCTTATCTTTCCTTGAGTTAAGGTTGCCTTTCTTTATCAATTGAACTTAATTATTTTGGGCTGTTTCCTGGAGAGTACTCTATAACAGGGATACTTCTCTGTTATGTTTATTTGGCATAATAAGGTTATGATTAGCCTGGTACTGTGAAGTGGACATGATCCAAGTGTTTGCTTGGCTGTAGCTGTTTTCTGCCCTGTCTCTTTTTTTATGAGCAAAAATGCAGCCTGTTTAATGCTAGCTTGAAGGCTGAGCAAAATGATTGGGGATTTATCTCACAGATCTGAGGCTGAAAGCTGGATTGGCTCTGTGAGAGGTAGCATAGGTTTTGCTCTCCTCCTTTACTATCTGTTCCCACAAGCATCTCTCCGGTAAACTGGCAGAGGGGATGTGCAGGTCTCCTCCCTTCAGGCACGCTAGCAAGGACTCAGCAAAGTACACAAACACCGGATCTGCGATTAGGCTGCAATTCTGAAACAAGCTCAGTGTTGTCGAGAGCACGAGTTTTCCAGAATATGCGTGGGGGTGAGCAGGGGGGATGTAGGACAAATAATGCAGGGTGAGTGCTGTCTGACCCTGGGAAGCCAGCTGACTGCTCTGGATTATCTCATTCTCTTTCAGAACGAGGGCATGGCGGACACAGTACCAGCAGAGGCTTCTCTCAGGACTGCTCACTTCCAGCTCTTCAATTCCAGCATGAGGGACGAAGCAAGAAGACTGAGGACTTTTTCCCAGTGGCCAGACAGCTCACCGGTGCCTGCCTTGGATTTGGCTGAGGCTGGGTTTTATTTTGTGGGTCCGGGAGACCACGTACAGTGCTTCTGTTGTGGTGGTATCCTGAAGGATTGGAAAGCTGGCGATTGCCCGATGGTGGAGCACCTGAAGTTCTTCCCTTTCTGTGAATTTGTTTACCATGAGACTGCGCAGAACCAGCAACAGCTTCCTCTCCAGGGAATATTTGACTGTGTGGATGGGCAGTTCCTCAGCCTCCTGCAGTGGATGGACATTGAGGAGGTAGCCCTGCCCGATCCGCCAGCACACCCAGAAATGGGGACAGAGGAGATGAGGCTGTCAACATTTCAGAACTGGCCGCAAAGTAGTGAGATGCGTCCTGAGCAACTGGCTAGAGCAGGATATTTTTACACAGGTAGGAACACCTAAGAAAGTCTCTCTCCATCTGTGTAATGTTGTGAAAGTATGTTTGTGTATGGGTTCCTGGGAACCCATAGCTAAATCTGAATTTACTGTACCAAATGCTGGAGGAAATGCAGAAGCAGAAGACTTGGCTAGAGAGAGGAGCTGACCATGTCTTGTGCAAATTTTGCTTACCTGAATCATTCTGAAGAGCAAACAACAAAAGCTCTGCAGGGGCTGTAACTGAGTATTTGAGATTGCTGGGTAACAGCACAGGGTGAGTGTTTTATCCATGCTGCACATCAACCTAACACACTTTGCCAAAGCCCTCAAAGAAGCATGCTGTCCTCTGCAAGTGTGGTCCCCTGTAAAGCAGAATCAGTTGCATTTCTACCTTGCTGTCACACGATATCTTCATGAATGTGCTGCTGATTTGGGATCCTGCAGCACTTTAAGATGCCTGCCTGGCTGTTGGTGCTGCTTCCTTAGATGCTTCTCACAGCTTTATGCTGAAGTATTTACTAGCACTTTGAAACGTTTCTGGCTCTGTTCTGGTGATATGAATGTGTATGTCAGCTGGTATCCTTACACCAGCTTGTAGCTCCTAGACACAGAAGCAAACTTGATGAATTAGCACCTTTTTTAGCTGAAGCTCTACTTAGAAATCCGCAGTGTTTTTTAAAACTCTTATTCAAGGTAGTTTTTGAAGATGTGTTTAATGTTATTGCTCGCCCAGATACTTGCAAGTACACTTGGTATGGTTAGAAACCACATCCTTCCTTCTGCACGTGCTGCTTTACGTACTGCTTGGGCAGAAGACCCTCGTATGCTGAACTCTGGTTTTGGGTACTGATGCATCCACTAGTAAGTCTGCCTTCCCCCTTGCTGACGGTAATGGAAGCATGATGTGTTTTAAGCATATATTTTACTGGAATTAGTGGGTGTTGAACCTATTTATTGCTTGCACTTTTAGAAGGGTTTGAGGCACCTCCTTTGTATGCCATGTTTTGTGTAAGCTCAGTGTTCTCAAAAATCCAACTCAAGGAAATTTATAGGTAGATAACCCATTTGTGGCTCACATTCATAAGGAATAAGGATACTGGACTTGTATTACCAAACTAGAAAAGATGCTTTTTTGAGCAAAATATGTAATGTTTCTTGTCATCATATAAATATATGGTGGTTCCTCCTTGAAAGCTTTGCTGGATAGGTATCAAGTCAGAGTAAGTGTGAATCCAGCTTCCTGGATTGAGCAGTTGGAGGAAATCCTTCTAGTATAATCATGATTGACTGTAATTAAATATTGTGGGTGGGAAATCCTTTTTTGTGATCTAATGTAGTGATAATTGTGTTAGAAATGTTCCTTCTTCCATGTGATGAAGGGATCTATGGGTTTCATATCTGCACATCAGTAACCGAGATGTGGAGGGAAGTGGCAGTCTGCATCTACAGACTAAAGTTCCCTCTGAGAAAAATCCTGGCTATCATGAATATCTCATGCTCTCATCATTGCAGTAAAACTGACTTGCCTCTTTCTCCATTTGAGTACTATTTCTTAGCAAGGCTGCCCTTTCCTTTCATCTCTAAATGTTGTGATTGCTGCATCTCAAATCTGCAGCTCTGGCATGCATGTAGGAAGGTCTGTCTAAATAACTGACCTGCTCCTCTTAGCTTGAGTTAAATAAGTTTGTTTGCTAATGGCTTTCTACTTCTGTAAGACTTTCACTGAAGCTTTGTAACCTCAATTTTGTGGTAAATGCAGTTAAATACTAAAAATCTGCACCTGTCTGCTCACAGCAGTGAGCAGTGTGTCTGTAGCAGAAGAGCATCGGCTACTTCAGTTTACCTGCTGTTGTTTCTGTCCTTATTAAATTTCAAGGAACAGAGAAGACCAGCTTGGCCAGGAGCACAGGATAAACTGTAAAGCACAGTCTGCAGCTAAAAGGTACCTTGTGCTGACTTGATTTCTCAGGTGAGCCACAAAGGCTCACCTGGGGACTGTTAGGAAGCAGCCTGTGATGGCAATCCTCTGCAGCCACTTAAGCTGGAGAGCAGTGGAACCAAATGTTCAAAATAAGCCAAATGGTGCCCTGATGTTCAGAAGATTATGTCTCTGACCCAAATTTACTGAAATTGTTCAGGCTGCACTGAAACTTCCATCATCCTTAGGGCAGTGCAGTTCTCAGCTGCACTTGGCTTTGATTTCTCTGATCAGATTGTGAAGAGACCTGCAGTAGCAAGGTGGGGAGCTCAGGACCATATTGCCATAAAACTTTATGCCTATGGGATAGCAGCTGTGTGTGTTGTCTGCTGGTTCTGGCAGATCATGGTTAGAAATGGTGTGTTTATAGGTATAACTGCTTATAGCTGTGCTCTAAATGTAGGTGTGTGTGCACATGAACTAGGTGATCACATGTGGGCTGTTAGCTTGTGACCCAGCTCTGGAATCATCTCAGCCAGCTGCAGCTCTGGGATTTCTGACTGTCTTTGGATTTCCTGCCTCTAAACAACTTGTACAATGCTGATAAATTTGTCACGTGCTCAACTGGTCTGTCCTGGAGTCTGGGGTTTGTGCTGAATCTCTCCCCAGCTTCTCATCTAGGGCTAGGGGAGCATCAGGTGATGTGAGATCTCATACACTGTTTGATGTCTCTTTCAGGACAAGGGGATATGGTGAGGTGTTATTACTGTAATGGAAGTGTGAGGAACTGGGCTGTTGGAGATGACCCGTGGAGGGAACATGCCAGATGGAATCCAAGGTAACTTGGTCTTGGCTGACGAATCTGTCTTGTAGCAAGGTCAAAAGGCACATTGTGTGTTGTAGTGTGTGTTTTTCTTATTCCATGAGACAAAAGTACCACCAGCTGAGGGACAAGGCAGTCAGACACAGGTGTACAAGTAAAGGGTGCTGCTTCCAGGCCCTGTTATAGCTTAGTTTCTAGGTTTTTCTACCTGGCTAGAGCCAGGTGGGAAGCTAGTTGAGTAAATTCTGTTATGTTTAACTGCATAAGCTGTTGCTATAGTCTGTAACCATCTCAAAGTCTCTGAAATGTTGAGAGGCTCCAAATCCTTAAGGCCAAAGTTCCAGGGTAAGGGACCATCTTCAGGTTTTAGTAGTGGGCCAAGACAGAAAACTTGTTTGTAGGTCTGCCACTTAGTCTGTGTTATCCTCTTCACCTGTGGGAGAACCAAAGGTTGGCCTGACAACTTAATGATGTCTCCTCACCTGCTGACTCTCCTATTTCTCCCATTCTGCCCTAAAATGTAGCGTGTGTGTTTGGAGTCTCTCTCCATGTGTTGTCTTAAAGCCAGCTCTTGAGATACCCTGTACTAATGTATTTAAAACTTTCTGCTTACAGGTGTGAATTTCTGTTGGGGTCGAGGGGGAGAGAATTTGTTAACAGCGTTCAGGAGTCCTTTGCCAGCTCTCGCCCTCCAGTGAGTCATGAATATTTTGTGTGTAGTGAATGGCAGTTTGTTAGCTGAAGTCTGGTGTACGTGCTGCTCTTCTGTGACCATCCTGTGATGTTTTCAGGGACATTCCAGGGATCAGACTGAACAAGACTCTTCTGCTTCCCAAGGTTGGTGCTGTAATTACATGGAGTCTTGTCTTCTGTCAAAAGTGGTGTTTGTTCTTCCACCTTACCCCAGCTTCTGTGCACTCTGTAGACTTGGTGTTTTGATGTTCTAGAAGCAGTTTCTCTTTATTCTTAGGAAATGGTCTCTAGCACAAGAAGCAAATGTACTTGCTTTTGGGACCTTTTATCCTGTTCAAAACAGAACATTCAGCTAGTCTGGATGATGATGTGACTTTTGGCTGCTTGCCTAACCCTGCCCGGACTCGTTGGTGCTCTGATGGTTCTGTTTCTGTCTGTGGAGTTGTTCAGACTGCAGCATTTGAAGTGTATTCAGTAGACCAGAGAACAGCTAGAAGGTCCCAGCTTGGTTCTGGGGATCTATTACCATCTGTTATTTGCTGCTGAAAACTTAAGTAGGTGAAATTTGGCTCGTGTAACTGTGGAAAACTGATTTCCTCATGCTCTTGAAGAGCCTGTCCACTAGGTGAGCTTAAGAAAGATTTATGCCTTTGAACAGGCTGCCAGCTGAATTTCCCACTTAGTGTTAACTGATGAATGGTTGAGCTAGATTATGAGGTGAGAGAGGCTTCAATTTGAGTGTTCTTGATCTTCATGAAAGCAGTTCTGAGGCTTCTGTTCTGGGATATGAAAACAAGGTTCTGGACTAGGGCCAGACATGGAGACTTTATTCACTGGCACTGTCCAATAAAACACCTGAAGTTAGTCTCCTGGCTCTCATGGAATTGCTTTCAATGACTTTCTTGTGAGTTATGGTTGGAAGTAAAAGCTGTAAATCTTGATGTTGGTCTGCCTATATAGATAACTTGAGGAATGTTATGAAATTAATGCCACTTCATATATAAATGACTTCAGAGAGCGGCATACTCTTTGCCCTGTTAACCTCCCCTGCTTTTTTTGGTGAAGTATCTGCTCACTGCTTTACAGATCTTCTAAGGAACTGGAGGTCGCTGTCTCTTCCTTCTGTGGATCAGTTTTCTGTAGCACACAATGTCCTGGAGATGGGCTTTGACCCACTCCGGGTGCTTAGCCTGGTAGACAACAAGTACGTGCTGACTGGGACTGAATACCTGTCTGAGTCTGAACTGATTTCTGATCTGCTCCAGCTAGATTGGGAAGAGAACAGTGTGGAGGAAAGCAGAGGTATGCCTGATCTGCCCACCCATGCTCTTGGTGGAAGTTTAACCTCTCGTTCACTTGATCTTGAGCACTGTTGGGACTGTCCTGAGGGTCTGCCTCCTCTCTTCCTAGGCTGGAATTAACAGCAGTCATGCACCTAAGCCTGAAGAGGCTGAAGAATAAGGGGCTGTGATTACTGTAGTATCAGTAACTGCACCTCTCCAGTAGGCTGTGGTGTAGCAGAAAGTTTTGAAGCTGTCTGCCTGTAACTGGAGTAGCAGATGAACATTGTAGGGTTTCTGCACAAATTTACATCAGTTGATGCAGATGGGTGGACGAGGCAGTAGTGTGAAGCAAGGCTTTTAGGATGAATGTGTACTCTAAGCCTATTTGAAATCCAATCAAGGACTTCATCAAAAATACCCATAGATCTGTTTGGATAATGTGTTTTGCTTATGTCTGTCTTGTGTTACTTGTCTTATGGAGTCTCTGTGATAAGTGAAGTTTATCTAAGATGTAGTTTCCCATAGACTATTTCTGGTACAAGCCTACTTTCCAAAGCTCCTGTCTCTGTATCAGCTGGCCACCCCTTTAGCTAAAGCAAAAAATAAAATGACTCTCTCAAAGGTGGGTGATTAAATAGTGAGTGAGCAGGTGCTGACTCCTGCTGTCTGATAGATAAATCACCTCTGGGGAGAGAATTTGATGTGGACATATGTTAACCTCCTTACAAAAATACAGTGCCATAAGCACCAGAAAGCATTGGCTTGGCCAGGCTGAGTGCACGAGGCTAACAGTTCTGTAAACAAGTGCTTGACTGAGTGGCACTGACATCAAGGACATTACATCTCTTTCAACAGTGCCCTCTGAAGAGGGAAGGAAGGGGTAGCATTTTAATGCCATCTTCTCTCCTGGTTATACAGATGCTGAAACCTCACGGTCAAGAGAAGAAATGCAGTCTGAGCAACAAAAGGAGCCAGGTGCACTGGGGTGACAGTGGGTGAGGGAACTGTCCAGATACAGTCAGGATAAATTTTTATAGTAACAGCAGCAGTGGTTATTGTATTTGTTGATTTTAATCCTGGAAAGGAATGTGTAGCCGCCCAAATGGTGGTGGAACATAGGGACCTTGTTGAGGAATTAGGGTTCCTTTGTGAAGCAGGCTATTTTAAAATAGCTTTTTTTAATCAGGGATGTTACATACCTTTATACTGCAATATTGACACCTGTCCCTACTCAGTCCAACATGATTAGATATGCTGGGCCTAAGGTAGGTAAGAGTCTATAATAGCTGTAGCTTTTCAGTTTGAGTGAAATTTGCCTGAGAAAGGTACTTCTGACACTTTCCCAGTCAGTCACTGAACAAAATGATGAGCAAATTGCTTTGTGACTACTTAAGGTGACAGGACTGGCCCTCTGGAGCTGTCACGACACTAACTCTTTGGCTTTTCTCTTTTTTTTTGGTGAAGAAGCAGTTCCGTTGAGCACAGAAGAACAGCTCCGCCGCTTGCAAGAGGAAAGGACGTGCAAAGTGTGCATGGACAGAGACGTGTCTGTTGTGTTTGTTCCATGCGGCCACCTGGTAGCTTGTGGAGAGTGTGCCCTCAACTTGAGACTGTGCCCTATCTGCAGAGCGGTCATCCGGGAGAGTGTGAGGACTTTCATGTCCTGAGCTATGATGTGCTAAACAGGAAACATTAATCTATGCAATCCACTCATAAAACAGGAAGAAAAGTAGTTTAATACTGTCTTATTTGCAGGGCAGCCTGGCCTAAAACTTATTAAATGTGCCTCCTGGCACTGGCTAAAGTGATGATTTTAAATGTAATATTCTATCATGTAGCAAATAAAGGTTTGCCAGTACTATAGCTTGCTAACTGCAGGGGAAAAATGTTTTTAAATTAGCTGTTCTTTCACTGAATAAAGGCTTATCTTACAGAGATTTGAGTATCTGATTCTAGAATGTGCCCTGCTGGTGGGGATCCCACAATGTCAGAGTGGAATCAAGTTGTAGGTAACACTGAAGGATGGAAATTCAAGTTACAGAAGCATGAGAGGGAGAAACAACCTTATACCATCCACTGGTTTCCTTGGGAACTCACGGAAGATATTGCGAGGGACCTGCAGACTCCTAACCCCAAAAGAAGGGAGGAGGGTGAGGGAGGATAAGGACCAAGCATGTGGAGTTGTGTAAGTGGGAATAATTCTGCATCTGAACGTGACTGAGAGATTTGATACCTGTTTCTTAAACACAGATGTGGAGCCTGGAGCATGGGCTCTGGAGTCACTTGTTTAGGTCCAACCCCAGGCACTGAACAGGGTCAAAGGCTCATCTCCTTAACTTTAAGGTGTCAGGTAAATATTAATGCAGCTTTTGGCAACGATGAGAAATTACCAGCTGAGCAGTTCAAACTCCTGAACTCTGAGGAGCTGGTGGGTCTCCTTCTAGCCAGCAGCTTTTGTAGTGAGCAGAGCTGTACCACTGTGCTAAATTAAGCATTGCATCTGGGTTCAAGCTATCACTGGCTTTATTTTGCCACTAAAAATAGCAGTGAAAGCTGCATACGTTTTAAGTGGGCGTGCTAATCTGTGGAGGGGAAAACAGCTCAGTGTTGGATTAGTGTTATTTCCTCTTAAACTTCAGCTCAGTGTGGCTGGAACCCAGCCTGAGCATCAACGGGATGACAGGAGGCTAAACTGGCCAGCTATTTCTGGGCTTTTTTTTATTATTATTTAAGTTGATTTGACTAGCAGTAGTCCCAAGCGGTGCCTGTCACCAACAGAGGGCACTCCTAACCTCTGGTAAAAACCCATTTGAGCAAAGCTTTCAGTTGCTCCTAATCTCACGGCTTGCTGGAGATGCAAACGGAGTTTCTGCCCTAAAAGTAGTTATTGTGTAGTCTTGCAGTACTGACAGTAGTAGGTCTAGCACAAGCAGACCAGCAGGAAGGGCTGTGAGAGCATGAAGAAGGAATGTCTTTGCTAACAAAACCCAGAGGAGGTAATTAAGTGTGGAATATGATGTGTAGTGTCTTATCTTGCTTTGTCTTCTCAGAGGGGCTTTTTTCATAGCAGTTGCCAATACTAAATATTAGAAGCTTACCTGATCCTTTGTTTTACTTCTAGTGAGCGGTGTGTAATTACCTGTGTTCATCATAGAATGGGAAGGGTAGTTGTTGAGAAGCTATTCAGTCATCAGACCTGTGTACAATTAATCTTTACTGCAGGATTTTGAAGTCAAGAGGCGGTAAGTGCACAGCTCTGTGCTTAGTCTTGTTAAAGTACTTAGCAAGGGTTTTCAG
Organism: Anas acuta; assembly: GCF_963932015.1. Lineage (NCBI taxonomy): Eukaryota > Metazoa > Chordata > Aves > Anseriformes > Anatidae > Anas > Anas acuta. The sequence goes on from NC_088994.1 coordinate 14,483,025, forward strand.
TTTTTGTAGTAGCTGTGGCATTAAGTCTCGGTCAGATGAGAGAGTATTAAACATACAGACGACAAAATAACTTGAGGAATTCCTTTCTGACTGCGCTACCATCTAGAATAATTCCCCTGTGTAGTAATTCCATTGCTAAATGATTAGTGAAACACTTCAGTTCTTCAGAGCTGAAACATTGCTTTCTCCACCACTTGCACTGAGTTTTGTTTGTTCTCAAACAGGGCCAGTGAAGAATGCTGGCATCTGATGGCATTTCTGAGGAAAAGATTTTTATTAAACTAGGGAGTGTAAATTCAGGAGTTTCTAATCATTTATCTGGGGCCTCTAAAATTCATTTTCCCTTTTAAGTTTTAATGCAAAAATCTTGAGGATGAGCACTTTTTTCCTACCCCTTTAGGGAACATCAAGCAGGGCAAGTAGGGAAGCATAATACAGGAATGGGCTGAATCAAAGTAGAGGTGGAGAAAGTGCTAAGCAGCTGTGTACCCACACTGCTATACCACTTCTCTGAATGGTGTAGTAACTTGTTCTGCTTTTTTTTTTTTTTTTTTAAGTTGGCACAGCACTGAAGGTGGAGGTAGTATGTTTGGTCAGGCAGAGCTTTTTCTTCCTCAAATTGAGGAAACTAGTGGCGAAGCAGCAACTCCCAGCTGTCTGTTCTGCTCCCTCAGAAGCTGTGGCTCGGACTGGCCAGAAGGAAAAACACCCTTAGAAAACTTCAGGAACATGCTGCTTGTATCTGCACCTGATCTGAACATGAAATGTTTGGCTGCAGTAGGCATCTGAAATGCACATTGCATATAAATAGTGTATATTCTATTAGCACTAATTCTATAGAACAGCATTTTGTTTCCTGGATCCTTTCAGAATGGGACAAATAAAGGTGCGTCATTTTGTTGTTGACTTTAGCACTTAATGTTTTTATTTCTTTTCATCCTTCCACCACACTTCCCTTCCCTAGCACGGCTTCTGGCCTGACTCTTCTGTGAAGCACTGTTCAGAAATCCCAAGGAACCTTGTACGAGGCAAGACAAAGAATTACGACAGCATGTGGAGTGTACCAGCCAAGGAATGCCATGAATGGCTGGACCAGCGCTCTCTCTGCTTGACACATAACATGCTGGGAGATGTAGTTAACAAAACTGACACTTTTTTAATTGCTGCAACTCATTAATGCAACTTAATTACAGTTATATTGCCCCTTTCCTTGTCCCTGTTCCCTCCCCTCCAAGTTATCCTATCACAGAAATGCCTTCCAGCAAGAAGCTGTTGGGGCTGTGCCCGAAGCGTGGCTGTGTGGTGAAGAAAGCAGGAACAAAAATGTGATCCAGGAGGAACCAGGGGCGTTTTCCAGGGTCCTGCAGCAGGTAGCAGTTGTGCATACGGTTACACCAGTGTTAATTTAATGTGGATGGGCAAACCCAGAGTAAGCTACAGCTGCTCTGAGAATGGCTTGGCACGTTGAAATGGGGCTAAGCTCCGTGCTGAGTAAAGATTTGGTGCTTGTGCTAGTTTTTTTTAGCTGTTTAGCATTTATAGTACTTAAGTCACAGAACATTGAAGTCAGTTCTTACTACTAAGGAGTGAATAACTGATAAAGAGCAGAGGAGAGGAAGAGAGTCCTGGGTGAGGGGAAGAAAGGGAAGAGCTCTCATCTATAACTTAAAAAAAAAAAGTGGAGGGTGTGCAAGGAGCCTAAACAACTCAAATGCGAATAGCCCTTACCTAGTTCTATACAGGCAGGGAAGACTTGAGGTTGTGTTAAGGGATTTAGGCTCTTTCCAGAACAAGGGAAAGGAGAAGGGAAGAAACTAACTACAAAACATGAGATGTCCCAGGGTGTTATGGTGTTTCCTTCTCTATGGATCCGTGGCAGAAGGAAGCAGCTCCGACTTCTACTGTATCTCTTGAGAGAGGCTCCTGGTGAACTTCTTCTGCCTGAGGTCTTCAGGCCGCTGCCATCTGTTGGCGAGTACCACCAGGCTATGGTAGGAATGGTTCATCAGGGCACTTGTAGAGTTAAGAACAGACTGCGTGGTCATCCTTCGGTGTACATTCATTGCATATGAAAAGAAGAGAAGGAACAACAAATGGAATGGAGTTCTCCATCCTGCATTTCCTCTGCTGGAGATCCAGGCCACAGGGGATTGTTTCCTGCAGCACCTTTGGAGTGCAAGATTTATCCATCCTCTGGCTCTTCTTTATTTACGCAGGCCTGTAGAGGAAAAAGTGAGGCAGGGCATCAATACGGAGCTCGGATTAAACTTGAGTTAAACTGTGAAGACGAGGACAAAATTGGTTTGTTTTTTTCCCCGTTGTGGGCTTTTAAATACAATGGGTTACAAATGAGGAATAGGACTGAGATCAGAGGTAATGGGGTTAATTAGTGTTCAAGTTTGGAAAGAACATTATGTATATACCAGACCTGAATATACTGCAGTTAGATGAAGGAATAGTTATGAGCTGGAGTGTTAGGTCCATGGATCTTCAGCCTTTGGAGCTGCTTAAAATTTGGTTAGGAGTTTTAAAAGCTAGGGGCATCTCTGGGATAAGGTAGCTTCTTAAAGCACATCACTGCAATTTCAGTGCAGAAGCATCAGTATAAGCATATCTACTTTTGTAGCCAGCATTAAGGATGAGTGAAGGCTTTCAGCTGAAACATCACCTCTTAAACATGCAGCTTCAGGTTGATCAAAACAGTTTGCAAATTCAGGTTGATATTCAGCAAATGTTTTTGTTGGGGGGAAAGGGGGGAGGTCTACCTAGAAAGAAAAGCAGAAGGATTTTGATGTGTGTAGCATTGTGTTTGTTTTCCAAAGTGGGCTTAGTGTCTTGGTCGTTTAAAGAAAAGTTTGGAGGAGAAAATCAATCCTAAAGCAGCTTTAGTTTTTCCCGCTCGCTCCCCCAGTGTTTCAGTCTGGCTATTTGCATACTTGTACCTCTCAGAAGAGCTGAGAGGTACAAGTTTATCTACTGAAAAACCCACTTTAATGCAGTTTAAGTGGGTGACTGTTGTATGGGATCTGGTCCTCTAATTCAGGATGCTCACAGCTGCTTTGTGCCTGGGGCTACAGGCAGGCTGCAGTGCAGGAGAGCTGCTGAGGGGTTATTAAAGGAAGCAATTACCCCTGAGAGCCTTGGATCCCTAATCAAGCAGTGCCTCCTGTTGCTACCCTGTCAATACCGGTGTCTCCATCTGATAAAAGTCACACCCTTGGTTACCCTCTGGCCCTTTCCAGTGGTAGATCTAAGGGAAGCAAAGTCAGTGAAATCTGGCTCAATAAATAAAGTTACATTTAACTTATGAGCTTTAAGAGAGTATTGTGTGCCAGGTTGTGCCCACGTTGTGGACAGGAGCCTTACAACTGTGCAATTCATTACTGGTTGTGTAAGTGTGGTGTTCAAAGGCAGGGAGATGTATTTATTTCTTATATTTATTGCCCATCTCTCTACATTTTAAGTAGAGGCTACTTCCCATCATCTAGCTAGTTCTTGGTTTTGCAATAAGTTGTGTACAGAATGATGTTACAAGACTAATCTGTGTTGTAACTGAGCTCACCCAGTACTGAAACACATTCAGAGAATGATGTCAAAGGCCTGAATGGATGCAGCAGGCAGGAAGCGCTGACAAGTTATCGGATGATCTGGGCCTCCTACTGTCTTGGCAGGCATTGCAGGGTGCTGGGAGATAACAGCTTTAGTCAAACTTCAAAGCTGGTTGTTAACCCTTCCATGGTTATAATGTGAGCTCTCTTGCTTCAAATGGGAGCTCTGTTACTGCAAATGACCAAGAAAAGCAGCCCTGATGCCTTTTGCAATGAAGCCAAAGAGGAGATGGTAGTGGAAACAGGCGTGGCCTGAATTTGGTCTTTAGCTAAGGAAAGGCGAGAGCTCAGTCTTTCCTTCCTGAAATCTCATTGGGAATGTTCTCTTTTGGTCTCAGGAGAATTAGTTTGGCTTTAAATAACTGCTTTATTATCCTGTGGTTAAGTACTTTTACCCAGAAAGTCATACACTAAAGATTTAACTTCTATCAAGTAGCCTAATATTTTATTATTAAGCAGTGCAGTGTGGTGGTGAAAGTATTCTTGCATAAAAACTTCCAGAAGGCTTTCTTAAGCCTGTGACTTGAAATAGGAGTTATCCCATTCAAAATCCCCTAAAGTCAATGACATACACAACAGAAATGGTTGTGGAATCTGAAATAACTGTATTTATAGAACAGTGCCACTGTGTGAGTGGTGGAGAGGCTAATTAAGATGAAGAATCCTCAAAATCATGTGGTTGTAAGCACCAGTACAAAACTGTTATTTCAAAGAGAAATAACACCTGGCTTTTATCACTTGTGTGGCATTCAGTTCACTTCCTTGCCACTGAAGTGAAGGAGCTCAGCTTGAGATAAAGCTGGGTGATAACTGGATTATGGGCTGGAAGTATCTGCTATCAGTAACAGTGTTGGGAGATGCTTTTTCGACCTAATTCAAGGTAAAGGTACGTGAAAGGTATGTGAGAGCATCTTTCAGTACAGTGGGTAGAAGCTGAAGGCCAGAAGTAAGGGTGCACACTTTTAAATGCCGAATTTAGCAGCTGATAACCACAGAAGTACATTACCAAGGAACACATTCTACTTTGAACTTTGACAGTGTATTTAAAAGTTACTTGACTTGGAGGCTGGGTAGTCAATACAAGAGCAGGTCTAGTCCCAGATTTAAGCTCTGCATACCTGTGTAGGTCAATGTCACTGTTCTGGGGGGCCTTCAGAGTATGGAAATCCCTAATTTGGAGAGAGAAAGTAGGGAAATATGCAAGCCAAGACAAGGGAGAGGACACAGAAGAGAGGAAGGAGTGTGATCTCACTGGAACAGGACAGGTAAAACTAGCATGTAGAGGGTAATTCAATTAGACAGGGAATGAATGAAAACGATTCTGTTAGACAGTTGTGGCAACAGGACAAGATCATCATCAGGACAAACTGACTACTGTCAAATGGGGTGATGCCATCCTAAAATTAAAAATGGAAGTTCATAGCTGCAGTTAGCTCAGAGTCAATTGTAAAATGTATTTGGTTTCATTCAGGGCTTCCATCAACAAAAAGGAGAAAAAACAAAGCACATGCTCCTGACCCCTAGCTGCTCTAAAAATTAAACTTGAATTTGGATGTATTTGTTGTTTTGCATCTTCTTGGAAGGATACAGAATGTTTTCAGCCATCATTAAATTACTTTCATAGCAGGACAAGGACAGCTTCAGTGCCCCATGTTGCAAAACTCTATAGCATCGTTAGCTGAGAATCAGGTAGGGATCTACTCCTACTCCCACTCCTGCATGTGGAAGAGAGGCAATAACTAGTCTGGAATAAACAAAAATTAGTGTTTGGCTGCTGTGAAATTTATAGAGGGTCATCTTATCTACTCCTTAGCAGCTGTTTTCACCTCTAGTTAGTCAGGAGAGAAATATTATATTGTGCTGGCAGAAGCTATCAGTGCGTGAGTGATGGTCTGAACAATGGAAATGAACGGAATTAGCTGTGCACTTCAGTAGCTTACCGTCTTATTAAGACCCTTGTAAGGAAGTTTTACATTGCTAGCTTCTCAGTGGGGATTACCATCTCCCCATACAGAAAACTTCATAATTACCAGCTTTTTTTCACATACGGAATTGTCATTTTAAGTAAAAAAGCAACCCAAGCCCCATACTGTAAAAGCACACCACTGCATCAAGACAATAAATCAGGGAGCTGCCTACAGAAGTTCCACGGCTTCTGCAGACTGTAGGAAGTTCCATCCCACTGTGACAAAATGAGAGGGAAATCAATATTTAATCTCCTGTAGCATCCCTTCTAATAATGCTATTGCATCCCCAAAGTTACAGGGAATTTAACTGCTTTGCAGCAATGACTGATTCTTCTGGTCTTGTGCTACGTTACAGGGCGACACCTAGATTTATCTGCGGGTAGTTTTTCTTCTTCCAACCCCACTTTTGTCCCCCATCTTCACATCTTTCTTTTTGGCAGAACTCTCTACTAATATTATTCCCCAAAACAACCTTCCTGGGTGGCTGCTTTTACAAATTCCTGCAGACTGAACTGCCTTCTGGCAGCTTGATGCAAGAAGCACCAAAAAATCACTCTTATTGCTGCTTTAAATGGATAACGCTAGCCTTTGTTTGAGATTCTCAATAAGTACCAGCTTTAAACTGGACCATGTAGAAGTGCACTCGTGTGCTGTCAGCAGTGGAAGGAGAGGAGCTGAGGGCAGAAGCTGGACTTCAACAACAGCTCTATTACACTGGCGTGAGAGGAGCTGCTGAGGATGCCTCCCTTTCCTGCTCCCCCCTCTCAGCTGAGCTCTTGGGATGGCACAAATAAAGCTGCTGTTCTTGTAGGTAACAGAATTCCAACGCAAATGAAACCTTAAGAGCAAACTTGCCCTGTCCTGCATACAAATTAATACTCATTTTAATTTGCTGGTGGGTTAGCTTTGCTCCTTACAGGCTCTCTAGAAGCATGGGCAGATACAGAGCGAAACTGTTACAAGAATCAAAGTTCGATGTGCTGTTATAGGAGGATGCCCAGTGATCAAAACTGCGTGGATGCACAAGTGTAAGTTCAGTTGTGACTGCCCACAAAGCTGAGATATGGCTTAAATAACTAGAAGCTGCATTTATTTTACCCCGGTAGAGATCTGTCGTTGAGCCTGACGTGCCATAATTTAACTTCAGGATTGAGAATCATACTCTGCTGTCCCTCTGGCTTATTCTCAACGATCACTTATTCTCAGCTTCCTCACAGCTCCTACCTGTACCTGCTCAGGCAGCATTCAAAGCCTCTTTCTGCTGAAAAGCATCCAGTAGCTTGTTTACAATAGCATCCTGCAGCTGGCCCAAGTGTTTCCTATAAACCTCACGGCCATCAGCCAAGCTTTGCCCTGGAAACCAGGGGCTGAGCAAAGGCAGTTTCACCCTTCCTGGTGTTCTGCAACTTGTTTGTTCCTTCCATGCCTGAAAAGCCTGCTGGAGAAATCAATCTGCGAGGAGGAAAAAACCCCAAACCAATGGCACCCCTGAGCCGTCAAGCTCAGAGGCATGCACAGCCTCTTAGCGTAGGAGACGATACTTACAGGTATGTCTGCTTGAACAAAAGGTTGGTGGGTTTTTCATTGACATGGTAGAGAGGAAATGGATCAAATCCACCAATGAAATCAACTGAAAAAAAAATCAGAACTCAAATAAACAAACAAACATGGCCAGAAAGTTGGAAGGAAATGAAAGGAAAAGTCGGTTCGTGTCATGGCATAACACAAAAATCAGTGAGAACAGAAAAAATGATTCTTCAGGTATGGATTGCCAGGTGGAAAGTTCTCCCTCTTTTCCTGGATGGATCCCTGAGGCTGGACAAGCACGCCAAAGAGGAGATTCAGCTAATGCAGAACCCAAAGCAGAGAGCTAACAAAAGACCTAAACCAAACAAAAGCTCCAGAAAAACGAGAGGACCTCCCTCAGCCTTCTCGGGTATTGCTGCCACGCCGTGACTTCACAGGGAAGGGAGCTGCCAAAGCCTCGGCCGTTCAGCGATGTGCTGAGAGAAGGAAGCTGGGGGCTGGCTCGTGAGTAAATGCCAGCAGAGAATTTGGCAGCGCAGCGGTCCCCATGAAGGTTATATACTGAAGTGGGAATTTTCTTGCCCCACTTGTCTTTCCTGCAAGACAGACGACAGCAGCTTTGGAGAGCTGCGAATACCCCATTGTCTGCAGCTCTGCTATTTTTCGGGTCCCCTCTGCCAGCTCCATTTCTTTAAATTGTATACAAGTCGGAACAATGCTTCCCTTCTCCAGTCCTCACAGAAGGGCGATGTAACTAAACCAGGAATGTTTTAAGGGACAATTCCCCTTAGTAACCATGGAGCAGTTTTCCAAGTCTCTCTTAGTTCCCCTGAAATTAGGCCAAGTCTGCGCTACCAAGCTTGGCCAACACAGCGGGGTCAGCGCGGGGATGATGTGGTACGGTTTGTGATCGACCTAGAGAGCCCTGCAAAAACCTTTAAAACATATCCAGCTTAGACTCCTCTCCATGCCAAATTAGAGCATCTTGTTTGGAAGTACAAAAGCTATCCCATCCATATATAACTGGCATGTTATTAACTATATAAATGCCTGTTCATTTTCCTTTCCTGAAGGTGGCACTGTAATTTTAGATTTTAGCTCTATACTTTTTATTAAAAAAAAAAAAATAGAAAAAATGTTTATTAAATATATAAGAAGTGAAAAAAAAAAAACCCTCTAAAAATATATTTAGAAACCCAAGGAGGATGTACCCTCACAAATTCCATCTTGATGAGTAGCCTCATGCTGACACTGTGGTTCTGGAACAACTGTGAGTTAGCGGGTGAAATCTGTAGAGATTCTAAGCAAACTATTGGGATCCTTCCCAGCACTTCCAGTGAGATTGAACTTCACTTAGCCACTTAAAAAAAACTGAGAGTATTTTAAAATTGGAACAGTTGGCAGTTTTAAAAGAACAGATGCTAACTATATTACCTCAATTGTGCAGCATCTAAATTAGGAAGGCTTCTTAACGACATGCAATTTACAGTAACTGTCTGTTACCTTTAACAAAGTCATCTCATCTCAGCACCCAACCGTGGAAGCACCCAAAAGCCAAGTTTCTTAAAGAGAAAGTCTGAGCTGTGGTTCTCTGTTGCTACCACCAAGACATCTCAGTGCATCAGGACACCTGAAATACTCTTGCCCACAGTTCAGTGTTAGTAGATCCCTACTGCTGTGTTTTCTCATGAAAATCACGTTAGCATGAGCTTCCTGATTAATGTGCCTCAGCACTTGTAATTACTTCATGCTGTATATCAAAGGAACATTTAAAAGAAACCACAAATGGAAGAGAAAATTAAAACGCAGCTCAAATTCGTTCGGGTCACTGGAAGGATCTACCACTGTGAGTGTGAAATATTGATGGTTTGTCATTGTTAATTATTCAAGCTGGCATTTTAACTCCAAGCTGGGAAACTGGGAGGAAAAAGGAATTTGTTAGTGGAAAAAAAAATAAAAAGTATCCTGGAATTAACAACTCTGTGTTTCTAGATAATGCTTCCTTCCATGTGATTGCCTCTCCTACCAGATCCCTCCCAAAAAAACGAGCTCTGTCAAGTTACTACCTTGCAATATTCAAAAGAGGCTCACAATTCAAGCTATTTAGCTACCAGAAGAGCTATCGGATATTTTTAAAAATATTACTTATAACAAAGCGCCTTCACTAAGTGCAATTCCAAGCTCTGAACAAATAATCAATAAAGCCAGCAGAATGAGTTCAGCTGCACAGGAAACAACAGCAAAACACGAGGACAAGTCAGATAAGCAATGCAGCTCATCTCACCCGTATGAAATCAACATTCTTCACATACTTTCAAATAGTCAGCTCAAAGCTGTTATTTTTCAGCTACCATCCATGCCAGCTGCTCTTTAAAACAACAGAGCTACTTGCACAAACCTGACAAAAATCTTAAGGAAGTGATATTTGGGTATAAAACCTTTGAATCAGATCCTTACCTGGAGTGAACTGGCCTAGACCCACTGATTTCAGTAAGAATATTCCAATTTAAACATTCTGAATTCAAAAACAGAAAGGCCAAAAAAAAGCAGAATTCACATTTATTTGATCCCTACGCATCCATTTTTTGTTTGCAAAAGTATTGGTCTCAGGGGGCATTTTAGAAGGGCAGTAATACAGGACCAGGCTGCAGGTGTCTGGATAGATCCCGCAGACCCAACCATCCTTATGAATTCTCTGAATTTTTGCTCTTTTCTGACCCATCACAGTGAAGGTGTGACACTTGAGAGAGTTGTCAACCAAACACGAGAGTCAGCTCCGTCATCCTTCCCGTAATTCAGATGCAGCGCTTCCTCTGCTTTTAAATTAAGTGGTCAGGATGGTTCCTGGCAAGAAATCTCATGCTCTGCTTCATCCTCAGCTTATGGCACATGATACTCAGCAGGTGGCCCAGCTGAGTACCAGGCTTTGCTGTAGTTTCTCCTGCTTAAATTTCAGTGGCATTACTCTTCAGCTATAGAAGTCTAAGAACAGAAGAAGCTGCCCAGTTTCTCTGAAGCCTAGCCTGAGTGAGTAGCTAACACCACGCTTTTTTTTGTGTTGGAAGAGTAGCCAGATTACAGCACGTAACACTTAGTGACGTGGGGAGAAATATCACACAGTAAAAACAGCTGATCCTTGCAAGGTAGGCAGGACCACACCACATAAAGGGAGAGATGGAAAGTAGTCTGATGACAACTTGTTCTTGATAGATGAACATCTGAGATAGAAAGTAAATTTAATAAACCCTTTCCAGGGGTTCTGTTGATAAATACTTACAGCTGTCTTCTTCTTCTGTAAAAACACTAACAACATAACAGGCGTAGACAAAGCCCACCAGCTGGAAAATAGAGAGAATAAATCATTTCAGCATCAATCTTACCCGGCTGGTCAAAACCCACTTGGCATGACGTTAGCAGCCAATATTTATTCTCCACTTGGCAGCACTACCGTAATGGTGGAGCCAAGTCATATTGGCTGTGAGGTGGGGAGTACAGGTGGAGGCTTAGAGGAGGACACTGCTGGCAGCAGACTCAAAGCTCAAAACTTGACCCATCCTCACCTGCAGATTGCGACCCGCTGTCACTAGAATGGTTGTCAAGAACATGGGCTGGCTTTGTTGATATTGAAACTAAGTTTATGCTCTGTAAGAAGTGATGGGGATGTAGGAACTGAGGGAACATTTTAGACAGACCTCTACATACAGGGATAGGTTTTATTACCAGAGGTTCAGGTTTTATTAACAGAGGTTCAGCTCCTCAGCTCTGTATTCCTGTGATAAGGGGAATGAAAGGGAAGAGAAATTACACTGGTGTAGGAGCAATCAAAAAGACGTGAGCAGTTTTTATGCAGATGAGGTGGAAACTTACTTAACCATGAGAACAGTGCTGTACTGGCAGCAACGTTTAGAGCCACTGAGATCTTTTGTAATGTAGGCTTGGAGATCTGAAGTTCATTGGAAGGAAATCCCAGTCTTACTCTAGGTCCCCATTTTCTAAGGGTCTTTCTATGGAGAATAGACACTGCTGCATGGAGTAATCAAGCATTGGGCCTGCAAAGTAAACGGGCTGGGGCATGGTGAAAAACAAGCAAGACGGCAGTGATGGTCTTACTTCACAAACTGCAGAGGCTAGCAGGAAACTGCCAGCTCCTGGGAGGAGAACAGACATGGGGAAGGAGCAGTAACACAACGGGGGTGCCTCTCAAATAGCCGTCCTGGCATGGCACGGCCCTCATGTCAACCCATTGCTCGGAGCAGCGTTTTGAGCAGAAAACTAGAGTGAACGTTAAAAAAGCAATTTGTGGGAGCCCAGCGGGTCTGTGCTTAGTTGATAGAGCTTTGTAGGAGCTCTGAAGTATCCGAACTGCCGTGTTCAATTTCAGTAGCAAGTTGTTACCCAGCCTGAAAAGAGAAATAAGCTTTTGGTACTGTGGGAATTAAGCATTCTAGATTCAGCAAGGTTTTATTTTGCTCTGCCTTCTTCCTGGTAATCAAATATCCTCTCCATCCTTCATTTTACATCTTTACATAGCACCCCACTTAGCGAGATCTTGGTTGACAGTAACCGTATTAGTAAAGTTATTGTGAGGCGTAATTGTTTTCCACTGTGAACTCAATTCTCCTGAACAAGAGCTAGGATGTAACATGCAGTGACTCACTCCAAGGGAAGACAGAATGATGCATGGTGAAGCTCGGAAAGTAGAGTCCATTCATTTTTAATATGACAGAAAAATACATCACAGCAGAAAACAAAAGGCAAGATAATGAGATTTCTACTGGGGAGTTATAAGGCATTCTTGATTTCTCCAGCTCTCCCAGACAAAAGAGATCTTGTTGGAAGGGAATGGAATATTTCTGTAGCATCATCAAACCCTGTATTGCCTTTACATCTCCTATAATCATCCTAGAGACGAGCCAGCTCTGGGTGGGCCCTATGGAAACACGTCCCCGTACCTCAGTGCAGTAGAGGTAGCTCTGACATTTTTTGAGTTTGAAGGTCCAGCCGTTTGTATTTCACAAGAGATAAGGCCAAATCACAGGGCTGACACACACACAAATACCCACGCAGGGAAGATGCATCTTGAACGCATGCTCTGATTCCACAGGAGCTTTCTCCTTCCCCAGATTTTCTGTCATGCCCCAGAGCAGGAACTTTGGATTAACTGCCATGCAAAATGGCATCAATCATCCACTATTATTATATGCTATAACATATGCACACAAACCTTATCTAAGGTTGCCGTTCCTGATATCTGGGTCAGGGAACTCCTAATTCCAGCTCTGTTGGAGCAGAGAGTTTTGTTTTTATTTCCTGATAAAAGTTTCAAACTGACCTGACTGATGTTAAAATTTTTCTTTGTGTTTACCTTATAACCCATTCCTTCTTGACAAGAGTTTCATCAATAATAAATTGCTTATTCAGCTGAACATTTTTTTTTGATTCAAATAATTTCTGCAAGTCTTACAGCCTGCCCAGAGTAGGAGATTTTCCATGGCAAAGGAGGGAAGAGACCTACAAGATAAACGTGAGCACATTTTTACACTGGCTGACCTAAACTGTAATTAACGGTATCACCTCAGGGGTGATGTGAGCTCCTGGGACTCCCTGCATCTTGCTTCCTGCGTGAATTGTGAATGAAGCAGTTACAGAGAAACACCGTTCCTATCGCCCAGTTGTTCTCAGTGGAAGAGTCTGCTGGAGCACGCCGTGATTAGACTCCAAGAGACAGCAGTGGTTCCCTTCTGACTGCATTCTTGATGAAGATGTGTCGAGCCCCCAGACACCACCATGGTTAGCAGTAATTAACACTGAGCAGAAGGCTTCAAAGGCCAAGAATTCAGAAGTAATTTTGCTCTTGCTCAAAACGTGGTTTTCATTGCTGATTTCAGTAAGAGGGTTTTAAGCTCTGCCATCCCAGGGAAATAAATAGCAGGAATTCTTAGATCTTTGTGAATCACACAGGAAAGGTGGAATAGGAGGGGAGAAGTCAGTGATGTAAAACGACACTAAGCTATTGCCCTAATTCCCCAAAGAATGTTCCCGGGCTTTAGCCTCTGCTGCTGTTTCTCCACTTGTTCTGTGTGTTCAGTACCAGCTTCCTCCAGGCTGCACAAGTATCCGATTAAGCTTTTTATTAGGAACACATGTCGCAGGCAGGTGTGTTCAGTCAGCCCGTCGGACAGCCTGGGAACGCACACGCTGCCGAGCAAGGGAGAGGATGGAGCAAGGGGATGGAGCTGGGATGTCCCAAGCATTGTGCCGGCTGATAAACAGAGCAGAAAAGGCAGTGTGTGTTCCTAAAGAACAAGGCAACAAACCAGTTCCTCGGTCGTCTGAAGTTAACTTTTAAATACTGAGTTGAAGAGTGTTCATGGAAGAGCAGCACTGAGGTAAAGGACTAGAGGCACAAAGAGTGAGTTACAGGAAGATCTAACGGGAGGGACCAGCTGGCTGCAAGCGTACAAAATACTTGAAGGATGGGAAGGCAAATTTTAGAAGGTGTTACTGCTGCTTGAATAAAATCTTAGCTTTGATCTGCATCTGTTCTGGTGAAGATTCTGGGCTCTTCAACTCTTCTCTCCGGAGAAAAGAGAAACTTCCCATTGCTCTTTTTTTTTTTTTTTTTTTTTTTTCCCACCACAGAGTATGTGCAGAATCTCCTTCTCCAGGGCAGATGTACTCCAGGTTTCACTTCTAATCAGAGCTAATGAAGCATGTGCGCTCTCACTGAGAGACTGGGGGGGAAATAAAGAGCCTTCTGACCAATTCCCAAGCTACAAGAAAGCCAAAGCCAGCCTGTGAGAAAGCTATTGTGGCCAGATAGTCAAAATGGAGCAAAATCCTTTGATTCCCTGACCTTCTTTACTCTTTGGATGCAATTACAACCACTGAAAATCTAGCTTCTGCCAACAGCAGAGCATCTCCTGCGCCTTGCTTCTCACATAACATCTGCTGTCAAAGCCTGAGCTGCCGCCTTCCTGGGAGCCTTCCAACCTGTCAGTCTGAGCGAAAGCAGCAGACAGGCAGCTCTCTCGGTTGGGAAGATATTTCCAATTTCCACCCCAATTCAACGAAGCCTGAGGAAAAGCCTAGACCTCCCCGCTCCCAGAACTACCATATGGGCGGCCCAGAGCTATGCCAGGTATTTCAGACCCAGAAATCGCTCCTCTCCCTGCTGGCTGGCGAGATGCAAGATGAATCCTTGGTAAGATAAAAACAAAGCAGATTTTTTGACACTGGCTGCTGTTGCATTTCCTGATTAGGTTCTTAGGATTAGTTTTACAGTTACATTTCTACACCAGTACAGACTTCAAGAGTTTTTGTTCTAATTGGAGCTTTTCCTCCGGTGTCTTCGGTGCTCAAGCACTGAGCAAGATTTTCATTCTGGGCCCTACAGCTACCCGTCTCGTGTGTGGTGACTGATGTACCCAAGTTTGATCCCTCTCCAGATTAAAGGAGCTGCTTTTGCCTTTGAGGGGTACAGACAAGCTCTGAACAAAAGCAGACTGAGACCTTATGCATCTTCCTCAAACGTACACCCAGGAGTGGGATAATATAGCCAGCAGGAGTCAAGATGACAGCCAGTACTGGGGTTGCCATATGGGCTAAGGTTTGCTTTCCCTCCGCTTTGGCATGCACGATGAAATCCAGTGAGATGAGCTCAGCCTTCCCCAGGCACACAGCACGGTGCACTGTAGGTCCTCGGGAGACTCGAGGAATTGGGACTTCCAGAAAAGAAGTAAAGAAGTCTCCTCAGCTGGGTACTGCATAAAGAACATGGATATCACACTACTGTATCTGGAATTTAAAAAATAAATTAAAAAAAAAAAAAGGGAAAAAAAGAACTACCCAACAACTTCTAAAAACCACTGAACAAAGCAAAACCAGCAGAATGGGACAATTTTGCTTGTCCTTCCCCCTTAAAACGGTGCTGACTACTGAGGTCTCAAATGCGTGGGAGATGAGGAGGGAACTGGGTCATGTCCCTGGCTGCATCCCCCGAGCCCTCAGCTCCTCCGCGTGGTTTTTGTACTATCGATCTGGCCTCTCTGCCAGCCTGCTGCTCAGTACCTGCCTGGCGCTCTGGGAAGGACGGCAGCCTGTAATAAAATCTGCCTTAAAATGAGATAAAGAGCACAGAAAGAGATCCTGGCAGGGATCAAAGAGTTTGACCCTCAGAGACTAAGAAGGGAGAGAAGTGGCTGACTGGTTTCAGGCGAGGTCTGAGTGAGAATACGAAAAGGCTTCTTTCTGCCTTACCTCAGCAAAGCAGAGGGGAAAAGCTCTGTTTTTCCCACTACATGACAAAATTATATGAGCATTTCAGAGCTGGCAGGAGCTACAGGCCTGGGGCTTCAATATTCTGCTTTTATTACAGGACAAGCACAAATTTACCTCACTCTGCACAGCTCAGCCCATATGGCTTCCTTGCATACAAATATTTTACCCTCATTTCCAGGGTTTAGGATGTAAAAACCCACTGCGAGTTAAGTCTCGGGGAAAAGGATAGAGAAAATATTTACCTAAATCATATTTTATCTTATGGTTCCCTCCTGTCTCCCCAGCTGGCCCCTTGTGGTGGTTTACAGATGCAGAGGGAGTACTGGCCTGTGCCCCAGGGAAGCAGAAAACACTCCTGGAGACACAGACTGATGAGTAGCAGTGTGAGCACTGAGCTCAGGACAAGCTGCCTAAGTCAGTGAGACACCCTGAAACAAGGCCCTGTCCTGGTCCACATCAGGACTAGTTGTTGGCTGGACCTTGAGCCTGGGACGTGGTGATTGTGGCACCTCAGGTGTGTAGGAGGATGCTAACGGTGACACTTCTGCACTTCAGGTCCACCTGTTCTGACTTCAAACTGTGTCAGTTGTCTCACCAAATTCAGGAACAGCACTGGATCAGCAGCAATCCTGCTCCACCTAACAGCTCTTTATATAAGAAAACGAGCTCTGATCTTCTGGATGCATTGGTTTTCCTTTCTCATACACGTGCATTGAAGCAACTCGCAGACACTTTAGGTCGGATCCTTTTCCCTGAAGAAAAACCCACCAAACATTACCAGCATAAAGCCCAGCAGGGGTGCAGGGTGACTTGTTGCTGGCTGGTTGTGTGATACCCCTACTTGTTGGGCTGCTGCTGTGCATGTCCAGTTTCTCTAGCAATATCATTCATAAGAACCCATGAACAAGCAAACAAATAAGAACATTTCCAAAGGCATTTGCAATCAGGTGATATAAACTGGGATGCAAAGTGTAGGCCAGCCTCTGTGCCTGGAAAAGACAAAGGGCATCTCCTCAGCAGTGGCTCAGGTGGGCTCAGCAGCGTACTCACCGCGATCAGGATCTGGAAGGAGCTGTGCATGACCTCGATGTACCGGTACTCCAGGGCACAGCCTATCACCGAGACGTACGAATGGCTGTCCAGTCCTTTGATGCCAGACATCGAAGCCTCCTTTCTTACGCAGCCGGGACCATTTTCACTCCACCACGACTGGTGCCGGGAGATGTTAAATGTCAAGAGTTCGCTGTCCTAGAGAGAAGAGTTGCAAAGAGATCTCCACTTACTCCAAGAGCATCTGATGTGCTGCCAGATGGGGGTCATTAAATCAACGGAAAACCTAAAGCTTCTGAGATCCCCACCCTCAAGAAACACTAGCACTGATCAAAATGCATTGATGTTAGATTTCAAATCTGGAAGAAAAAGGCAAATGAGAGCACAGAGCACCCCGTCACAGAACCTTGTGCTATGGGCATGGAAGCAACACAGAGAAATGAAAGAGATAAACTTCATCACCCCAAAGCAAATCTCAAAACCCAGCAGATCTTCTTGTGTTCCTAGCTTTTAACCCACCTACCAAGTTCCCCTACTGTTTCTAACTGTCCCATTTCCTTCCACTCCTGACATCTGGTGTTTCTGCTTCTTCTGTTGACCCTAGCACTGACAGCCTCAGGTCAAGTTACCCAGCTGAGCTGACCTCAGTGACCGCTGCAGCTTCTTACAAACACTTTTGCTGCAATTCCTTATGAGCTCTACTTCAAGAGAGGCTTTTTTTGTTTTAGTCTGAGCTTCGCTAGTTCAATAAATAATGCCATTGTGGGGGTTATGTGGTGAAACATCACACAAGTAGTGCAGGAGTTGTGTGCAACCAGCTGCTGATTTCAAAATAACACACGAGAAAAGCATGAGACCTGCTGGAGCGTCCAGAGCGCTTTGGGATTTTGAGCCTATGGGACACGGCAAAGCCCTCCCTGCAGATGGCAAAACACAAACTGAGAGCTGACAGAGTGGGTCAGGAAAGATCAGCCACATCGCTCCATAGACGAGTGCTAAGTGCTGGGTGCCCCCGGCAGGCCTCTCGGGTCACTCTGATGCAGAATCAGCCACAAGGGAGTGGAAGTTTTATTCCGAAGGTTAGATTACAAAACAGATCAGGCAGAGAAGTCATGCGTCTCTACAGGGTAGGAATATGTTTTGGATTCACGCACCCAGCCAACTGTTTCTAAAGCTTTTAGCACCTATCCGTGTGCTACTTGGCACTGGTCATGCCAGGGTCGTGCAGACCGCTGCAGGAAAGAAGCAGCTCCCAGAACAGCAGCAGAGCTTGGGGTATTCACTTCCTAACACAGGAATCCAAACGTGGCAGCTCCTCTGCCTTAGTTCCCCACAGTCCAGAGGGAAAAATGGGATGAGAGCAGCGCGGGATGAGAGCAGCCACTCCAGGCTCTGCATTGCCCTCAGCCCAGAGGACTCGTCTCTGCTTCCAGTACAGGCAGCGTAGCCAGGTAAGCCTGCAGATACACTTCTGCATACCCATGTTTGTATCCAGGGGCAAATTTGAGTTACAAGAGCAGAAAACCTGAACGCCAGCCAGATAACTCGTGAATAGAGACCGACCGCCCCAGCGCGCGCATTGTGTGGGTACCCTCCGCTGCACCACGGATCCTAAGAAACAGTTTGCAAAGCTGTTATTAAAATATGCTGCAGGAAGCACATGTTAAGAAATGTGGACAATTAAGTGAGGAGGCAGCTGCCAAGTTCCCGACATAATCACCGCAGCAGATGGGATGTTTTACAGTAGATGGAGGAGGGCATGGAGATGAAGGATGGCACCAGCGCACGAGCAGCCTGAATGGCAAAGGAAAGACAATAGAGAAAACTATTAACAGTTGGGAATTTAAAGGGAGCTGCCTGCGTTTTTAAGGCCAAGGGAAATAATTAGGTTGGCAGCTCCAGGATAACACCCTGCAAGGAGCTGTGCCATCTACATTGCTGGAGTTTGCTCGTGCAGCTTCTTGGCAGTTTTGACGGAAGAGTCTCCAGCTTGCTCCCTCTGCTGGGCATTGCTCTTCGGTGGCCCACAGAGATCCCATATATCAACCAAATCGCATCTTTTCTGCAAAGCTTGCTCTTTCTCTCCCAGCTTTGCATGTTCTGACACACGGATTTTCCCAGAAAAGCTCTTCCCCCTGCAGCCAGCCAGCCCTCCAAGCTGCTGGGCTCTTCTCACAGA